>NC_045625.1:59299261-59645095 GCF_009829155.1 Mustela erminea
CTCCCTCCAAGACAAGGTCTTGGAGCCTCTGCTTTCTATACCTAAGTAGGTCACCAGTGTGTTCTCCTAAACAAAGACACTAGGAGACAATTGAGGGCTAGCAGGTAAGTTTTTCACCCTGTTATAGAGTAGTATAGATAAAAATGTTTTATGATTTTTTAAAAGAAAAGTTTCTTTGGTAAGGCATTTAAATAGGACCTTCGGGTTTCAAGATAGAATGGCAGAGTATTTTGATAGCTTGAACAAGGATACTCAGAACCTTATTGGAAACCTCCAATGGTTTACCTTAAATGGAGTGTAGGTTAATTAATGTAAGAAGAGAGCTAGAGTGGGAGACATTAGATACAAGGTAGATGCAGATCATTGGGGGTGGGATATTCCAAATCAAGTTTTTAGGAGGGTCTGGGAGTTTTAAAGTATCTTAATTAGAGAACAATATGACCCAAGTTGCACTTTAAAACCATGAATCTGACAAGAGTGACTGAGATAAATTTTGCCGACAAGTTACAATTTGAGGAGGGTACAGTAGTCAAGGAAACCAGTGGGGAGTAAAGGAATCTTGAGGTTTTGAAGTTACTAGAGGAATGGAGTAGACAGACAGATACCAGAGATATTTCCTGTGTAGAATCAACAAGACTTGGTGACTGATTGTAAATGGATGGTAAGGACAAGTAATAGAAAATGTCTTGGGAGAATCATATTGGGGAAGCGAGGAAAAGAGCTCATTTTTTGGATGTCCCTTTTTGGTGGAGCTGGTGGCCATCTAGGTAGAGATGCTCACCAAGCCACTAGAAATGTAGGACTGAAGCTTGAAAGAAAAATTAGAGATAAAAATGGGAACAACAACCCCATAGTGAAGACAACAACTTTGCTTTCATCTTTAGAGGCAAGTAAAGTTTTCAGCTTTAACCACTCAACAAAATCAACAATATCTGTTTCCACTTCAAGCAAAAGAATGGGTATACTCTTCAATCTCACTACTCTGGGAAAAAACATATTTGGCTATTTAAAATCAGTCTGTGGATTGGATTTAAACAAAATATGGATCAAATATCATCAAAGGTTAGACTTTCCCAGTACAGGAGAAGGACACATGTTCAAAGTTAAATTAAATAAAGCATTTATTTACACTGACAATCTTATGCAATTGTTTTAAGTCAAAGGACTACTTGGTATAGCCCAGATTAAACTAATTGTTTTGGCTGTGGGAACATGATCTTAATATGCATGCCTTTACCTTTCATTTATTAAAAAACTAGCTAAAATGCACTTCAAATTATTATCACTCAGTCCTCTTGCATGTTAATTTGGCACTGCAAAACAGCATATGGAGCCTAGTGTTTGATGGTGATTACTTAGTCATATTTGGAAATATGAATTAGATCCCATAAAAATTCCCCAAGCACTTACTATGTGTAAAACACTGTAGTAATTACCAGGGAAGGATTAAAAACTAATAGCTATGTGATTGCCCCTTCTCTCAAAGAACTTAAACCCAACAGTTCAGTAAGAGTAATCCAAATAGGGCAACAGGAGGTCAGGGTATAGAAAGAGTCTTGAACTGAAATGAGATGTAATGACATTCAATAAGTCTATATAATCTATAATAGTTTATACAGGCAAGGTAGATATTTATTTATGCACAAAGAATATATGCAGTATATGTCCATTCCTCTCACCACCTTTCCCATGGATTTGATTTGATGAATGGCCTCCAAGAATCTTTCATGGCGCTTAGGGTATATCATTTTAGAGGCAATATTCCTGTCTGCTAATTTATTTTTTTATGTGATTTTAAAGCTGGTTATATTATACATGGCATAAAGTAAGCAAAGGGTTAAATATGAGTAATAAATGAAAGCAGTATATGTGATCAATCCAGATAATCCAATGAAGGGAAATGGTTGTTCTCCAACTGATGGCAACAGGTGCCATCCTGAAAATAAGAAAGTGGAGATTGTAAACCAATATACCCAGGAGTCTTTGCAGTAATAGGACTCTAATAAAAAAGGCAATTTTCTTAATATGAATCATGATGCACATACTTTCTAGCAATAAATTTTAGCTATGAGGATTTTTTTCTCTATGAGTAGTCAATGAAGAATAATATGTGTGTAAATTAAAGCAGAAAGAAATTAAATTTCATATAGTAGTCCATTAAAGAGCTCTAAAACATTGATCTATTCAAAAACAACTAGAATAGAATTGTGTTTCCTGCTCGGATGTTGTCACCATTTTAGCCATATTACATATGTATTTCTCAAGAGGACATACAAGGGGTGCTTGGGTGGCTCAGGCTTAAGCATCTGCCTTCGGCTCAGGTCATGATCTCAGGGTCCTGGGATCAAGAACCACATCTGGCTTTCCTGCTCAGCGGGAAGCCTGCTTCTTCCTCTCCCACTCTCCCTGCTTGAGTTTCCTCTCTCGCTGGCTGTGTTTCTCTGTCAAATAAATAATAAAAATCTTGAAAAAAAATTAAAAGAGGACATACGAGCCTTGGTAGATTTTCATTCCACTTGGTAATGTTCTTGGGAAATTTACAGAATAGAACAGAAGTCTGAACTTGATTGTGAAGAATCACTAGAAGTTTTTTATTTGTCTTATTATCAATATCCTTAGTCATAAAAAAGGAAATCATTTGCTTCTATGAAGTCTTGAAAGAAATTAAGTGAGATAATATATGTTAATATCAAGATCACTGATTAGCTCTTAGTCCTCAACAAATGTTAATTTTAGCTCATTTTTTGTTTGTTTTTGTGCTTCCCTTCCTCTCTCCCTCGTTCCTCTTTCCTCTTTCCTGCCTTCCTTTCTTCCTTCCTTCTTTCTTTACTTTATTCCTCCAACATTAATTCTTCCTAATTGTGGATATATTGTAATTAGGGTGTATATATGACTTTATTTAAAGGTCTTCATTACTCTTTTGGGGGGAAATCCTTTAATGAGAATGTTTTACTTTTCCATCATTACATTTTTGCCATTTCTTTTGTGTGTTATTCATGCCTAATAGAGCTATTCTAACGGTTTTAAGAAATGTTGTCAGTGGTCCTCAGCTAAAATTCTAATATCCATTCAACACACATTTTTTGAGTACTAGGCACTGTGTTACAGAGACAGACAGGTCAAGAATGTATAGGTAGATATGCTAATCAGCTTGGCTGAGTTAATCATTTTACTACATATATGTAATGAAAACATCTTGTTTTATACCTTATATACTACTTTTATTTTAAAAATAAAATAAAACCACTTTGAAAGCTAAAAAAAAAGAAGAAGAATCAGAAGAAGAATGCAGGGGATAGTATATATTAGAAGCTATTGTAGAAATATATGTGGGACCAGTCATACAGTGAGACAGTGCCATCAGAACTAACTCCTGGATTGGGTTGTTTTATGTTAGGTCATTTAAATACCCTTTCTTGCTTGTCACAGAATTTTATGCTGTTTAATATAGATACATTGTATTGAAATGAAAGAAAAAAGTATACAGTGCAACAGCTTGTCTGACTCAATTCTGGTATAGGATAAAATGAAGAATTAACTTTACTAAGCTAGTATGAAGCTGGCAGGGGTCAATGTTCAAATCCCAGCTCTATCACTTGCAAGTTCTGGGACTTTGAAAGTTGCTTATTTTTTAGGCCTCATTTTCTTATCTATAAAATGGGGATAAGAATAGTATGTACTTTTCTGATTTTTATAAGGATTAAATGAGATAATAAAAAATATTGCCATTCAGTAAATGCTCAGTATAGGTGTAGCCTTTATTCATACTATTATGGTCTGGTTTCAACATCTGTCATTTCATTAGTGTGATTAGTTAGGATGGTTACCCCATGAAAATGGGTCAAAGAAGAAAGCTTTGCTATAGTTGCTGCTATAATCTAAAAACATATTCTCCAGATTTTTAGTAATTACAGATGATACTCATTTGATTTTTACTATGTACCAGACCTTATCTGAAATAGTTACAAATATCATTTAATATTCACAATAACTTTGTATAATTGGCATTATTTTCCTCACCATCTCACAGATAAAGAAAATAAGACACAAAGAAATTAAGTAATTACAGGGGCCAGTTTCTGAACTCCAGCCATCTGGTTCCAAAGCCAGTGTGCTCAACCACGGTGTTCTTACATACCGACTTTTAACAGACAGAGGTGGGATTTTGGTTTGGGATATTTTTCTTTTAATTTTTAAATTTTTTTTTCAATGGTGAATTATTTATCTTTATGTATTGGTCACCTGAAGTGTGTTTGTGACTAGTGATTTTCAGTAAACACATACTTTCTGAGGGACCTTACATCTAGTAAATCTTTCTTTTGTATTTATGCATAACAACAACTTGACTCAAGATAAAGTACTCCAGTTAAAATTATTTTTGAAAGATTACATAGGAAAAATTCTACAAATTTTAAGCATAATCTTTTAACATTTTAAAGTTATAGAAGAAAAGAAGGGTGACAGCTTACTATTTTTTTTTGTGTTGATAATCTTTCTATAAAGATGCTTTTAAGCTTTTTAAAAACCTGGGTAACCTAAAAATCTTGGAAAAGCATATTTTCAGTTGATTCTGAACTTTTTTATTTTTTTGGTAGAATGCACACACAAGGCTTTCTTATTTTCTGTT
Organism: Mustela erminea; assembly: GCF_009829155.1. Taxonomy (NCBI): domain Eukaryota; kingdom Metazoa; phylum Chordata; class Mammalia; order Carnivora; family Mustelidae; genus Mustela; species Mustela erminea. Next base: position 59,303,889 of record NC_045625.1, read on the forward strand.
TTCAGATAAGCTATTTTCATTACTGCATCTTTTTGTTTTCTTCTGTGTGTTTTTAGAGTTCTCTGTTCTACTTTCTTTCTCAAAAACAATGGAAATTTTTAAATTCAACCTGGTTTTCTATTTAGTAGGTTTACTCTGCAAGAGTTTCCAAGGCTTTTTTCTTACTTTCACTGATCTGAATTATTTGTACTGTTAATTTTATTACTTCCACAGTAGATCTTTGTTAGCTACTGTAATGATGTCTTCTTATATCAAGAAATCTCCATTTCTTTTTTTTTTCTTTTTAATTATTTATTTATTTGTTTGAAAAAGATGGAGGGAGAAAGAGGAAGAGAGCAAGCACAAGCAGAGGAAATGGCAGGTAGGGGAGCAACAGGCTCCCCACTCGGCAAAGAGCCTGATTCAGGGCTCTATCCCAGGACCTGGGATCATGACCTGAGCCAAAGACAACCACTTAACCAACTGAGGCACCCAGACACCACTCCGTTTCTTTTTTTAAAAAAGATGTATTTCTTTATTTGAGAGAGAGAGACAGAGAGAGAGCTCAGAATTGGAGGTGAGGGAAACAGAGGGAGAGGGAGAGAGAGGATCCCAAGCAGATGGCAGTGAGTTCAGAGCACAACACAGGATCCATCTTAAAAACCTGAGGTCAAGACCTGAGCAGAAATCAAGAGCCCAACACTCAACTGACTGAGCCACCAAGGCACCCCTTTAATCTCCATTTCTATATTCTTTTTCATAGCTTGTTGCTATTTCCTTGTTATTTTTTTTTTTTGCTGTTTCATAGAATTCATGAATTCTTGTATTTTATACTCAGTTTTTCAATAAATTTCTTGTTTCGTAAAATAAATATTTTTTAGATACTTGACCTTTTATAATCTCTTGGAAGATGGACACCTTCCTTGGTTTTGCAGAATTTTTTCACAAGTCTGAATGCATCTTCAAACATAGAAAGCTTATCTAGGACTCACTGTTTTTGAAAAGATGCTATTTTCAACTCCACTGTGTAGGGCTGCCATAGTGTTCTATAGATGTGCAGATGATAAGTTTTACACTCTTTTATTTAACATGAAAATCATGCCAGTAAGTCCACAGCACTAGTGTAGGGAGTGAGCAAGAGTATTCATGCTCAAGCGACTTCATAACATATATTAAGATATTAGAAATGGTATGTGTCAAGAATTTCTCTTTAAACACTGAGCACATAGCAACTGTATGTACCCCTCAGTTTAAAACTTGAGACATTCTGACTCTTAGTCCTGTTTCTCATATCACATAAATATTCACCTTATGACTTCTACTTGGTATATATTTTTCTCCTATACCTTAACTATGCTTTTGTAACAGCCTATTCTTTCATCTGTTATAGCATTCTCAAAACAGTAATTTAAAAAGCAATGTTGTAATTAGTAGTTTAATATCTATTTCCTGTCTTAGAATATAGTCTCCATAAAGCCTGGAGCATGTTGGTCTGGATTTTCTTATTTCTTCTTCCTTTTTTTTTCTCTTTTTCATGGACTGCAGGGACAGGGAAATGACTTCCTCAGCCCCCCTTCTCGAATGGCATCCTATTGTCATTGGTTGATTTTATTCATCCATTCATCCATTTATTTTTTAATCTTTTATCCCCATTTCCCATTGGCATTCCTCTCCCACCACCCCACAGATGGTCCTTCTGATGTGTTTATTCTGTATATATTCTTATAAAATATGCAAGAATTCACTGTTTTTGTCACTATTTTGCTCAGCATTAATTTAAAAGTTCATCCATATTGTTGTATATTCATTGTTTCTTGCTTTTCTCTGATTTATAGTATTCTATGGTATGGAACTCACATATACACATAGAAAACCTCCAACTCTTCACTTACACAAACGACCTCCTGATAAACATAATGTATACCAACCCTTTTGTATTTGAGTGTCATTGCTGGGTCAGGTGTATTCTGAATTTGCCCAAGTACTGCCAGATTGTTCTCCAGAATGTCTGTCTCCATCTATAATGTCTACAGGAATTTAATGAGGGCTCTTACATCACTGCCAACACCTGGCACAATTCAGTTTTCTAAATTTTGTCAATACCATAAGTAAAAAGTGATGTCAGTGATTAAATTTCCATTTGTCTAATTATATGAATTTAGGCATCACTTTGTTGATTCCAAGTTTTGGGGGGGGGAGTTCCCTTTCATTTATTGAATATCCTTTATTCTTTGCTTATTTTTTCAATGAGTTGCTATCCTCTTCTTTTTGATTAGCAGGAATTCTTGAAAATCTTACTATAAATCTTGTCGGTTTTAGACATTGCAAATTCAATTTCCTGGCCCAGTTTGCCATCTGATTGGGAAATTTTCCTTTCAGTTTTCAGTGAATAAAAATATTTAATTCTTATTTTATAAAATGTATTATTACCTTGTCTCAGTACTTGTGCTTTTGTGATATTGTTTAAGAAGTCCTTCCTCTTATCTAGATCATAATAGAGATTTACTACAACCCACACTGTTTGAATTCTCAATCCTGGCTCCTTTACAAACTGGGTAAATTGGGACAACTTAATCTCTATACCTCTGCTTTTGTATGTAAAATAGGGCCGATAATACCAACCGACTTATAAGATCCTTAGAATTGAATGAATTAATATATTACAAAGCACTTTAAAAAGTACCTATCTTACACAATAAGCACTGTATATATGTTGCTTTTATAACAAAAATATCAGTATATATGTTTCCATAGGGATCTAGTTTTTTTTTTTTTCTATATACTGCAAATGTATTTTCTCAATGCCCTATACTAAAAATCTCATTTATGTCCTATTGATTTTTTTGATGCCAGATTATCAGATTCCAGACATTTAAACATTTGTTAATAAACTCACTATTTTGTTTTACTGTTTCATTTCAGTATGTTTCTGAACCAAAGCCTTACTGCTTTTATTACTGGCTTTTATCTTATTATCTGAGAAACAAAGTATCTACTCTTTGCTCTTCTTTTACAAAGAATCAGCTACTTGCTGTCTTTATTCTTCCGTTTAAACTTTAGAATGATTGCACTGAGTCCTAAAAATCATCCAGATGAAATTTTGGGGGGTTTTAAAAGGTTTTATTTATTTGAGAGAGTGAGCAAGAGTGAGAGAGAGAACATGAGAAGGGGGAAAGGGCAGAGGCAGAGGGAAAAGCAGACTCCCTGCTGTGGGCAGGGAGCCCAGGGACAATGCAGGGCTGGATCCCAAGACTTTAGGATTATGACCTGACAGGAAGGCAGATGCTTAATTGCCTAAACCACTCAAATGCCCCTGAAATTTTGTTTTTTATTACATTGAATTTATTTATTTATTTACAGGGATTAATTTTTTAAAGATTATTTATTTATTTATTTATTTGACACAGAGAGATCACAAGTAGGCAGAGAGGCAGGTGGAGAGAGAGAGAGACAGAAGCAGGCTCCCTGCTGAGCAGAGAGCCCGCCAGAGCCGAAGGCAGCAGCTCAACCCACTGAGCCACCCAGGCACCCGGGGATTAAAATTTTGTATTATTTATAATCCCAAATAAGAGCACAAAATGTTTTTTCCAGATCTTTTATGCAAATGATTTTTCTCCATTGAAATCTGGTACTATTTGTTAAGTTAAAATCTATGGCTACTTTATAATTTTATTAGTATTGACCTTTATTTTCACTTGGGATAATGTTGATATGAAAAAAAAATGCTAAAGGTTTTTGAAGGTTGGTCTTGTATCCAAGAAAGAAAACCAATACCCTGAATTTAATTGTGTTGGGTTTTCTACATAGATGTTCATATCATCCACCAACACTGACAATTTTATCTCCTTTCTTCCATTTTTGTTCAATTCTGTAGTTATTTTGCTTTCCTTATAGAATTAGTCAAGACTTTCCGTTCTGTAGTAAGCAGTTGTGATAATAATGAGTATCATTGTCTTGCTGTTGCTGGGAAGGATAAAGTATCTAGGGTTGCCCCACAGAATATAGCATTTATTGCAGGTTTTGGTATATAACCTCTATTAAATTTCATACTTTGCTAGGTTTTGGGGGGTGTTTTAATTGTATATGGCTGCTGAAATTTAGGGAATCCTATGGACATATCTTTTGAGATAACACATGATTTTTTCATCATAGTAAATTTTTATAATAAAGGAATGTGGTAGACTTTTTAGATTGAATGTATCTTGCAACCCTTAGCTAAATCCATTTGGTCATAATGCATTGTTTTATTTATGCATTTTTTTTACTGTGAAATGTACCATACATACAAAAAGTCCATAAAATATGTGTGAACACCATTCTATGAAAAACTATGAAATAAACGCCCATTTAAAATAAAAACCTTATTAGTACCTCAAAGCCTTCCATGTATTACTACCTGATTTCAAGCCACTCAAACTCTATTAGAGGTAACTACTTTCCTAGCTTTTCCATTTTCTTGTTTTTCTTTATTGTCTTACATATTACAACAAATAACATATTTGGTTTTTCCTTTTTTTAACTCTAAAGGAATGAAATAATATTTTATGCACTTCTTGGATCTACCTCTGTCACTAAATATTTTATTATGATTATACCATGCTGTTTGGTAATAGTTCATTCATTTTATATTTATATATATATATATATATATATATATATATATATATATTTTTATATTTATATTCCACCATATATTTACTTATGTCTTTTACGCTCGGTAGATAGCTGTTGTTTGTAGCTTGGATCTATTGTAAATAATCCTGTTAAGAAGCCTTTTGTGTATTTATCCTGAGCTTTGTGCATATACATGATTTCCGAAGAATTGGATTGCTTGTTCACACAATACACATAAACCATTACCTTTCCTGGATGATACCACACTGCTTTTGAATAATGCTTGTACCAGTTTTTCAAAGCTGTCTTGGATAGCCAGAGTCCTAAAATGCAATAGGTGTAGATTAGCTTCTTTACTATGCCATATTCAAATTCCTCATAAAGGAGAGATGAATTTTTGTGTCTGCCTTTCCTCAACTAAGATAATTTGATATTTTAAGATGTGGCACTTGCAATACACCACATTCAGATATCAATTAAGAACTTTTTAAATTACTAATTAAATTAGAAAAAAAGGGTAGTAGGCACACTTAATACAAAGCTCAAATGATAGCATAAGGTTTCTCTTTAGTTTCCTCCCTCCCTCCTTTGTTCTTCAGACTTTTCCCCATCCCTTGGCTCTCACCATTATGTTGAGGAGGATGACTACTGAAATGACATTCAGAGTACCATCCTTTCACCATAGTAACCCAGGTGGAAAGAGATAAACTTTCCTGTATGTTTTCGGGGTAAAGTCTAATATAACACCTATTGGCCTCTCTGAATCATGTACTGTCCCTGAATGTGAAGGCTTTGGGGCACAGAGCACCCAGACTGTCCACCTCATCACAACTACATGAAATGGTTCTCCAAAGAATGTGAAAGTGTCACCTGTGCAAATACATGACTTGTTCTTAGCAAGTAGTTAGCTGTTCACTTACATCTCATCTCCCTTGAAGGAGTCATGACTCTCTCTATTCATATTATCCATCAGGATGATTAGCACGTAGCTAGTTTTCAATAAAAGTTTGTTAAGTGGGTAAGAAACAAGAACTGTCTCTTTTTATACATTCTGATGTTAAAGACACTTTATGAGAACTCATCTTGATTTAATGGGGAGACGATCTAAAGTTACATAAATTTGGGGCACCTGGGTAGCTCGGTCAGTTAAGTGTCTGCTTTCAACTCAGTCCATGATCCCAGAGCTTCGTGGGCATCAAACCCACATCAGGCTCCCTACTCATTGGGAACCTGCTTCTCCCTCTCTCACTCCGCCTGCTGTGCTCTCTCTCTCTCTCTGAAATAAATAAATAAAACCTTTAAAAATAAAAAAATAAATAAAATTATGCGAATTTGACTGGACTTTTCCTCAAAACATAAATTTTATATATCATTTTATATAGCTACTTCAACAGAGTATATACTTTCCCTTGCATTATGTTGTTTGGAAGCAGAGTTTTGGTGCTATCATGGTGAGTGTTTCCTAAACTGTCACATGGTGTACTTAGAGACAGTGAAACTTCAGCCTGAATTCTGTATGTTTCAAATAGTGCCAGATGTCATGAAGTCATATGCAGATGTCTCACATCTACAAAATTAGAGTAACAGTTGGGTTTCTTCATCTGAATATTTCTCCTTAAAAGGGTTAAGTAGCCTAGCAGGCAGTGGAAACTGAAACCTTCTGTTCAGCCATGGGGCAGAAATGATGCAATCAGCCACAGTGGATACTCTGTTAATATCCTCAGCCTTGTTGCAGAAGGGCTGCCTTAATGAATGTAGAACTTGGCTAGACAGAAGTTAGCCCAAAGTGTGCTCATTGTTGGCTACTAGAGACAATATTTGCAGGTGCAAGGCTAACTCTGACCTAGTTGGAAGAGTTACAGAATCTGGCCTGATGAGAAGAATATTCCAGGATCAAAGTCAGTCGTTCTCCAACATGTTCTGCAACTAAAATGACCATGATGACACTGGAAAAAAATGCAGACCCTGGATGTACTTGCAACTTTTGTTTCTATTTAATCCACGGAAGATACACCTGGACTTTGTGTACATTCTGCCCTTTCTCCCAGGAGCATTTTTCCCTCCCCCAACCTGGAAAGCTCCCAGTCCTCTATCAAATATCAGCTCACATTTTATCTCCTTTATGAAATCTTCCCTAAATTCTCCTGGGCAGGCTTGGGTGTTCCTTCCACATTAAGATCTACAGAATATTATGCATGTCTTTGTGAAAGCTGGTCTTATTATATTATATGGCATATAATATAATTGATTGTTCATAGTTGACTTCTTACTGGATAGTGTCTTAAAACAATGGAGTATTTATTTTCATTTTGTATTGCAACACCAGGAACAGGATCAAGATTCAATAAATGTTGCTGAATGGATTTATTTGTAATTTGATATAGTGCTTTAGAATTTTCAAGTAAAAGTTTAGACATTACAACAATGCTGTGTGGTAGGCAAACCAGATATAATTATCCCCATTTTACTCATGAGGGAACTGAATCACAAAAATAATATGCAATTTGTTCAGATTCAATAGCTTAGGAGTGTCAAGATTAAATGAGAAAGCTATCTTGACTTTAGCCAACATCTATGTCAAGTCTCCAATGCTTCTCTAGACTGAGTTACTATCTCCGGATACCAGATCCTTAAAATGTAGCTAGTCCCCTGGAATATTTTCTCTAATACTTCAATATCAGATCTTCTGCTCCTATTTTCAATCTTCCTCTGTGCTCCAACTGCATTTTGAATCTTAGATATCAGATTTCTAAGTCCACATGACAGATTTTCCTGGACTGATTTACAGATGTTGCTGCCTGTCCAAAACCCGATGTTCTAGTATACATCCTTGTCACTAATTCCACTTCTCTTCCTGAGAGCACTTGATGTTCCAAGGTAAGGCAGCCCAATGACCTTTCCATTTCACTGCTGCTCAATATGGATTAATACCTCTACATGCATTATGGATTAAAAATAATGACTGCTCCTTCTAATTACTAATATTTCTGAGCGCTAGTTCTAGTCCAGGTATATTGTTCAATAAATCTAATTTTGTTTGATCCTGAGAACAAAGACTTGACATAGAACTAATATTATCTCCACTTTACAAAGAAGGAAATTGAAGCTTAGAGAAGTTATATAACATGCCCCCTGTGCCACAGCTAGTAAATTTCAAGGGGATTTTTAAATAAATGGAATCTAATCCCTGAGGGATGTCTTAAACCCTACAATATTTGCAGATTTTTAAAAAATCAACTTTTATGTGTGGGAGCCAAATGAACATATACTTGACACAACCAGGAAAAAATGGGTTGTGAAGCACACTTATCACCTGATAGATGAGGTGCTCAATAAATTCTGTTGGAATATAAAGTTTTCACCTCCAGACTTGAATTTGGTAAACTTTATAAAACTGAGAATGCTTTAGTGGGTTCATCTACATGCCCTACGGCCAAGTATTTGTTTTGAATATTTTTAAGTACTCGAAAGTCTTCAAGATCATGAATCTTTATCCATCTGGCTTAGTGGAGGATTTGAAAGGAAATACAGTTGACTTCCCCTGGATATACTCATATGGTTCTTTTATTAACATGAATTCCCAACTTCATACATATAAATACAGACCTTCTTTTAAGCAACTACAAAATGCAAATGGATAGAATAGTGTTAATCTGGCATTTACATCTAATATTTGAGCTTGTGATGTTTCAAGACTTTAGATGAAGCCCAAATCCCTATCATGACTCTAAGGTCTTAATTTCCTCGTTCTCTCTTCTCTCATTCTTGCTACATTCAAGCTCTTCAAGTTCTCAAAAATACCACATTTTCTCTTTCTTGCATGACTTGGTACCTATTATTTCTCTGTTGTTACTCTTCCATACTCTTATCAAACCTTGGAGTAAAAGTGGATTTATCAAGGATCTCTCCTTCTAATCATAGGTTTGCTCCCCTACTATGTGTTTCCTTCCTAACACTCACAGCACCTATAAGCACCTATGAGTGCCTGTGTTCAATGTTCATCTTCTGGAAACTTTCACTGTGTTTTGTACATTGTGAGTGCTCAACGATTTTTTTTTTTTTTATGATTTTATTTATTTGTTAGAGAGCACACACAAGCATGGGAAGCGGCAGGCAAGCAAAGGGAGAAGCAGACTTCCCTCTGAGCAGGGAGCCTGATGCGAGACTTGATCTCTGGATTCTGGGATTATGACCTGAATCAAAGGCAGATGCCTAAACTGACTGAGCCATCCAGGCATCCCTGCTCAATGAATTTTTGATAAATTAACAAATGAAGGCATTTCTGTACTAAAGCCACAGTTGTGTTAATAATCATTATCAAAACAAGACATATTTTAAAGCAGATACCTCTTTGCTCCATAAGCTCATTTGACATTTAGAATCAGGTATGCCCTTCCTTTAGTATCTATCTGAGTTGTCATGGTCATCATATCACTTAAGGTACCTGGGACTGTAAATAATAGAAAACCCAACTCAAACTTAAAACAGAATTTATGGGCTCACACAATAAGAAGACCAGAAGAAAAAGTGAGCTTTTGGGGAATCTGATCTACCTCACCTCTCAGCACTAACTATAATACTAACTAACTTCATCCCTACCCCTATCCCTAATTTCATTACCTTGTTGTTGTGGGATGGTCTTAGAAGTAGTTAAGAATGCATGTTTCCTTAGCCATGTCTAGTGGGTGATACTGAGAGAGACTTTTTCTTCTGTGAATCTTGCATAGAAATAAGATTTTTTTTTCTTGAACTAGCTAGGCTTATTTCTCCTTGTATTTTATTCAGTCATGTGCCTGTTTTTGAACTACTTCTATCACCTAGGAAAAGCTCATTGGCTTATGGCCTTGTTTCTCGTCAACCATTCCTGTCTCTTCTACGTGAAGAGTGAGTTTACCATGCTGTGTTTCTGGCCCTGATCCTGGAACATCATATTGCTAATTCTAACTAGCTAGAGATGAGGAGAAAAGGCCCACTACTATCATATACTTAAAATTGCACCTATATGACTCTCACACTCTTTGATTTTTTTTTTAAAGGAAGCCTAAAAAATCAAAGTTTAATAAAATGTTATATCAAAACAAAGATTCATTCTAAGAAAGAGGTAGAAATTATTCTTTTATAAGAGAAAAGTACAGGAAACATTGTGATTCCACATCTTCCTTGCTTAGTCAGAGATAGAAGTGCAAAGCAGGACCGGAAAAGAAATGAGGCATCATAGGTCCCCAAATAAATCAGTTTCTTTTGTGCGATAACAAATTCTAACACCCCTCTCATATTCAAAAGGACACATTTAACTTCAATAGGATAGAGTGATCTTGACTGGTCACTCAGAGTGTTGAATTAGAATAAAGATTAAAGCTTCATTTAAGGAATTTTTTATTAGGATTACATTTGAAGAAGCTCAAAATTGATGGTTCTTCCATGCTGAAGTTTTACTTTCCATCACTTTTTTGTGTGATCTTCTGGAAATCTAAATGCACTCTAAGGTTAAAAATGGTATTCTTTTTCTGAGTTTTTTTTTTTTTTTCTTTTTTGGACCTTAGCATTCCTTTCTGTTTTGTCCTCCATATGTCCTCATAAATATAATTCTGGCACTGGAATCCAGACAGCACTTCCCAGCACTTGCATACTCAGCATTAAGCCACTAAGATATGAGATCATGTTAGCTCTGTGCCATTTAATCATTTTGCATTCCTTTAACAATTGAATTTTGAGCACCTACTATGTGTGAGACACTGCATTAGGTGCTCAAAGCTATAGATGAGAAACCTGTCTTGTCTTTGAAAAGCTTGTAATAGCATTGGGAGCACAGTTGGACAAATTGAATGCTGCTAAAAATAAGTGCTAGGGGTGCGTGGGTGGTCAGTGGGTTAAAGCCTCTACCTTCAACTCAGGTCATGATCCCAGGGTCCTGGCATTCAGCCCCACATCAAGCTCTCCGCTCAGCAGGGAGCCTGCTCCCCCCTAACCCCCTACCCCCGCCTACTTGTGATCTCTGTCCGTCAAACAAATAAATAAATAATCTAAATAATCTTTTAAAAAATAATAAGTGCTAATGACAATGAATTAATGAGAGTTTATTGTGTGGTAAAGAAATGCTTTAGGAAGAAATACTTGAGCTAGAGTATAGAGTAGACAGTCTTTGATTTGGGCTGGACAGAGGGAATCAGAAGTTCAAGACAAGAGCAAAAGGAAAAAAATAAAATCAAGATTAACTAAGGTGCTCAGGAAATACTAAAGAGCTCTGCCATAAATGATGTAGTCTCAACTGGGAAAGAAAGTCCAGACCGGATTTCAGTAGTTGTGGAATGCTCTGTTTAATGAATTCCAATATCTTCTTGAAGAACTAGGGAGCCACAGAAGATCCAAGGGCTATGTTTAGGGAATAAAATGATGAATATTAGATCTCTAGAAGATCCTGTGTGTGAAAAGATCCAGCCAGGAGAGTATCAAAATTAAAAAATATATTATCATAAATGCTATTATGTCAAGGGAAAGATTTGACTATGGAGATGGCCAAGATATTATTAAAGAAGCAAAGGACTGGAGACTACCAAGAAAGAATGAATGATGAGGTCTTAAATTGTTAGCCCATATAACTGACCTATTCTTGCCACCATTAAAACAGTAGGACACACAATTGGGTGCCAATGGGCAGTACCCAGTCCTGCTTTCACATTAGAATTAACAGCAGTTTTTAAAATACCAGTGTTTGGGTTCGATCCAAATAGTTTGTCTTGAGTGAGGCTCAGGCATTGTTTTTTTTTTTTTTTTTTTAATCAGACCGTCTAAAAGGTTAAAAACTTTGGAAAACATGATGGTGGGTTCAGTTTCTGTGAAAATGATCTCTCCTTATTGCAGGGTGTACAGTATTTTATCAGGAATTTTTAGAGGGAGGGAGGCAGGGACAAAATGAAAGAAATATTCTGCTTCTGTCATGGTTGGTGGAGTTCAGGAGCTTGATAGCTGTTCTCCTATTGTGAAGCACGTTACACAGCTCCAGTCCTCGATCTTGACTTTTAAAAATACAATCCAGCTCAAGCAGTGTGCTGTTATTTTTCAAAGAAATTTGCACATAACCCACTAGTCACTTCTGTATTCTAAAATTACAAAATGCTTTTCCACTTTCAGGATTGTTCATTTGCTTCTTTTTTGTTAAAAAAAAAATAAAAGATTTCTTTATTTGTTCAGAGGAAGAAAAACCCTATAAAATTGTAGTAATCAAATGCATTAAACATTTATAACTTTGAGTATCAGTCCAAAATGTGAGGTTTTTCTTATTCTTTTTTTCTTCCTTGAAGAGAAATCATCTTGTGCTTTATATGGATAAACATCAGGAGGTGATAGACTTTATTCATGGCTGTTTCCCTGCATAAATGCTTTATTCTACAAGAAAAACATTTCTAATCAAGAGCTTTATCCCTATCACTCACCCCCCACACTCTTCACACTGGGAGGTCAGCACCTTATGTTTTTGACATTGTAATTTATTGCTGTTGGAAAGATTGGGTATTTGTATAGGATTTCCACCATAATTCAGCTTTGTTGCAAAGTCTTACCAAGTATAACTTCTTAAGAATACTTTCAGAAGAATACTCTGTAGATTTCAAAAATAGCCAAATATATTTGGACATAGCAAATGGGTATAAATATAAATAGTATAGAGACAGATTTAATGTAAAATAAGGTGTGTGTATATATGCATAGATATGCAAATGAATGCTAAATGTAGGTCTAAGGCTTGAGTTTCTTTTTTTCTTTCTTTCTTTCTTTTTTTTTTTTCTTCAGCAAAGGACAGTTACATTTGAGATGGTTTAACGAGTTATCACTATATATGTTACAGGAGTTAGATGGGTGTGGAAACTTTTTCTTTTTTTTTTTTAATTAAAAGGAAGATAATTTAGATTTCAAGTTCTGATGTTTAAAAATGTGATAAAGAATTTAAAAGATTTCTTGTCATTTTGCCTTGTGTTTTGAAAATAAGCTTCTATGGAAGACAATAAAAAGCAGAAATAGTGTCTCAGAGAAAAGCATCATTCTGTGAAAGGCTCAGAGGAAGTTGACAATCAAGAGAACCCCTTCAGGGGAACTCAGAAAAGGGCACTTCCCTATCCCTAGGAGCTGAACATTGATGCTGGTGTCTTCCAAATGAACCCACTGCTGTCCTTTACCAACTATTCTGAAATGTGATACTAGAATCATTGAGTCCAAGATCTTGAAGAGCTACCTTTGAGTATCTCTTCCTCCAAGCAGATAGTATCTCAAGACCACTTGTTAAGAAGACAATCTATCTCCTGTCTCCAAGAATTTAGAAGTAACATTTATTTTCAAGGCTTTCTCACAAATGTTTAAACAAACTCAGCCAACTTTTTCTTATCCTAACTTCAGTAGAGCTGAAGAACAGCTGGCCTACATTTTCTTAATAAAGGCTCTTCATAGTTTGAAAAGAATTACAATATCCTTCTTCACCATCTCATTTCCAGACAAAGTCAGGCAAACTCCTTTAGTCTTTTAACAAGAGTCTTCTTCCTCAATTTCTCACTCTTTCATTAGATGCTGCCTAGTTTTTCAACATATTTAAGGTACAACAGCCCAGAGTCAACATAAGCTTTTCACAAGACTATAAAATGAAGCTGAGGAAGAATGTGGTGGTCTGTAGTTTGCATCATAGTAATAAACAACATTGGTAGAGTTCTTTAACATAACTTGTATTTCTTGAATAGATTATTTATGTTATTTATTTATATTGTGTATTTTTCTTTAATTAATCTTAAACATAGCTCCTGGAGGCCATTGTTTTTAGCCACATTGTATAGTTAATTAAGAAACCTTGACCAGTAACCAAATGTCCAAGAAAGCAGAAAGCAAAGCAATTTAAACTGAAACCAAAAGATTTCTTTGCATACTAACTAGTAGCATGTTAGTTTTAAAGTTCACTCCGTTTCCTCTCATTGGCACGGGTGGTTTTCATTCCTCATCTTAAATGGCCCTTCTTCTGGGAAGGATGTTTCTGAAACCCACACATCTCACTCCCCACCATTTGCATACACTACCACAAGAGACTGTTCAGTCACCACTATTATGAGCTCCCATAGGCCTTGCATATCTCTTACACTAACCAAAAACATATGTTTTGATAGGAAAGAAATATCGACCTCTACAGTATCACTTGCTGCTCTATATTGTAAAGTCACTAATGTGCAGCGAGTGATAGCCAAAGGCTTTGGAATCTGAAGACTTGGTGGTGTGATAGTTACAGCCTCCCATTGACTAAAAGCTGCTCTGGAACAGAAACTAAGCTGGTTCCTCTTTGCTTACACCCTACTGCTTATATGCATTTTGGGACTTCAGGTTAAACCATATTCAGGGTGGGTAAATGTAATTTTTAAAAATTCTTTTAGTTCTGTTTCTTCCCCGCTGAACTTTACTTTCTTTTTCACCATATGATCACTTCTATGTAGATTTTAATCTTCTATGAAAATCTCACTTTTTCAACACCTTTAAGAAACAAATGGAGGTTATTTTTCCTTTCTTTGAAGATGCCATCTGTCCTCAAATAACTTGACTGCTTACTTACGACCTTTTGAATTGTTTTCCTTGCAGCCTCCTGGAATATAGAATCCCATCATCATCACTTAGCTATTCTTTGGAACAAAGAAAGCTTCATTTACTCATGCTTTTTGGTTTGAGACACTTAGGGAAATGTGTATATATGCATGTGTTAAATATCAATTCACTGTTTATATTTAGTTGATATGGTTTAAGAATGAAGGTAGAACATAATTATTGTATGGTTAATTCAAGAAAAAGTAGTCCTGAGCACCATTCTCTGGGGTAGTGGTAAAAAAATGGAATATTTTATTTACAGTAATATGCTATATACTTTGTTTATATTAATGTGTTGACTTTTATTTATTTTAAAGATTTTAGTTATTTGAGTGTGAGAGAGAGCACATGCCAGGGGTGGGGATGGGGCAAAGGGGAGGAAGAAACATGCTCCCCCACTGAGTAGGGAGCCTGACATGGGGCTCAGGTTTTGATGTTGTGCTTTCTAAGTTCCAAGCAATTTGATACATAAGAACAGATATAAATAATCAGTCTCTTTCTACAACATGTATTAGTGGTTGGTACTTAGTGTGTAGAAATGAACAAAACAAATGAAGTCCCTGAATTCATGAAGCACATATTTTAGCGGGGAAGCAGACAATTTATACACACACACACACACACACACGTAGTAATGTTAAGTATTACAGAGAAATAAGGTGATTAGTGATGGTCAAGCAAGGAAGAGTACTCTACCCATCCATCCTCCACCCATTCATGAACAGCTTCTCAGAAAACTTGAATGAAACAAGGAAGCAATGCTACACATTATGATAAGGACTTTGGGATTTATTTCAAGTGTGATAAAAACTTATTGGAGGATTTGGAACAGGAGAGCATTTTTGTCGATGTATAAACCATAGGATGGAGGCGGAAAGGGAAAGGGTCATTTAGGTAACTCTTGCTGTGGTTCAGACAAGAAATGATGGTGACTTAGATGATGGTGGTACAGGTGCTGAGAAGTTGACCCTGGGTGTAATGTGAAAATAGATCACATAGAATTTCTTATTTGGTTGAATATGAAATGAGAAAAAACAACAACAACAGCAACAACAACAGCAGTGTAGTCAAGGATGATTTCAAGGTTTCTGGTCTGAGCAATTCAGGTAAATAAAGAACACAGACATAGGAGATGAGAGGTGGGAGATCAAGCTTTCACTTGGGGCCATACTAAATTTGAGATCACTACTAGATGACGTAGCAATATAACATTGCTAGCTATGTGAATTTAGATTTTAGTAGAAAGTTAAGTGATTGAAGTTACAAATGAAAGGTTAATTTAAGCCAGAGGTGATGCTGGGATTTGATTAGGTTACCTAGGAGTTGAGGAGGAAAGAGAATAGAAAAGATTGAAAACTCGGCATTGACATATTCTTCCATTTAGAGGACTGAAGAAAGGAAGATCCAGCAAAGGGAATGAAGAAAAAAATGGCCCAAACTGTGATAAGAAAATGAAGGAAATGTGTTAAACCAGGAAGACAGTGGAGAAAATGTTTCAAATAATTAGTATCTACCAACACTTTCTCTCTGCCTCATTTCTCTCTCTCATCTGTCTGCCTCTCTCTCTTTCTTTGTCTCTGCCCCCCCACTCCCTTTCATTCACTCACACTTATCCCAAATGAATGGATTATTGCAATCACCCTAAAAGGTATACTTTAAATAATGAGTACTTCTAGTCCATCCCAAAGTTTGTCTGAAATAGCTTCATTGAACAGCAGCTACAATTCTGAAGCTGTCTTCAAAAATATATTTGCTGTGGTCGGCAACTGGCAATAAAATCTGAATGAGTAGAGTAAACGAACATGGGTTTTAGTTTGGGCTCTGACCTTAGCTTAATTCAACTAACCTCTCTGGCCGCAGTTTTCATATTTCTGAAAGGTTCAGAGTGATAAAAGAAGAGCTTTTAGAGTATTTCTGACTCTAAAAAGAACATGGTTTTAAATTTTAGTGACTTAAAACAATTTTTAGTGACTTCAAATGAGTGTACAGTATCCTGGGGAATTCTACTTATCGGAAAAAATGGATCTTTTCTCTATACACGGTTTTATAAGTGTAGTGTGACCTCATGGTATATGATGTTAGGACATCTGAAAATGTTTCCATTACAAAGAGATTTTGTATCTAATAAAGCAGAAAAACTTCCTTCCCCAGAACAATAACAACTTGTTTGATAAACTGCACTGTGCTCTTATTTATTTATTTATTTATTTATTTTTGGAAGGTGACTGAACTGGTGCATATAAGCAGATGGTCTTGCCCCACAGCTTTCTCCTCAACTGGACTCACATACTCTTCTCCATATGTTCCTAAATTAAAATGTTGGATGTCAATTCTGAGCAATATGTTATAGAACTTTTAACTTTGTGCTTAAATTTTTTTCTTAGCATTTTTTTCTACAACCTCAGTGTGTATAATCTCTAAATTAAGACTCTAATTGGAGGAAGTGAAAGGCAGTAGGTAGAGCTACTTAATAGGTTCCTTCTTCCTTCTCACCCAGTGAGAAAAGTGGAGACAACACTAGAAATGAACAAATTTAGATTTGAACTTCATTAATAGTTTCAGTGTGGCCCAATCAATTAATCTTTCTGAGCCTCCATTTTCTCATTTGTAAAATAAATATACTAATATCCAGTTTTTAGAGTTGTTGAAAGGTTGGTGAGTTAACATTGGCGAAACCCCTAACAGTGTCACAAAAAATATAAGAAATCAATAAATGTCAGTTTCTGCACTACACTCCCTTCTGTGCCTCCATTCATTCTTGAACTCAAGAAATAGATAAATCAAAGTGGGAAAGGTGAACAGATAAAATTTCTTTTCACCTTCTGGATCAGCATTGTCATTTAGTTTAAGATTCCAAGCAAAATCAAAATTCAAATTTTACCAATTTTATGCTATATTTCAAAGTATCAACTCATGGAAGAAAATAATCCTACAATGTTTACATTTTGTCATGTCAAATACTTAGGTGTAATTTTTTCGTAGCGGTTGAACCCTTAAATACAGAATTTTAAGAAAAGAAAACAATAAAGGATGTGTATATGGGTGAGATAATTTATAATGAGAACCGTACCTCTTCATTTGCTGACCTTGATGCATTTAAATTTGTAACCTCAACATCACATTAGCAGGATGTTTTGCATATGAAATCTGTGCATGATTTTAAAAGTTAGCAAGCTTCTAGGGACCTTTTCAAAGGTGTTATATAAATGGAAGTGATTATTTGTGACTAATTCAGCCATATTTTTACTGTTTTTTCAACTAAAGCTTTTCGTGTAGATTAGACTGTGACCTAAGGAGTAGAGTTGATGTCTTCATATAAATAAAAGACAATAATTTCTGGGTGAAGTCTAGTCTTAAAAATAATAGCACAGCATTTAATACTGTAAGTTACTTTTACCACTCTTAACATGTTTTACCTACCAATTAGTCATTCTCTATGGTGGAAACAAGTCTTTATTACACTATTTTTACAAATAGTGCTCACACTGGGGGAAAACAAAAACCAGAAACAACTGATCCATACACTAGATGCCCTTGTCCAGCCATGTCTTTCAGTGACTCAGATTACTTTCATCATGTCATCTGTTATCTTTCAGAAAGTACCTCAGAATTGTGGCTTTACCCACCCTTTCCATTCCTTGAGCACTTATTCCATAATCAGAGAACAGGTAATTTAAGAAAAAGTGTGAAAGATACAAAATCATATCCCCATTAATAAGAACATTTATATTTTATTACTTGTTTTTGTGCTACCACAAAGGTATTGTATAAGTTAAGTCCAAAAATTGTCCACTGCTAAAATCAAGCAGGAGCTATATTATTTCATTTTATCTGTAAAAAGGAAAAAAAGTCCTAATGGATACCAATAGCAACCAATGATACCTTTGAAGATTCCTGGGTAGGGTAGTTAAGACTCCAGCCTTTCTGGGTATACTGTCTGGACAGAACTCCCTGATGCATGTTCTTGCTCCTAGTAATAATAATAATAATAATAATAATAATAACAGTAATTTCAACTCAAAGGTAGTGGTGAGGAGTAAGTGGGCCAGTAGAAACAAAACATTGAAAATAGTGTCTGGCACATTAGGGTTGTTTCATAAATATGAACTATTATTATTGTTGTTGTCCTGCCAAGACACATCTGTTGTGCCCTGTCACAGCACTCTCTTCTTGAGATCCATAGAAAGAATACAGAATGTGTTCATAGAG
This sequence comes from Mustela erminea, assembly GCF_009829155.1. NCBI lineage: Eukaryota > Metazoa > Chordata > Mammalia > Carnivora > Mustelidae > Mustela > Mustela erminea. The sequence continues at coordinate 59,322,297 of NC_045625.1, forward strand.
CAAACTGAAAATTGATTATGAGCTGAGATATTATACTACCTACCCATGCAACACAAATAAAACAACAAAAAGCACAGAACTCTAAGGAGTTCATCTGGAAGAAATTTCCTATGCCAAAGCAGTGTGAATGCCCTGGATATTAACAGGATGAAAGTCATCTTGGTTCCTTTTTTGAAAGCAAAACCCAATACTCCAATCTTACCATACGGACTTAAAAATAAAACAAAATAAATAAAATAAAATAAATTCACATATATACTAGTTAGGGAGCATGAGAAGAGAATGCCAGGTACATTATAAGAAAGTATGATTAAGAGAGTAAGAGAAAGATATAAACAGAGGTACATAAAAAAAATCAGAGATGTAAAAAGAGAGGACAGATAAATTTATAGAGAGAGATAGAATAAAGGGTCTAAAAGACAAGGAAGGAAGGAAAGAAGGAAGGAATAAAGAAGGAACAGATAGACATACAGAGACAGACATAGGAGGCAGAGATTTAAAGGGAAAAAGACAGAAACCAATAGAGAGAGACTGAGAGTTAGGATTGATAAAGATACAGAAAGGAAGAGACAGAGTTAGGAAGACTGAGCAAAAGACAGGTGTGAGCAGGCCCTGAACTGGTTTGACTTTTCTTGGGTCCTGGAAAGGAGCAGGTGGGGGATTTGTTAAGAACACATTTCAAGGTGGGGGGGGGGGGCGCCTGGGTGGTTCACTAGGTTAAAGCCTCTGCCTTTGGCTCAGGTCATGATCCCAGGGTCCTCGGATTGAGCCCCGCAAGGCCTCTCTGCTTGGCGGGGAGCCTGCTTCCCTTTCTCTCTGCCTGCCTCTCTGCCTACTTGTGATCTCTGTCTGTCGTATGAACAAATAAATAAATAAATAAATATTTTTAAAGAATTAAAAAAAAAAAAAAAAGAACACATTTCTTAGTCCTTTGCCCTTAAACCAGGCATGGTAACATCAGCCTTAAGTAACACTCCACTTTCTTAAAAACAGAAAAAGGCAAGAGTGGTCAGTGGTGAGCTTTGCACTTCTGTTGAAGGCCAATCAGCTCCAGTTACTAAGCTCATGTTATATGACAAAGGTCTTCCATGTACTACATCGTTTAATCCTTCCTCACATCCAGTTTCCGTACCCCCATGACTGAACTATAGTGCATAGAGGTTAAGTGACTTTCCTAAAGACGCAAAGAGGGGCCAGCACCCTGACAAAACCCTTTAAACCTATCCTCTACCTCCTCCTTGGAGGAAAATTCCTCCTTTGTTAAGTTGTTGGGTTTTTTTTCTTTGTTTGTTTAGTTGTTTGTTTGTTTTTGTTTTTTGTTTTGTTTTGTTTTTAATTGATTTATCTTAGGGCTTCTAAGTGGGTCAGTCAGTTAAGTGTCTGCGCTTGGCTCAGGTCATGATCTCAGTGTCCTGGAATTGAGCCCCACATTGGCTCCCTGCTCAATGGGGACCCTGCATTACCTCTCCCTCTGCTTGCTGGTGCCTCTGGTTGTGTGCATGTGCTCTCTCTCTCTCTCTCTCTCTGTCAAATAAATAAATAAAATCTTAAAAAAAAAAAAAAAGATTATCTTAATCCCTGATGACTTCTTTCGGTTTTCTGACAGCGCAAACTAACACCCAAATAAGAGAACAAAAAGCAAGCAAGTATTGGTGCAAAACTTAAGAATAGCTAGCTGATGGTATTGATTTAACAGCTGGTTGTCTTTTTCTTCAACACAAATGCACTTGGTTACCATTTTGTATTGTGTAATAGACATGTATTTAATTACATTTTGCTAGAAAGGATGTTCTTAGCTTTGTATGAGTCATTTAAATCAATATCTCATTCTCTTTCTAGGAACATGACTTAGGAGTACCTTTATGAGGAAATGAGTTTGAGAAACTCTGAAATACCTCTAGGCAAGGAGAAGAAAATATTGCAGGAATTAAAAATTTTACTGTAAACCTGCAATTATTCACTGGCTTATTTGGGGCAGGTTTCTTGAAGGACTAGATTTAATTGGACCTTTAAAAACATATAGGATTTAGTTTAGCTAAAGGAAGGAGGGTGCATTCCAGGTGATTGGAACAGTACATCCAGAGGTACAGAGGCCGAGATGAGTGTGCTATGTATGTGCATCAGGGCAGATAAGATTACAGAATCATATTGCTAAGTAATCATGACCAAACTGAAAGACAGAGTGAGGTAAACAGAATTTGAGCGCCAGTGTATGGAGCATGAATCTGAATCAGTTACTAACAAGGGTTTTATTATACCTTTACAAGAGAGTCTCATAATGAAAACCATGCTGTAGGAAGATTCCAGGGCACACAGTGGATTGCTGCCAATGGCCAGGTCCTGAAGTGATAAATAGTGAACACGGAAAGGAAGGAAAGAACTTGAAATATAGAAAATATAGAAAACCATGTCTTGGTTTCCTTTCAGGTCCTGATCTGGGTCATGAGATGGAGCCCTGATTCAGGCTCTCTGCTCGGTGCAGCATCTGATGTCCCTCTCCCTCGGCTCCTCCCCCAGCACCTGCTCTCTCTCTCAGACAAATCAATAAAATCTTTTAAAAAAATATATATAGAAAAAGTGGAACAGAAGAAAAGTGAAAGAGGAAGAGCAATGCTGGAGACTGTTCTGATATGGACAGGAAGCAAGAGGGAAAGAAAAATATTTCTTTCTTTTAAATTGTCTCTGACAAATCATTCATAATGAAGCTGAAGTCCACAATCCAAATATGCAGGTTGATCAAGGATAACCATAAGAAGGAGATCACGTTATAGATAGCAACGAATAAATGAATAAATAAATGTCAAACTCACAGGAACAGTAGAACAGTGCATGCCACAGCCTGGGGGTAGGGAGGAAATAGAGAGAGACTGATAAAAAGTACTACTTTTCAGCTATAAAATGAATAAGATCTAAAGATCTGAGGTCAAGCAAGGTGACATGGTTGATAACACTGGGGTGTCATATGATTGAGGTTTGCTGAGAAATGGAACACAGATGTTCTCACCAAAGGTTGGGGAGAAAGAAAAGGAATGGATATGTGAGGTAATAGATGTGTTATTGCCTACATGGAGAAATGTTTCAGCAGTGTATGCATATATCAGGTTACCATGTTGTACACTCTAAATAGCTTACAATTTTGGTTGTTATTTATACCTTACTAAAGCTAAAATATGAAAGAAAGAAGAAAAATAGGAAGGAAGGAAGGAATGGAGAGAGGAAGAGAGGGAGGAAAGAAGAAAGGGAGAATGAAAGGAAGAAAAAGAAAGAAAGGAAGGAAGGAAGGAAGGAGGGAGGAAGGCAGAAAAGGGAGAGAGGAAAAAGAAAAGAAAGGAAAGAAGGAAGGAAATGCATTATAGGGACACATGGACTTCCATTTTTTTTTTTAAATTGAAAAAATTGTTTTGATTGTTGTATGCTGTTGTTTCAGTCAAATTGGCCGTCTTCTAATACTCGAAAGGAATTGTCTTTCTTCACCTTTGCTTTCCCTTAGTGTTAATTGGTAACCACTGTTAATTTCATTTCTCTGTGAGAAGGATTTGTCCTTTGCCACATTCAGTAATGTGTTTGATCCTGTCCCTACCAGCAAGTGCAGGCTGGTGATGGAGGCTGGTCAGTGTCCACCCCTTTGTGTGACAGATCAAATTTTACTGTCTGTGTCACCAACCGGATGACACAGTGATGCTTGTCCCATAAACAGGAGGCAGGGGTAGAGGCCAAGATTGATAACTTGTACCTATTTTAGACCAGCTCTTTATAAAAGAGCTTAAACTATACAATTGTGGAAGGAAATATACTGTCAAATATATTATTAGCAATGGGGAAAGTGGACAATAGATTCTAATTTCAGCAATTGATCGATGTGGTGCCTGCAGGTTGAATTAAGACCTTCATTCTCTGTTCCATATTGAACAGTTAATTAGGCAAGCTCTATTCTTGCTGTGGTCTTTGTCCAATTTGTTTCATCTACCTTATCTCCCTGACAGGTAGCTTTCTTTCAAAATTGTTTTAACTTCATTTATTTTGCCCAATGTAATATTATTATTTTTCATTAGTATATTACTTTGAATTTACACTTTCAAATTTAAGCTCAGTCTTTACAACAATATGGTAAAGAATTATTTCCAGCATTTTATAAAAAAGGAAACAAGTGAGGTTAATCTACTTACCCAAGGTCTCACAGCTAGAATGATCAGAACCAGGACTCAAATACAGATCTCTTTTTCTAACAAATATGTTGAAAATTCTATATCTGGATATAGATTTTTTTCATACTCTATAAGAAAATGCACATATACAGCTTTTCTTGGGGTGTTAAGCTTTTAATAAATGTTTCCTCATTGATATAACAGGTTTAAATGAATAAATGTAACCAGTGTTTTATTTTACTTTTAAATATTAGTTTAGTTTAACAGAGTGCTTATGAACAAAGAGAACCTAAAAGGCACATGTACCCCAGCTGGGTTAAGTCAGGTTCCCCAAATCACACCCTTGCGACAGATTTATCAGGAATTCCTGATGAGTGACCACTGCTGTGCTAAGATACTGTCTAAATCTTCAAGCTGGAAGGCATACCTTCAGTCTATAAGCATTCATTTTGAGTTTCTGGCTTAGAGCTGTGTAAACTGAGCATGAGGAATGTTGAGTCTAGGCAGTAGTAGTGGTCACTAAGAAAGGGCTGGCCTGGCAGACATCATCATCGTCATCACGTTATTGTTGGTACTATTTTGTAGCGGCTGTTCTGTGAAGAGAAGATAAGGATATGTCCAAGGAACAGTGCCAGAAGGGGTACTGAGGTCAAGTTTATTCAGAGAAATATGGTCAAGTGAAAAGGAGACAGGATCTCCAACCAGCAGGTCAGGAATAGCATCAAAAAGATCCTAGTTGGGAGTGCTGGTGGCATTCTTTTTTTTTTTTTTTTTTAAAGATTTTATTTATTTATTTGACAGACAGAGATCACAGTAGGCAGAGAGAGAGGAGGAAGCAGGCTCCCTGCTGAGCAGAGATTCCGAATGCGGGGCTCGATCCCAGGACCCTGAGTTCATGACCTGAGCTGAAGGCAGAGGCTTAACCCACTGAGCCACCCAGGTGCACCTGCTGGTGGCATTCTTAACTCAAAATCAGCTTCTGAAGTATTGGGTATCACCTGTTCAGTAAGAGATCTGCAAAGAGCCTTAGTCAGCGACTAAACATAGGAGGAGTAAAATTTACCTTGTTGGAAACAAATGGAGAGAAAGCAAGGTATTAGAGACTAAACCAGATAGACTCATGTTGAGTTCAGAGCCCCAACTCTTATGGACAGAGGCTGGGATATAGGACATTCTACAGCATCAAAAACTCACACAAATCTAATGCTCCTTTTTTATAAGTTTATTTGTAATTACCTAAATACCAAATTAATCTAAATTTAAAACCCTAATACTTTAGCTTATTCTGATTTTACATTTTGCTACTGTGTTTAAAAGAGGCCCAAAGACATGAATGTTAAGTTACCCTATTTTTTTTCTCCTTAAGAAAAAATAAAGGAGAACAATGAATGTAGAGTTGAGGAAGACTATCACCAGGTACACCATGGACCAATCCTGAGTCTTCATATTATCAGTATTTATCACACCAATTTGCTTTGGTTTCTATTTAACCTAATCAAATGGTTGAGCATTTTAGAATGCAAGATGGAAACATTCTTAAGTGTCTTCCACAATCCTTTGCAGTAGAAAAGAAATAGAGATATCATTTCTTTTTTCAGATTGTCTTTTAATTAGATTTGGAAAGATTTGCAGTGCAGACAAATTTGAGAATAAACAGTTGTGCATGTGTGTGTGTGTGTGTGTGTGTGTGTGTGTGTATTATGTATATAACATAGCATATACATTGACATAGATGAAGAACAAACATATAGATGAAGCAGGGCAATATAATATATTCTCTTCACCAATTCTATGTATTTTATGCCCATAGTTCTTGATGAAGGGAAAAATATTTCTTGGTCCCAGTAAATGATAGAACCATTTTAAACATTACAAAAATTTTTATCTTTCAAAGTGAAGTTAAGAGTATGCATCTACCTGCCTGTTCACTTAATTAACTGCCTATCTACTTGATGTATTTATTCCCCACCTTAGTCCAAAAGGGCTTTGGAGTGTCTCCAGAGCCTTTAAAAGTATTGTAGGTATTTTCTTCCTTGCAAACAATGGAAAACCTTAAATGAGCTGTTCAAATAAATATCAGTGGTAGTAAGGGAAGAATCTCCATTCTAAGAGGATGAGAGAGTTCCAGTGGCAGTCAAAGATAGACTTCAATCATCACTGTGTACAGTAGCAACATTATTATACCTATTAAGAGATTCAGGAAGACCTTGCAGTATTCTAAATCCTTAATCACATAATGTACACTCAAAATTCAATTATGTACTCAAAAAATAAATAAAGTGCCCACCGGCCAGGAATCCTTAACATACTTCAATCATTTTAGGGCAGAATTGTGAAAGCCAGCAAACTCAAGTGAACAGCTTCTCTATGATGGAACTGTGTTGGACAAATGTTGTGTGTGTAATAATTACATAGCAATGAAGGGAGGAGAGCATTTGAACTTGTCTTAATTAATATGCTAACTAAGCTAATGTCTTTACGGAAAGCTTAGGCAAGCTTAGCTATAAATTTGCTTTGTAGAAAATTTGTCCACAAAGACAATGTCTTGGGAAGAGATTAGAATCTTCAGAATAATGGTACTGATTTTTTCTTTTTTATATACAGAGTGGACTCTATACTGAAACATGTAGTCCCCTAAGAAACATCATTTTTTCCTTCACTTAAATGTTGTCAGATTTAAAAAAAAAAAATGTTGTCAGATTGATCCGTAGCATTTTATCAACTGCAATTATGAGTTGGTATATACTTAAATACTGTATGTGTTATATTAAATATTATGGCAAATATATTTCTAAACTATAAATCAAGACAAATATCTTCACAGTTTCAGAAATACTTATGATCCAACAGAGCAGATTTTTTTATTTTATTTCATTTTTTTAAGAGAGGAAGAGAGAGGGTGAGGAACAGAGGGAGAGGGAAAAGCAGACTCCCCTGCTGAGACAGGAGCCAGATGCAAGGCTTGATCCCAGAACCCTGGGATCATGACCTGAGCTGAAGGCAGACACTTAAGTGACTGAGCCACCTGGGTGCTCCTCTTTTTTATTTTTTTAAACTAAGTATAAAAATATATATATGTAAGTCCATCCTTATCATTTGAATCAGAGAATAAGTTAACATAATAAATTCTTTCCATTTTCATCTCCCAGTGTTCTAAGACAATGCATAGAAAGAAACCAAACCAAGCCAAACCAAACAAAAATAGTTATTTAACTGTAATCTTTCGAAGAAAAGTAGAGGAAAGCTCTACTTCAAACATTTATATATTGCTACTTTGAGTCTTGTTTGATTAGCAAGGATGAAAGGTCGAGGTTAGAAAAGGACATTTCAAGCAGCACATATAAAACTATAGAGCTAGAAGGACACAGGGTCTTGTTGAGGGATGAATATTGCTAAAAATACTAGACTACAGAGAGAAGAAGATGGAGTGAAACAACACTCGTCTATACTCATCACCCAAGTATTTTTTTTTTAAATGAATACAGGTTTTTATAAATAGGTAGTTTCAAAACCTAATCTCTGCTTATTCTCATCATATTCAGTGTGATTCTGAAAATGTGGTTCTATAGGAAAAAGAATCTGATATAAAGTTACATGAAAAGAGACGTTCCTCTGTATGTGACTAAATGTAAATTCCACACATGTTCTTGACTATTTTATCCTATATTTGCATGACTACTGTGATGTCACAAGGTAATTATAGTAAAGTTACAGTGGCTATCTCAAATTTTGTGGGAACTTTTTAAGATGTCACTCAATACAATATAGCTAATTGATGTTCTTCTCAGGTAGCCCATAAGTTGTGATAAAGTACAAAGACCATCATCCCTATTCTCTGATATTAGAAGGAATATATATCATTTGAAAGTATTTATGTATGTAACATCTATCCAAGTATTTTAATTCTTACCAATACCAAAAACAAACCAAAAAGTGCCACTCTTACTAGATAAGTTGATAAAAATTGATTAGTAAATAAAATTCAAATTGCTCAATACTATTATTATGTGTTTTTCATTCCCTTAGATTAATGTAGATTCCAAAGGGCACTCTGTTCAAGAATCCATTTTTAACTGTCTCATGTTTAACATATAACCTTTATCCTTTGAATAGCTAGCAATAAATTGATTATAGCTGAGGTCTTAGAAGGAAACTGGATTAGTCAGTGCTAGAACTGACCCATGAAATTAAGACCATGTTATCAAATGATTATCAATATTTTACTACAGTCAAGTTAAGCTTAACATTTTCATTTCTCTCAGTGATTGTTTCTATTGCATGTGAATAGTTCTCAGGCTTTCCACCTCCTCAAAGCAAGAGTAGCTTTCTAGTTCCTCAAAGCAAGACTGTCTTAGAGAAAAACCACTGAAAACTAAGCCAATTATAATTGCCACATATCCCAAACAATAAATTGCTTGTCGGATTGGATAGCTCAGTGCATGAAGTTCTCTTTCTCTTGACTTTTCATCAGTTGATTTGAAGAAGCCTTCTGTCATTCAGGGTAATATGTCAGAAGCAGAGGGAACAACAAACATCTCTATGGCAGTTGATGGAGTGAGTGTCAAACCATATAGCCAAGAGCTTGGCCCCCACCAAAGCTCTGTCCTAACTTTGAGAAAGGAAAAAAAAAAAAAAAGTTCAAGATTCACATCATGTTGTGAGGCTTCCAGCAATATCTGGAGACACAGGGATTGTGTATCATTATTCAAATTGGTGGTGGAACCCCAAAGGGCGATTGTTTACCCACTTTTGGAAAGAAAGGGAGCGATTATGAGAAGAGGACTAAATCACTCTGAGTAAGACTGATTATCCTGTTCTTTGGGAACAGCTTTTGAAAAATATCTTTTTTCCAGCTTCTCATTTCATACAGCATTAAGCCTCATGTAATTTCCCAGTGCTAGGGTTTTCCCAGTGAAGCAAACAGTGGACTCGGATGCCTTCTCCTCCAGGGCTTCCTGTAAAGAGAGAGCTGGTTATGTGGAAGAAGCGTTCATTATCTAGGCCTCCCTGGAGTCTCTCAGTATGATTGTAAGGGCGTGAAGAAGAATAGACAGACTTTCTCTTTTGATGGCATTTTAAACATCTATTATTTGCCAATACTTTAAATTCTCAAAGTATTTTACTTTGACCAGCTAAACTCGGAGTCTGTAGGGCCTGATTTGGGTAAGTTCAAGTTGGAACTCAATTTAGAGGGTTGAGCCTTCTCTTAATTATACATTATTTTTATTTAAATGGCCTAGGCACCAAAAGCTTTGTCTCTCCATTCTTTCTTCTATATTATCCTAATCACCTCAGTCAACAAATATTTTCTCTTTTTGTAGCCAATTCTCTCTTCTTCCCTTCAATAAGGAGACTTGAGAAATAAGATCATTGACCTTCCTTAAGTTTTTCATCTGAAGCTCTAGGCTCCAACCTTTCACCTCCTTTCCCAGCCATTTATTAACATAATAAAAACTTAATCCTGCCTCACCTGCTAAAGAAATATTCTCCTCCTGAAATGAAATGCAGAATCTAAATATGTATGCCTATAACACTGAGGTAGAGAACTCGCTACAGGAATCCTAGCTTTGTGATTTACTATTTCTCAGATCTGTATAGCTTTGACTATTAGTGGTAGAAAAGTTTAAAATGTAAGTTTGCATCATTTTTTTTTCCTTACAGATGGTCAAACTGCTACCAAGTATCCAGTTCTTATCTCCTTATAACCCCCTGGAATTTTCTGATGTCAGTGTATCAAGCACAAAAATAGACTTGGCTGAAAGACCCAGAAGTAACACATCAGGTGATGGGTCTTTGCCAAATATTCCTGCAGCTAAAAGTATTAAAATACTTTGTATGCACTTTAAAAAATATATTAGGATAAAAAATATATATTAAGATAGAATAACTGTATCAGGTATCCATTAGCTCATTGGAAATCAGTCATTTGCATTAGAGAACTGACTCAACTCATTCTTCTGTGAATGGGAGAGGCATTTTTTCATGTCAATGATAGAATATATTTATGTACACTATACTTAATGCTTTTGTAGTCATTCAGAACAAAACTTAGACTTACTGTAACAAAGGAATAAGTGATCATTTGTATGTTATCCTGGAGTCCTTTTATTAAAAAAAAAAAAAAAACAGTCAATATGTCTTAGAACAGAAAAGGGAGTAAAGGATAAGAATCGTGCTTAAAATTGTTAAATTGCAGTTTTGTCTTTTTCTGTGTTCTTAAGAGCAGGTCCAAATATAGCTATTAAATCACTCTGTAACTTGAACAAATCATTCAACTTCTCTGGACCACGGTCTACTACCCTATTTAAAAAAGTGGTGGGAAGTGGGGGGAGAAAGAGAAATTGCATAGACATGGCTGCCTAGCTCTCTTTGAGCACTTAAATTCCATGTTCTGAAAGAAAGAAATCCAAACTGATTTATCATTCATTTCTGGTTCCAAATAATGCTTACTACCTCAAATAATGTTAATACTTAAAATTTTTAAATACTAGAAAGGGAAGATTTAAATGGACATTAAAACTTGAATTCCAAAGGTAGGAAGTTGCTGAGAGATATCCTCAGATGATATAGACAGGGTCACTCAGTAAATGTAGACCGAAAGAAGGGCAGCCAAGATATATAGATATACGAACATAATTAATAGCCAGGAAAGAATGCAAATTCTATCAGAGTGAAATTCAGACTTGAAAGTGATTATTTCCAGCAGAGAGAATCAGGGGATTTTCCATGAAGAACAGAGTCACAGCCTTTTGAAATATTCAGTCATTCAATGAACAAGGCACTGATTTAGGCTCAGAGAAGAAGAAACACTAAGATACAGAGGCTTCCTTGTTAGAGTTCAGAATCTCGTGAGAGAAACCATCAAGTTGTTAGACATTCTTTGTAAAGTATTAGGAACTATACAGGGCAAAATTTATGAAAATTCTTATCACAGTTCCTAGAACCTAGAATTCACTCAGTAACATTCAGTAAGTGAATTCAGCATGTTCAATTTTATTACTATTACTGTTACTTGTATTGAGGTAAGCATAAGATGCACTAACAGGTTGTGGAAAGAAGGGGAAACCAATCTAGATTGTGCTATTCAAGAAGGGCTTCCCAAAAGAGGTAACATTTGAAATAAATTTGAAGGACATGTAGAAGTTGATTAGGTAAAACCTGCACAGCAGGGACGAGGAAATGTGTTCTAGTCAGAGGATGCAGTTGTGGCAAAAGCACTATGAAGAAAGGGGGTACATTCTGTTAAGGAGCCTACAGGAAGCTCGGGAATGATCAGAATGTGTGAGGTGAGACATAGCAAGAGGTAGGGCTATCCGTCCAGACCAGGGTGAGATACAAAGTTAATTTTATGTCATTCTACATAGTTTGAGTTATGGCTTGAAAAGGAAAGAGTCTTTGAAATAACTTAAACAGGATTATTTACTTTATCATATAAAAATGGATTCCTTCTAAGCACCTTAGTTGGTTTTGAGGTCATTTGGCATCCTTAAGGGACTTGCACAAAGGCAATGCTGCTCTAATAGTGAGGGTAATGATGAAGAAAGAGATATAAGAGATTTTTATAGGGGGGAGGAGTAGGGCTTGGTGCCTAGATGCCTGGGGTAAAGGAAAGGGAAAATTAAGGAGGACATCCAAGCTCTTGGCTTAGACATGACATGATATATTCCATGCTGACCTGTGGTCTTTGTAGATGCCCATTAGATGAGAAATATCTTGAAGAGCACAGATTGCCTAAACATGGTAGTGGTAGGTTTTTTGTTTCATTTTTCTTTATTTTGCCTTTTTTATCTTGTTGAATTTTTTTTTTTTTTAAACCCTGTCAGGACAAATACAGTGGTGTCTTGTGCTTCAGCAATTACATAGGTGAATTTATACACTTGTGATTTTTTTCGTCTTCCTGACATTTGCATTTTTTTTTTCACGTGGGGGATTATGGAAGGGAGAATGTACCTTTCCCAAACTTCTCATTGCCATCCTTCACACATAGGAAGTAATCAGAGCTAGGGAGGAGATGAGATTACTCCCAGTAGTATAAGTATGAAATTAGACACGAACAGAAACATACAACAGTACCAATATTTAAATGGTCATGAGAAAACTGAACAGGAAGGCTGCTTTATTTTATTTCCCAAATTCTCAAGGCATCTTAAAGTGTTTAGGGAATATAAACATGTAACCCAGCCCGTCATAGTGTTCACATCCGGCACTATTCTCAACAATGTAAGCAAATCACTTCTATGTCATAAAAGATAGCTTTCTGGGCTCTTTCTGGTGATCCAGCTTTTCTAAATTTCCTGGATACTAAGTATTGCCACACTTAAAAAAAAAAAAAAGTAGAGAGACATTTCAACAAATATATGTTCTATCCTATTTAACATCTGCAGGCTGACCTGTGCTATGCCTTACTAAATATTAGGTTTGGGGACAAAGAAGTGGAATGGAGCAAGGAGTCATTTAGAATTTCTTTCCCCGAGAAGACCAGTTTTGCAATTACAAGTGAGAAGTTGATGAGTTCGCTAATGATGGGCAGTCCTCCATGGACCAATCTGTTTAGGGAGCTGAAGTGGTGAGACGCTAAGACAAGAGAAAGGGACTGACAGCTGTGAGATTCAAATACCACTTTGGTTTACCTGATTGTTAGGAGGGTGTATTTGTCTCCCCAAATAAACTCTAAATTCCACAAAATGATGGAGTGTGCTAAAAGCACCTAGAAAGTACTGAATAATTCTTCCTTCTATCCTGCTGAGGACTAGATTTTTATTGTTGTTGTCATTGACTACCTCACTTTGTACCAAGCAGAAAGCTGAGCAACTATTAGGAGTTCAATGAAGATGTGATTAAAACATTGCTTGTCAGGGGAAAAAACAAAAACCAAAAACAAAAACAAAACTCAAGAACATTTTTTTGCATTCGTGAAATAGTTAAATGTGTTTGGTTGGTAGTTCGCCAACGTTAATCCTTTTTAGCACTATAGATGCACATAAGGGACTCCCTTTCTGAGAAGGTACTGAATCATAAGAGTGAGGAGAGTGCTGGATTTAATAGTGTTGTAGGCCCCTGGGACTGTGCCTTTATTAAGACAAATAGTAGACATAATAATAAAATTAAAATATTTCTACTGTTCCAAATTTAGAAAATGACTCTCTTCTTTTTATAAATGATAATGACTTGTAAACAGTTTAGTCTTTTAGCTATGTAAACGGTATAATGTCGTTTAAAGGATTTTAATTAAGACAATTGGAGGATTCAAATATAGACTGTATCAACCAAATTTTACAATGCCTTGCTCGAAAACGCAGGACTTAAAATCACATATGACCCACTGAGTTGTCTTAATGGACTTGGCGACTAATTGGGGGTGTGCTCCTCCCATTAGGCATGCAGAGGCACATGTGTCGGCACTCACTACTCCTCCGCGGGTACACTGTGTTTATGAACAGACTGCCAGAGAGATTGGTCATTCTCGCCTAGGTTTTGTGATTACATCAAAAAAAAGGCTTAAGGTTGTTAAGCCATGTTATTATTTTAAATGGCTATAAGCAATTTCTAAGTCAAAAAAGAATTTAAAAATCTAAGACTGGCAGAGCTATGCAGAAGTGGTGACTCCCAACCCAACTTACATCCCTACCTATTAGGCCTCTGAATCTGTTCTCACACAGTTAGGGGGCAGAGATAATAAATGAGAATTATCTAGAACTGCAAATGTTATTTTGACTCTTGCTAAAGAAGTAAGACCTTTCCTGGTGGTTGTTCTATTCGCTTCATAAAAAGTCAGTGATACGAGCAAAGAGTAATGATTTGTTTAATTTGATGTGTTTTTGCATGTGTGTAAGGTAAAAGTATAAAAAAGGAATATGGTTTCTTCAAGGACCATCATAGAAGGAACCAGCCTATTGGCATATATTTTTTCTGAAGGTCTTGGTATTGATAAAATTTAGTAATTGGTTCTCCCTTTTTCAGAAAGATTTCCATGACAATTTTACAGTTGTACATATGCATATGAACTTTTTATGTACATAGACAATAGACTTTACAGAGAAAAGAAGAATGAGCTGAGAAAAATAATGCACAAATACATGCTTTTAAGTAAATATTAACATGAGGATTGAAAATAGTATGCCATCCGTGAATTATCTGTCAGTCTACAGTACGAATTTAGTGTTGACTACTACTCCCTTCTTATTAGTAGAGTAGTGATTGCCCCATAGCAAAGAAAGACTGGATTTTTAATCTGTCTTGATTTTTGGCCAACTTTTTGTTTTGCTGTTCTGATAATGCCTCTTCTTCTTTGTTCAGCTTTAGATCCACATCTCACTCCTGTCTATTCTAATTTACTTCATACAATTTAATTTTACCAAGTTCACACAACAGTTTCATAAAACAGTGGCTCTCCAAGACTGGGCTGGATTTACCACATCAGAATGTCAAAGGACATCTTTTCAAAATACAGATTTGTGGGGTGCCTTGGTGGCTCAGGCAGTTAAATGTCCATCTATTGACCCTGGCTCATGTCTCTCTCAGGGTGGCAAGTTCAAACCTTCACAGAAAAGAGCCTACTTTAAAATTATACAAAAATAAATACAAATAAATAAATAAAAATACATATTAATTAATTAAACAATTAATACAGATTCATGGGTCTCACACCTATATGTGCTTATTCAAAAGATTCAGAAAGAAGTACTGGGAATCAGTATTTTAAAATAGCTCCTCAGGGAGTGCCTGGGTGGCTCAGTTACTTAAGCATCTGCCTCCCTCTGGCTCAGGTCATGATTTGGGGATTGTGCCCCTTGTGGGACTTGCTGTTCAGTAGGGAGCCTGCTTGTGCTCTCTTTGTCGCTCTCTAAAATAAATAAATAAATACCTTAAACTAAAATAAAATACAATACAATAAAATGAAATGAAATAGCTCCAAAGTGAATCTGATGGGCAGATAGCACAGTGGCCATGATATGTTTGTATGAGCAAGTTCAGACTTTAACATGACTCACTGCCTAGAATATATTTCTGTTATACTTTCATAGTTTACATTTACCTTATTTCCCTTCCTAATTATTTGCTCAGTGAACACACTAGTTCCCCTGACACACACTACACACACACACACACACACACACACACACAGAGCTGTGATTCAGGTTACTCTGTTCTATCAGAATAAAAAGAGGACTAGCTGTTAGTTTTCAAAAATGCGAGTTATAACTTCACTTGTGTAATAAGCATAAACTAAAAAAGACTAGCAATGTAATTTTTATCCACAGAGAAATGGCTATGGCCAAATTCAAGTAAGTATGTAAATAAATAAGCAAAGTAAGGAAGAGTGAGCAAATAACTTGGTTTTAATGTCAGACATTTCAAGAGCCTCAGGATGGATAATTTGGATGCAGGTGACACAAATATACTTGATTAATTTTAGGAGAAGCAAAAGGAATTTCTTAAAACCTCCCAAGAGCATCTCATGACAGAAAAATACAGAAAGTAAAGTCAAGCCATGCAAGAGGCCATTCAAAGTCTGGAAAGCTTTTTGGGCCAAAATTTTTTTCTCTTCATCTCTTTCTCATTCTGGGGCTACAAAGATTCTCATTCCAAACTCTCAATGCATCCCAGCAGTCTTCCCTTTCTCTATACACAGCATAGCCCAAAATATTTCCTCCATTCAAATATGGACAAGAGATTAGGATTATTGTGCCCAAATCCCAAATATCCGGGAGAAACAATTAGATTGTCCCACCTTTTATCTACTAACTGAAGCCAGAGAAGTGAAGTCCAAAAATGCATTTGGCCAAGCTGTCTCAGTTTTTTCTCTGAAGAGGGGGCACATTGTGTTTTGTTTTTTGTGTGGGTTTTGTTGTCGTTGTTATTTTGTTGTTTTTAGGAGGGAGACACAGTAAGAAATGGGATGAATGACACAGGGAGTTACTGGCTTCACTTGATCAAATATTTCTGTATCCAACATTTATCCCTAGATTCAAAGCTTCTAGCTCTCTGATACTAAATTTAGCAAAAAATAACCACTTCTTTAGTGTGTGGAACTTGAGACTCAATACCTAGATAGCTAAGTATGGAAAGATATTCACATTATCAGCTAGTTATAGTAGAAACATTAAAGCAACAATCAAAATTATGCAACTTTTAGCTCTCCTAGCTTTTAACAGAGATAACTGACAATTTCCAGACAGGATTAACAGAAAATGTCAAAGTCTTGCTAAGACACATATCACACAGGGATCTGCACAGAAACATACATAGGTAAATATAGTTCATGATGCTGTGCACCCAAGAATGTTATTTATTATGAGGTGAGATAATGTTTTATTACACATACTACTTTTCTTAGTTGTTTTCCCTTTGCATTATTCTAAAACACAGCAATAAACGTTACTAATGCTCACAAACTAGTGTCTTAGCTGGTGAATCTACACGTGATTTCTTCAGATTTATCTCCCTTCTCTTTCCATTTAAAGAGGTTTTGTACCTTTAACTAGTAGTTATTTCAGTGAAGGAAAAAAAAGATTTTGTTTTCACAGGTTCTCCAGTTTCCTTCAGCAGCTGGCCATTCCCAAGCAGCCAATCAGAACCTTCATTTAGTCAAAACTGACAGTGATTAATAGATGCCTTGGAGATCTACTTACTGATTATCTCCATCAGAAAACGGAGAAGCTTGCTGGGAATTATAGGCTCTGTTGTAGTATTCTTTCTTTTTCCAACATATCAATTGCATATAAGTGCTCAGGGAAAGGCTGAGCTTGGTTATTAATCATTTTGATTCAACTATAAAAATTTGACCAAGACAGATATTTTTAATGTTTTCAATAGTTTTCCTCATTTTGAATACATTGATTCTTTAATATTTAAGGGAAAATATTCTTATTAATATGAAACACACACATACACATGCACGTGATTCAAAAGATACTATAAATGCGGTTATACATAAGGTGACTCTATGTATGAAAAAGCTAGAAAAAGCAAAATGATTCCATATGACATAAAACATCTTCAACAAAAATGCACACAGTACCCTCATTAACCAAGATGTTTAATTAAGTCAAGGTGTCGGAAAAAAACTTGAAAACAACAAGTGTATGTCTAAATAATTTCCAGAATGAACTGGAAAAATGCATAAATCTTAGATGGAGCTTTACCAAAAAATTTTAGGAAGTTCGCAATTCAGGCCGAAATTTCTCCTTGAGAAACCTAAATAACTGTTCTCATCCTTTCTTAACTTTATGGTATTGTAGAGAAGAGCACAATAAAGCAACAAAAAGTGTCTACATGCATCTGTGTTTAGAAATCAACAGAAATAAAGCTTTTGTTCCCTAGGATGTGTTGGTTTTTTATTTTGGTTTGGTTTGGTTTGGCTTTGGTATGTTTGTGGGGTTTTTTGTTTGTTTTTGGTCAAACTTCTTCGATTTTCTGAAGTTTGTCAACAGACCAGCCCTGAAAACAAAACAATAAATTTAATGTATACTAGACAGAAAAATAACAGGGCAAGTGGCTACAGGAGTGCAATCTGTCAAGTTAAAAAAAGTTTGATCTGCAGTATTGTGCTATAAACTATCCTTTGCTTGATTCTTTTACAGGTTGTGAAATATGGAATATTCCTTCCCAACATTTGGCATGTAATTAGGCAGCATTGTATTTTTTTCAGAAAAGCACTTTTTGTGCATTGAGAAAAAGAAGATGTACAATATGTTTACAAAATAGGCTAAAATAAATCATTAAAAATTATATATATATATAATTTTATTTAATAAATGTTATGCCCGAGTATTCACATCTGAGAGACCACCAAGGAGCCAAGCACCGATGCAATCACACAAGGGTTTATATAACAAGCTTAAGCTTGGGCCCAAGTATACCCGATGCAGCAGAGTAAAGACTTGGACTCTGAGGCTAGTTAAGGCAGGGGTTTTTATAGGTCATTACAAGAGGTTTGGGTGGGGAGGAGGTGAAACTTCGGACCTTCCTGCAGTAAGCTGATTAGCTGTTGCCGGGCTGTTTACAGGGTTAGGTTCTTTCTTGGAAGTGTGTACAGAGTTAGGTATTCCTGTTACTAAAGTAGGGTGGGGGTCCCTGGAACTAAAGTAAAGTAGGGGAAAGTTCAGCCCTTGGTCACAGGGGCCTGAGATGGCTGCCAAAGCTAAGATGGCTATACTTATGCTAAGGTTAAACCTGAGGTGGGATGGCCTTAATTTTTCTAGGCCTCCACAATAAATATATATAATATATAATATATACAAATGTGTGTGTGTGTATATACACACACACACTTTTTTTTTTTCTTTTTCAATGCTGCTTAATCTCACCCTCTACAAATCAGGCTGTTACTTGGTTTGATTCAAATTACATACTATTGTTTTGAAAGTGAAAAGGCCGATTTTTTTTTTTTTTCAAGGATCAGGATCTCTTGAATACACTGTTTAAAGAACAGTGGAACATGGTAACTACAGGTCCCCAAGTTAATGCCGATTTCCTGACAATTCATTAGGTACTCTCAGTCTTGGATCTTTTCTTCTTTGCTTGTTCTGTCTCCCCTTCTGGGCCAAGGGAGGATCTGCTTTCTGTCTATTTTAGGAACTTGATTTTAGTACGTTTCGTTAGTCTGGGTAGGTCAGCAGGTATGTACTCACACATTACCCAGATGGCCACTTAATACAATATGATTGAGCTTGGAGGAAATAAGCAACCTTTCCCAGCTCATGGGGCTGTCTGGCTGCTCTGGCAGGTGAATGTGATTAGCAACTGACTTTGGGTGGAGATTCCCCTGTATTCCCAACAGATGTCCCCCTAATTGCAAGCTTGTTGTGATGCTGTTGATTCTAAGAGGCCCCAAATTCCCTTTAATGTCTCTTGTTCATTAAAAATACACTTCCCATCCTCAAAAAGGGAAGCTTATTTAACAATTACACACATGTGGTGGGAGAGTGGGCCTGCATGTGTACTCACATGCAAAATCACCCTTTAAAGTAAAACTGTAAATCCCTTTCTGCCTTTCCATCGAATGATCTCTAGCAATAAACCCCGAGGTCTGAATCATGCCATTTTGCCAAATGCTCCATTTACAGAAGTGACATAAAACCACCTCTGTGTTCTGGAATAAAACAGTGCAGCACGCTTACAGGTGTAGTCTTCTGAATGATATAGACTGTCAGGAGTATCTGTTTATTATTTATACCCTGTTATTATGCATACCCAGACTGGCTGAGAAAATTGGAGTGATGAGAAAATAAAGATAAGGAAAAAAGAAACTAGGGCTGAGCTATGCAGACAAAATCATGGTCTTCAGTTTCCTGTCTCTGATTGTTAGGAATGGACCACAGCTTAGCCCTGAGCTTCCTTGCCCCAAAGAGGGAAACAGTCCATTGTGTGATTCCCATCATCTAAACAATAAAACCAGTCTATTCTTTGTAGAATAGAGGAAAGAGAGGCATTTATCCCATGAGGCCTCATAAAGAGAATACTATTATATGCAGAATCTGCCTGAACCCAGTGGTTTATATGTACAGTTCGCCTTGGATATTTGATAGCACAGGAGGTTTCTTGTGAAAGTTTTAATCATATGGGACATGCATTGATATATATAAATATTTATTATAATTCATTATGTATAATAGGTTGTGTTTTACAGCCCATCATTTCTAATAAAAAATAGTAAAGCCATGAACTGTGAATGGTTTTCTTGAGGGAATGATGTCAGACATTCAAGGATGAGTTCATTCAACAGATATTTCTGTGACCCACCTTCCTTCTCTCTGATTATATTAGGTGGCTCATTGCACTGCATTTAGTAAGGAAGGAAAACCTCATAAGTCTATCACTGAGAATTTTGTAACCTATAACCCTATTTCTCTGCTATCACACTTTTCTAAAACCTCTCCATACACACCGCCCCAAGTCCATCATTACTGCTTTACGTTTCCGCCTTCTCCATACTTTGTGACGGCACACCTCACCTCAGCACGCTCTACTTCACCCTACCATAGGCTCAATTACACAAAACTCTCTGTGGTGTGCCCACTACTTCCCTAACTGTGATTCTGTCCTGTTTGAAGGATCATCCTCCTGATCTAGTAATTCAATGTCATAATTCCCCAACGATTGTTTTTGGCCTTTTTCTTTCTCTCTTGATCTGTTATTGAAACTTTTCTTCTTTCCTGTCTACTCATGCTGATGGCTTCCAGTGACATCTACATGCTGTTTTCTCCCATGTAATTCTTTCTAAACAAAATTTCTCTTCTAAGTCTAGGACCATATATCCATTGGTATATCCACTTAAATGTTGCTAAGTCACTTCAAACTCTGCAAGTTCAGAACAAAGCATTTGTTCTTTGACCTAAAATCTCGTGCTTTTCTGGTGTTCTTAGCTTAGTGAATACAACCACTAACCAACAGATTATCTGAAATAGAAAACAAGATCTTGCTAAACATCTACTTCTCTCTCAACCCTATGTTCAGTATGATGGTTAACTTTAATGCATCAACTTGACTAGGCCACAGAATGCCTATACACTTGGTCAAACATTATTCTGTTGTATCAGTAAGTGTGTTTTTGGATGAATTTAACATTTGAGTTTATAGTCTGGCTGAAGCAGATTACTCTCCTTAATGAAGATGGGTCATTCAATCATTTGAAGGCCTGAAGAGGACAAAAAAACTGATCCTCCTCTGAGTAAAAGGGAATTTCTGCCTGCCTGACTGCACTGAGCTGAGAAATTGGGGGGTTTCCCCCTGACTTTGGCCTTGGACTGATGCATCAGCTCTTCCTTGGTCTTGAGCTTGCCAGCCTTTGGCCTGAAAGAGTGTCATTGGCTTAGCTGGATTTCCAGCTTGCTGACGGAGGATCTTGGGATTTGTTAGCTTCCATAATTGTGCAAGCCAATTCCTTGGAATAAATCAATCTCTCTCTTTCTCTCTCTTTCTTTGTCTTTCCATATACATTATATATGTCACTAATCCATGTTGATCTTATTTCCTACAAGTTCCTCTTTTCATGAACCATCTGGTTGTCACCACCAGAGTACTGTCTTTTACTTAACACCAGTGTTGTAGCATCTGACCTTCCCTAACACTGATTTCCACTCACTTTGTTCTCTATGGCTGGAGGGAATTTTTAAAAATATCAATCTCAAATACCATGTCTCTACC
Source organism: Mustela erminea (assembly GCF_009829155.1). Classification (NCBI taxonomy): domain Eukaryota; kingdom Metazoa; phylum Chordata; class Mammalia; order Carnivora; family Mustelidae; genus Mustela; species Mustela erminea. Next base: position 59,343,590 of record NC_045625.1, read on the forward strand.
CAATCTCATTTTTCCACCAAAAAACCCTTCAAAGGCTTTCTTTTGTTTTTAGGATAAAGATCAAAATCCTGAGAATGACATACACAGCTCCACATAGTCTTGTACATGTATTTCTCCAAACTGCTTTCGTTTTTCTCCCTTGTTCTTTAACATTGACTCATTGAATACTTTGCACGTGCTTGAATGTATGTTCTCAGGTGTCCGGAGTCTGGAACACACTTTGTGATTGAGTCCCTCTTATTATATATATGCTTTCATTGTATCTGTGATGTACCACGGACAGGATGGTGGAAGCAGTCTTCCAGGGTGGAGGCACTAAAGGGTGTACTGTCTGTAGAAGACTTGAAAGTAACAATAAAACACACTAAATATTAGTCTGCTTTTTATTAGTCAGCAATTCTATACAATGTCCTTCCTGAATAAATCTTTTGCTGGTCTAAGTTCTTAATGATAGAGGTGATTACTATTGAGTTTTAATACTTAGGTACACATTAAATCAGTTTTTTTAAATTAAATTAAATTTAATTTAAATTTTTATGTCCCAAGATTCATTGTTTATGCAGCATACCCTGTGCTTCATGCAATATGGGTCCTCCTTAATACCCACCACCAGGCTCACCCCTCCCCTCCAAAACCTTCAGTTTGTTTCTCAGAGTCTACAGTCTCTCATGGTTTGTCTCCCCCTCCGATTTACCCCAATTCACTTTTCCTTTCCTTCTTCTAATGTCCTCCATGTTATTCCTTATGTTCCACAAGTAAGTGGATCCATATGATAATTGACTCTCTCTTCTTGACTTATTTCACTCACCATAATCTCCTCCAGTCCCTTCCATGTTGATACAGAAGGTGGGTATTCATCCTATCTGATGGAGGCATAATGCTCCATTGTATATATGGACCACATCTTCTTTATCCATTTGTCTGTTGAAGGGCATCTTGGTTCTTTCCATAGTTTGGCAACTGTGGCAATTGCTGCTGTGAATATCAGGGTACAGACCACCCTTCTTTTCACTACATCAGTATCTTTGGGGTAAATACCCAGTAGTGCAATTGCAAGGTCATAGGGAAGCTCTATTTTGAATTTCTTAAGGAGTATCCACACTGTTTTCCAAAGTGACTCACCAACTTGCATTCCCACCAACAGTGTAAGAGGGTTCCCCTTTCTCCACATCCTCTCCAACACATGTTGTTCACTGTCTTGTTAATTGTGGCCATTCTAACTGGTGTAAGGTGATATCTCAATGTGGTTTTGATTTGAATCTCCCTGATGGATACTGATGATGAACATATTTTCATGTGTCTGTTAGCCCCTTATATGTCTTCTTTGTTGTTGTTGTTCTTTGTTTTTGTTGTTGTTGTTGTTGTTTTGTTTTATTTTTTAATTACCTTTCCAGAAACATTAAACTCTATGTGGAAGTTCATTTGGAGAACTCCCAGCTACATTCTCAGGCCTAAACTTGGACTCAGTGACAAAGTTTTTTAAGAGTAAGTTCATAATGGTTCACAACCATTACACCTCACCTCAAGTATAGGTTTGTCTCAACTTCTATGATACTATATACTTCAGAGTTTAAACAGTAAATTCTAAATAAACAATGATAGCACAGTAATTATAGGTAAAAGAAACAATTCGAGTTACCTCAGTTCTGCAATTTTGTATGACCCTTTGGAGCTTTTACTTCTGTTCAGAAGTTGAAATGGCAAAATAGGAAAATGGCAAAGTGAAGAATTTTTGTCTAGGAAGAACAATTTAATATATATACAGGAATATATATATATACATATATACGTGTGTGTGTGGGTGGGTGTGTGGGTGTGTGGGTGGGTGTATATGAATATATATACAGGAAATATTTTGCTTCATTTGAGTAATATCCTCAAAATTAAAATGTATTTTTTCACATTGATATCTAAATTAAAGAATGACTAAAGCAGGAATAACTGACCGCTACTTGAACATAGCACAATATATACACATTTACTTGCCATTGTATTGGCAGAACTTAGCACAATATTGACATGAAGCAAGTATTTAATAAAGGTCTATTGAAGAATGACTACATGAACAGGTAATACTTAGAAGGACCAGGATTTAATCCAAGTGTCTCTAAGTCCAAGCGATCATAACCAGTATGCTCAACTGACTTTTTGTCTTTCCCTCTTCATTGCCCACCAACAAGTGTACCTTTAGCTGCTTAACCCTGGTAACATCGAGAGTTTGTTTTTTGTTTTGTTTTGTTTTGTTTATCCCCATTGTTTCTAGCCAATTGCATTCTTCATTTGGGAAATGGGAGGAAAGGAAGAGGTTGGGGAATAGGGAAGGGAGAGTATGCCTTAATGAGAATTTCATTCTTGCTAAACATGTTCCTAAATTTGGGGCAGAAGCTTACCAATATAGAGCAATTAAGTAAAAGGCAGTCATTATAACACTTATTCATTTAAATTAAGGAAAAATATGAGCTATGCCAGATGTATGTAGACTCAGAATAGAACCTCTCATGTGTAAATAATATACTTTGCTTGATTTTCAAGGCTTGATAAAAAACAGATTGATGTGGCAAAAATGCTTTATTTTCTTTCTTTCTTTTCCTTCCTTTCTCCTTCCTTTCTTCCCTCCTCTCTCTCTTTCTTCCTTTCCTTTCCTTTTCTTTTCTTTCCCTTTCTTTCCTCCCTTTCTTCCTCCCGTATTTCCTTCCTCCTTCTCTCTCCCTCTCTCCCTCCCTTCCTTCCTTCTTACCTTTGATGTGTTTGCAAACATCCATCAGAGGGATGCTTTCAGCAACATGTCTTACGAGGTTGGATTCTAAGACTGGTAATCACTACAAAGGCAAAGAAAGGAACATTCACATTTTATTTCACAGATTTTTGTGAAATACATGGCATTTCCCTTATCTCTTTGCTAATTACTTAAAACCATGTGCCTAGTAAAGTTATACTACATGTTGTGCTGTAGAACAATCAAATCATGTTCATAAAAGGTTTTGTTTGTTTGTTTGTTTTGCTTTGTTTTTATGAAAATTCTATAGTATTTACTTTGAAGGAGGAGGAAGTGAATTACAAAGGTGATGTTATTGAGCTTCTCAAAATGGCAAGGTGTATGACCATGAAATCTTTAAGTTGAAGAATAAAACAGACTGTTCAAAATTGATTCTTTAAAAGGAAAGGTCATCATCATCATTATAACTAATATTTGTATAGAGTTTTATGGCTTAAAAGGCATTTTCAAATCTTACTTGAGTTGCCTAACAATGATTTTAAATAGGAACATAAGCATTAACATCCCTGATTTTACCGAATAGGAAACTGAGCTTTAACTATGGTACTTTGACCAGATTTTTACAGAAATGTATTGGGTAAGATTTAAATTTAGTTCCACATTTAATTCTTATTTTGTTTAACTAAATAATATAATTTTTAAAAAATTTTACGTTTTCTGAATTAATTCATATTCTTGATTTTAGTAGAATTTTTCCTTGCATTTTTAACAGTCTTATCAGAGTATAATTTGCATATCATACAACCGGCCCATTGAAAGTATGCAATTCAGTGTTTTTTAATAAATTTATAGTTTTGTATTCATAATCACAATTAAGGCTTAAACATCTCTGTTACTCTAAAATTTCCTGGTTTTAATCAATTCCCATTTCCTTCCTGGACTCAGATAACTACTGACTTGCTTATTATCTCTATAGACTTGTTCTTTCATGAAAATTGATATAAACTGAATTATGAAATATGTGGTCTTTTGTGTTTATACCTGACTTTTTTCATTTAACCTAATGTTTCTGAGATTCGTCCATGTTGTAGGGTTTATCAATAATTTGTTTCTTTTTTTTGCTGGATAGATTTCAAGACTATGAATATACCATATACTGTTTTTCTGCTAATCATTTAATGGCATTTTGGATTGTTGCCAGTTTGGCTTATTAAAAATAATGCTGTTATGAACATTTGCATACATATTTTTTGTAGGAACATATGTTTTCACTTTTCTAAAGTAGACACCTAGGAATGGATTCCTGGGTCATCTGGCAATTCCATATTTAACTTTTTACAAAACTGTCAAAATATTTTAGAGTTATTGTGCCATTTTTCATTCCCACTAGAAATGTAAAGATTTCCACTTTCTCCATCTCCACATCATCAACACTTATCTGTCTTATTTATGATAGCCCATCTAGTGAGGCTGTCTTAGCATCACATTGTAGTTTTAACTTACATGTCTTAATGACTAATGAAATTGAACATCATTTTTTATTGAACATCCTTATATCATTTTTGTGAAGTGTCTCCTTAAGTCTTCTGCTCAGTTTTTATTTACGTTGTCTGTTTCTTACTGAGTTGTAATGGTTCTTTGTCAGAAATACAATGTGCAAATATTTTCTCCCCTGCTCATGCTCTGGGTTCTCCCACAAACCCAGATTGTGGTTTATTTTCTTTCATTTTCTTAATTGCAATTTGAAGATAAGAAGTTTTCAATTTTGATAACTTTCAACTTACTGATTTTTTTTAATTTTATGGATCATGCTTTTATTCTCATATGTAAGATATCTTTATCTTATCTGTGGTCACAAAGAATTTCTTCTGTTTTCCTCTAGAAGTATATATTTTATATACTTTTATAATTTCAACTTTTGCACTTATATATCTACGATGTATTTTGACTTAATTTTTGCATATGGTTTGATATAGTAAACATCTTTCCTTTTCCCCTCCCCAGTATGGCCCTCCTTTTCCTTTTTCTCTTCTCCTCACTACATTGTCTAGAGCCTGTAGAATAATGTTAAATGAAAGTGGAAAGATTAAATATCTTTGTCTTTTTCCCAATCTTAGGGAAAAAACCTTAATTATTCATCATTAAGTATTATATTAACTGTGGCACTTTTTGTAGATGCCCCATTTCAGGTTGATGGAATCATTTTTTGTTAAGTTCATTGAAAAGTCTTATCTGGAAGGGATGTTTGATTTTTCAAAACTTCTTCTGAACTTATTGAAATGTATGTCTTTGCCCTTTTTCCTATTAATATGGCTTTTACATTAATTGAATTTTGAACAATTAAACCAACCTTGTATTCTTTGGTTAAATTCCACTTGGTCAAGGTATATAATTCATTTTTTTATGTTAAGGAAATTTAGTTTGCTAATATTTTGTCAGGAATTTTTTGTGTGTATGTTCACTAGGGATATTGGTTTATAGTTTCTATTTTCTTGTGTTGTCTTTGTTTGGTTTTGGCTCCAGAATAATACCAGTGTTATGGAATGAGTTGAAGATTATTTTCTCTTCCTCCATTTTCTGAAAGAGTTTATTTTAAAATGACAAATTGATAAAATCAGCCAGCAAAACGGTCTAGTCCTTGGCTTCTCTTTGTGTGAAGGTTTTTAATTACCAGCTTAATTTATACATCTATTCAGATGTTTTATTTCTTTTTGAGTCAGTTTTCATAATTTATATCTTTCTAGGAATTTGTCTTTTTTATCTAAGTTGTATAATTGGTTTTCAAAATGTTCATAATTACATATCTTTATATTACATGTAATTATACAGATTTTGTTATATGTAATTGTGTATAATTCATGGTTTATATAATTATATCAAAATATAAGCCCTTTAATTTCTGTAAGGTTAGTAGCAATAGCTTTAGAAATTAATGTCTTTAGAAATTAATGTCTCTTCTCTTTCTTTCTTGGTCAGTTTGAAGATTTTTCAGTTTTGTTGATATTTCCAAAGAAATAGCTTTAAGCCTCATAAGTTTTCTCTGTTGTTTTTCCATTTTGTGTATTACTGATTTAACTCTATTCAGTCTTATTTTCTTCCTTCTGCTTGTTTTCAGTTTAATAGCTCTTCTTTTTCTTGTTTCTTAAGATGGGAGCTTAGATTATTGATTTAAGACCTTTCTTCTTACCTAATATAGGTATTTATGGCCATAAGCTATGCTCCAAACACTACTTCATCTGCTTCCCATAAGTTTTCGGTATGTCATGCTCTCATTTTTATTCAGTTCAAAATATCTTCTAATTTATTTGTTTTAATTTTTCTTTGTCCCATGGGTTGTTTTAAAGTGTTAGCTTTATTTCCACATATTTATGTATTTTCTAAATTTATTTGTTGTTGATTTCTAACTTAACTTCATTGTGATAAAAACGTTCTTTGAATAGTTTCAGTTTTATGTTTAATGTCTTCATTTCTTCCTGCACATTCTAGTTACGCTTGATGTCATTTCCTTTTAGCCTCATGAAAGTAGTGCAAGTGTGCTAGCAATAAGCATTTACTCTTTGTCTACTTTGGAATATTTTTATTTAACCTTCATTTTTGAAAGAGCTTTGCTGAATATTGAATTTTTGGCAGAGAATTTTTTCAGCACTTAGAATACCCCCATTCCACTGCCTTCTGGCCCCTATTGTTTCTGATGAGAAGTCATCTGTTAATTGTTCTATTGTTTCCCTCCATGCAGAGTCATTTTTCTTTTCTTTCTTTCAAGACTACTTTTCTTTAGAATTCAACAGTGTGTCTACGATGTTTCTAAGTTGGAGTATTTTTGTATTTGTCCTACTAAAATTCCTTTAGCTTCTTGGATCTATCCTTTAGCTTCTTAGATCTTTAGCTTCTTGGATCTATAGTTTGTCCTATTATGATTCATTTAGCTTCTTGGATCTTTCTCATCAAAACCAGAAAGTTGGGGTGCCTGAATGGCTCAGTTGGTTAAGCATCTGCCTTTGGCTCAGGTCATGACGCTGGTGTCCTGGGATCCAGCCTGACATTGGGCTCCCTGCTCCGCTGGGAGCCTGCTTTTCCTTTTCTCTCTGCTTCTCCCTCTGCTTGTACTCTCTTGCTCTCTCTGTCAAATAAATGAATAATATCTTAAAAAAAAAAAAGCAGAAAGGTTTCAACATTATTTCACTTCCCTTCCTTCACTCTTTTCCTTCCAGGATTCACATTACATATATGTTAGCTGACATGATATTATCTAATAAGTCTCTGAAGTTGTTCATTTCCCTTCAAACTTTTTACTCTCTGTCCTTCAGATTGAAATTTTTCTATTGATATCTCTTTAGGAACACTGATTCTTTCTTATTCTATTCTGTATCTTCTATTGAGACCCTGTTGTGAATTCTGATCTTTGTTATTCAATCTTTCAACATAAGATTTTCTGTTTTTTTTTATAGTTATTTTTTCTTTTATTTATAATCTCAGTTTAATGATTCAGTATTATATTTCTTTGATTCTTTAAACATGGTTTTAGGGATGCTTGGGGGACTCAGTTGGTTAAGTGACTACCTTCAGCTCAGGTCATGATCCTGGAGTCCTGGGATCTAGTTCCACATCAGGCTCCCTGCTCAGTGAGGGGTCTGCTTCTCCTTCTGACTCTCCCCCCTCTCATGCTTTCTCTCATTCTTTCTCTCTCAAATAAATAAATAATAAAAATCTTTAAGAAAATAACATGGTTTTATTCTTTAATTGTATTCAAAATAGCTTCACTGAACCCTCTGCCTGTAAATTCATTATCTAGGCCCATTCAGAAACAATTTGTTTTGACTGCATTTTTTCCCTGAGTATAATACACATTTTTTCTGTTTATTTGCATATCCCAAATTTTTTTGTTGACAAATGAGTATTTTAGATAATATAGCACAGTAACTCTGGATTCTGATCCACCAACCCCCCCCCCCCAGGAGCTATCCTTTCTTTCTGTTTGTTTCTTTGCTTGTTTCTATGTTCAGTTGTAAGTAATTTTCCTGAGCTTAATCTGTGGACTCTGTCTTTGTTGTCCTGTGCACCTACTCATCTCTCTGCTCAGTTATTTTATTCATATTTTTAGTTTTTAGCCTAGCTTCCTTAAGATTGCCATTGTGTCTACTTAGCTCAAGTGTCTGCTTGGCTCAAATATGTGCTCAAACACTTCAGGCCAGTAAGGCTTGCACACTCTGCTTATAAATATATGTGTCTGTGTTGGGGAGTGCATGCAAAGTTCAGGCAATTTTCAATTCTGTCCTAATTTTTACTCTCCCCTGCATCTTTCCAAATCTTCCCTGTTTATGCACTGACTTCTAGACATCCAAAGACATGTGGAAAGTTTGGGTCCTCTCAGGTATCCTCTGTCCATGTGTAACCTTCCAACCAACCAGGAATACGTAGAGAATTTATCAAGTTCCTCTACACCTCTTTCATTATCAGGATCTCTTTGTTAAATTTCTGGATAGTCATAAAGTCTGCTACTTGCCCCAGTAGAACTCCAATCTAAGAGAGGAGAGCTGCAAGTTTTTCTCATTCATTTACTACAGAGTTTGCTACTGCTTCTACTAACAATACTTTAGGCATGTATTTCTCATATTAAGTAAAGTTGCTGATTTTAACAGATAACCTTGCCTTAGCAGAACTATCCTGCTGATCAAACTTGAGGGTAAGGGGAAGAAGTGAGCAGAATGCAAGGGACTTCAGGCATTAACACCACCAACTCTCGTTCTTCCCTGAAGTTCAGTAAATTTTTATGAATAATTCCTACTCGGTTGGTCTTTTTTTATGTTTCTGTCCCAAAACACATTTTATAGTTTTTTTATGGAGTATTTGTTAACCCTTTTAAATGTTTGTGACTAGAAGTCCCATTTTATTTTAAAGATGATGGTTCCAGGTATTGAGTTAGAATGGTGATGGTGTCTTGATGATTTTTTAAGTATTTCTTTTACTGTAGTATGTGACTGGGAAAAAAAAAATAATGTAGTAATGATAAGAATAATAACAATATAAATTCTTATCACTTACTGGTCACTTATTTTCTTTTGGTCTGTCATAGCATTATCTCATTTACTTATTTGATCATCTCGTAAGGTAAATAATTTATTCCCATTTTACAGATGAGGAAACTGAGGGATATTAAGACAAAAGTAACTTCCCCAAAGTTGTACTGCTAGAAAATGATATTGCCAATTATCTGCCTTCTTTGTGTTCTTTTTTTAGTTCACTAAAATGAATTGCAAAAGAATCATGGGACAAGATAGAGTAGTTACTTTTTTCCATCAAAAGATAAATCAATAAAAAGAAGGCTGAGTCTCTTACAATTCAAATTTTTAAATTTTCATAAGTTTTTAAGGAAAAAATATAAGATGTTAATTGTTTTAAGATTTTACTTATTTATTTGACAGAGAGAGAGATTGAGCATGAGCAGGGGGAGCAGCAGGGAGAGGGGGAGGAAGAAGTAGGGTCCTTGCTGAGCAACAAGCTCATCATGGGGCTCAATACCAGGACCTGAGATCACCACTGGAGCCAAAGTTTACTTAACTGACAGAGCCACCCAGGAACCTCAAAAGATGCTGATTTTAAAAGCATTTTAAAGGTTAAACATCATCTGATCAGAGAAATATCCAAACTCAGAGCATAGATCCTTAAAAAAACAGAATTTGTCATGCTCATATTATATTCATTGCTTTTTAAATATATGTGCCATGTAACTCTCTAAACTTCAGACATAGAGAATTATCTACATTTATCCACCCAGATCAAAATAAAATGTAAACCCAAACTGTGCACATTTAAAGACTAAACTAGGAAAACTTAAACTTTGATATTCCAATGAAGCTGGACTAGAGTAATGTTTATTTTTTCATTTGATAATGCATGGTGTGCATTAGCAATTTAGACTTAATTTGTTTCCTCAGGGTCATTGTAAATAAATCCATTGGGCAACCCACCTGCAGGTTATGGGCAATATCTTGTGTCAAGACAAATTATTCTAGGCCAACCCAGAGACCAAGAAAAGTAGACTTATTCTTTGTTCTCTGAAGTATGATCATAGTTCCATATCTTCTTTGAGCATTTAAAATAGGAACACAGTACATCTGGAGGGCCTAATATATACCAAAAGAATAATACTTCTGAGGGCAACCTGAGAATACCCATGGGAGAAAGACCAAGGGAAAGGCGAAGTTCATACATATCTATGATAACAGGAACAGAAATGCAATCAGAAATGCAAATTAAAATCACCACAAAGTTCCTTTACTTTGGAACTGCTTGATTTGTTTCACTCATAAACATTGGAATGATTTGCATGTTACATTAAGTTCTTTAACTTCATCTTGACTTTGGGCCACCCAGAGATGACTGGTAAAGGATGACCTTGGAGATAAGCAGTGTTCTATTTCATTTCTCCATACTCATAATTCAAATATTTAATGTCATTTACATCTTTAAGGGTTTTTCTTCTAACCCTGGTTTTATTTTCTTACAAACTTGCCAAGTTTCAAGTCTGTATCCTCGGCCAATTTAATTGTGTATATACACCAAAAATGTGCAACCATGCTCATTTCAGTTGGAAAAAAATGTGTTTATATATCAGAAAAAATAATTCAGTTGAGTTGATTTTTACCTCAATTTTATTAAAAAATATGAATTGTAAGTGTATAATCAGATATGGGAGTTTCCCTACAAGTGCATTTATTCTTACAGAAAAATGTCAAGAAATCACAGCAATACATGATTACTTGTACTTTTTACAAATTAACATGACCAACTTCAATTTTCCATTGCATCCAAGTTTGGAAAATAAACAGTGACAAAATTGGAAAATTTCATGTAGATTATGCATTATATAATAGCATCATGCCCATATTATATTTTCTGCATTTTATAATTTTACTCCAGCTATATGAAAAATATCCTAGTTCTTATGAGATACTGAATTATAAAAGGATGAACTGTCAAGATGACTACAAGTAACTCACAAATGATTCAGGAAGAAAGGAGAGGAAAAAGCAATAAAACAAATGTGGCAAAATATCCACAACTGTTATAAAGAACGTGAGTGTTCACTGTAGTAAAAGTTTCATACTTCTGGCAATAATAAGACTTTCCCTTAGACATGTTTCTGGTGTTAACTATGAGTCAGTTGCCCATTATAATATGATGTGATTAGATTTTGGAATCAGACTCCTCAACCACTTATTAACTGTGTGACCTTAGGCAAATTCTGTAATGGATCTGGTTTCCTGAATTTGGTGAGATTGGTTCACTATTTGACTTCCCATTATTCGAGACAATTAGGACAAGATGAGATTTTGATCATCATTCTAATTTCATACATTTTCCATTACTTCCCCAAAAAATGTAAAGCAAGTAAAAAAATTAATAAAATATCTAACATTTTCATTACTACTATAACCTTCTAAAAATCTTAATAGAGATAGAAATTACATTTCTCTTTAAAAGAGTTTTTAAATCACCCTATACTACATGCTATATACACAGTTACAAAGTCTTGTTTTCCTTCATAGAAGCTTATGATCTATGGTATTATTTCTCAAACTTCAAAGTATATGCAAATCACTAAGCATCTGGTTAAAAACATAGGTTATGGTTTAATAGATCTGGGTTGGAACAGGAGACTCTGAATTCCTAACAAACTCCTAAGTCACAGTGATATTACTGGTCCAACAACCATAGTTTGAAAAGCAAGGGAATGCAGCACATGGCAATGCTGCAAACAAACACATGCCTAGAAACTTGAGTGGAAGACTAAATGATGTGAAAATGAATAAATAATATATGAATAAATATATGTGTAGTGTGTAATGATATAATATTTATTAATTAACAACTGAATGGAGAGTGTATATGTGATTGTGTAGAGAAGCACTAAACCTGAATCTGCCATTTTTCAAGAAGAAAAATTTGAGGGTCAGAGATTTCATGGACTTACTCAAAATTGTTGAAATGAAGCCATAGAGGTGATTCTTGTTCCCATGATTCCAGTTCTCATTTTTGGAAAGGATTTTCTAATATTTCACACATATGAAAACCAGCAGTATGACTTTTTTTTTGAGAAAAATAAAGGCAATGATAAAGTCAGATCAAAGAGAGCAATGAGACCTAGAATGAGAAGGTACCTGCAGATCTATGACAGTGAATAATATAATGTAGTTGCAAAGTAGTTCCAGGTATTTTCTTTTCTGGCATAAGTTATACAAATATGTGCCATCGATAATGAGTGGATGAGAAGTAAGAGAAAGAGCAATCAGTATACCTAAGTTCTAGTATCAATTCTGCCACCGTTTCTGCCAGGAACTTGGACAAGTTACTTAAATTTCTTGAAGCATTTGTCTTTGTTTTCCTTTTTTAAAAATTTCATTTTAATTCAATTAATTAACATATAATGTGTTATTGGTTGTAGAGGTACGGGTTTGTGATCCATCAGTCTTACATAATACCCAGCGCTCATTACATCACATGCCTTCTCTAAAGTCTATCACCCCATTATCCTGTCCCTCCACTCCCTCCCCTCCAGCAACCCTCACTTTGTTTCCTATGATTAAGAGTCTTTTTTGGTTTGTCTCCCTCTCTGGTTTCCTCTTGTTTTATTTTTTCCTCTCTTCTTTTATGCTCCTTTGTTTTGTTTCTCAAATTCCACACATCAGTGAGATCATATGATGATTGTCTTTCTCTTATTTACTTGTTTATGAAACTGTCTTTGTTTTTCACCTGTAAATTAAAGACAAGAATCATTGCTCTAATTTCCCCTATGCTGCTGTTGTGAAGCAATAGATGTAGAATGGGTGTGTGCAATTCATACATCTCTACGATAGATCATTGTTTGAACCATTAGTACAATATTTGTGAATACTGACCTTTCCACTGTCCCCATCAAGGAAAGGGAATTTTGCCAAAAACTTATTTCTCTCTTTTCTGAAGCTACATGTTTTTCTGAAATTATCCCAGCCAATGTAGGTGGCTATCTGAGCTCCCGTTCCTATACACCAGGGACAATCAGATGGACTCAGAAAATGCAAATGTTGGTTCCACCTCATGGTGTACATTGGTCCCTCGCTGGGACATGTGCAGAACAATCACGTTCCAGTGAAGCTATCGAGATCACTGAACACTGCTCTTTGGTTTCTTCTCTTCCTGTTGACCCAGTCTTTTCACCCTTCTCAGCTTCTGCTCTAATTTCTGCACCTGTGTGCCTCGCCAGGCTGTTCTTTTCCTTTTGTTTTTCTCTACAGTGATAATGTCTATGGATATCATCACCTTTAATTTTTACGTACTTGTACTTATGTCACCAGCACATTCTTTTATTTATTTTAAAAAATAAAAAAGTTGGAATGAACTGCATAAAGCTGCCAGTTTCAGCATTCGTGGTCAAAAAATAAAGTTCGGTTAACACAGTTACTAAAAGCATCATATGCAAAACTGAGCGCTTGTTTTACAATTAAAACTGCATTCAGGGGGAGCCCTTGTGGCTTTGTTGGCTAAGCGACTGACTCCTTGATTTGGCTCAGATCAAGATCTCAGGATGAAACTGAGCCACAGGGAAGGCCCCTGCTTAGCGAGGAGTCTGCCCCTCCCCCACTAAAATAAACAAATCAGTCTTAAAAAACAAAACAAAACAAAAAACTATTCAGTGATGGATTATTTGAGACAATATCCCCCATGTTTAATTTCCATTCTGAGCTGATTTTGTTTACCTACAAATATGACTGTCTTTTCTTAGCATTTTGAAAATTCTATATGAAGGCCTTGTAGCCTCATACAACACTATTGTTACCACAACATTATTACCCTCCCAACCTACTTAATTCTATGGATATCATCAGGACAGGAAATTGGCAGAGCACCACCACTCAGGGTCAAACTCTGACCGATGTGACTCCGGGGCTGATTATTCTAGAAGTAGTAATAGTATGACTCTTATAAAGAATTTGAACCGCTCAGTTTATAACCGAAATTTATGTTTACTCTTTAGTAGGATTAAGAGTGTACTTTTAAAATTATTATTACACTGTTTTCAGATAGGCAATTAGGAATCTTAAAAATTCTAAGCAAACTCCAAAATGTTCTTTGGCTACTGTAGTCTTTAAAAGCCAACATCTCTTTTACTGTGCACATTTTAATGATATGACAACAAGTTACCACCTGTAAGAATACATTTTTGATGTATTAAGAGAGATATTTTATTATCTTTTAATAATGGGTGTTCTCCACAATAATACCCTTGAGCCTAATTATTTTGATCAAATGACATTCTTAACAAATTACTTACATAGCACTGTCACATAAGCCCACTGGTTGCATTAGAGATAAAAAGTGGTGAGCAGAATAGTCCTTTCCCATGCTTAGCATTGGTTTCGTATGCATCTACATTTACCAAAGAGCTTCATAAAACATTTCAGAAAGAAATTAAAATGTACTGAAAAAAAAGTGCCCAAGCCTGTTTAGAATAATTTGAATTTGTTTATCATGAAGATCCATGTTTCCAAATCTTTTGTTTGCTTTCTTTCTAAAAACTTGAACAAACATTTACTGCTCTTTAAGTGTGTAGATTTTAACACAATGACCTTTTACCATTTTACAGTCTAAGGCACCGTGCTGATTGCCAAGCCCTCACCCAGAAGGGCCCCTGAAGCATGCACACACTAACATCTGGGCGAGAGTTAGCAGTCCCCATGGTGACACATCACAAATGCTAGTAAAAAGAGAAATGCTCACTTTTGTGGGTTCTAAGCATCTACTCTAGTTTAAACACAGGCTGTTTCCTTTAAACCACCCTCAACAACCTTCCCACAACTGCTTCTGGCCATGAAATAACCATCTCTTGTAGGATGGGGAGAGCAAAAATGGAAACAATCTGTTTTGCACGCACTTTTTCAGCAAATTTCTGCTTTGAGACCTCCATGCCACCATCCCCTTATTAGCTACAGTTTGTTGTCTGTCCACATGCAGAGGTGGAGGAAGCCCTGATCTATATTTGAACAAAAGCAACAACACTACAGAAACCCAGTCCATCCTTGGAAATGTACCACTGTTGGAGATCACAGTCAATTTTTAAATTACAGAAACACAGAGTCCATTATGTTCAACTCACTTTCCTTCAAGAGGGCCTGTTACCTTTAGTTTTAAAGTGTTTATAAGTTAAAACAGAGAAGCACCACTGGAGGAACCCAGGATAAGAACAGTAATTATGGTGCTTTTGGATTAGAATACTTCAAAGCGTATGCCAGATGACTTTATAAACCCCACTCATCAGATAAACCATCTTTCCATCTTACCTAATTCTCTATTAGCTCTGTGCTGGAAGACAACAGCTTCAAAGAGAGAGTGAGAAAAAAAATGAATTGACACAGGAGTTTATGAAAGGAGACAATTGGTAGGTTGGTCACTGATGCAGATAATCCAAAACAATGAACTTTCACAAAGTGAAATTAAATGTTCTGTTTGTATTACATTATTACCAATTTTCCTTTTCAAGTATTATATTTTCCTTTTTCAGTGAGTTGATTGAAACATGAAAAGAAGTCTTCTTCTATATAAAACAAATACATCTTGTTAAATAGTAAAATCCAGCACACTTTATTTCCCCTACTTAGTATGACCTTTCACAGATTACTTGTGTATCTGATATGCATGGTTTCTACTTTCTGTATCATCATACCAGTGTTAACAGTAATTGAATAATATGTTATCCATGGAGAGAAACTAATAAGCTGGTTATTTCTCAGAACTGAAAAAAACTGTCAAGATCTTATCCCTCGCCAAGTCTTATGCATTAGATATTCAATTAGTTTAAAGTATTCAATGCGGTAAATATAAATCTCACCAAGTCTTTTTTAATTTAGTTTTTTTAATGCCATCTTGTATGTGTATAATGTAGTATAACATGTTTATTCACTGTATTTATTATCTTATAATTATTCATATATAATGGACATATGGACTATCTTCTTCATTTTTTAAATAATTGTCAAGAAAACAGCCAGAATGGCCAGGCTATTTGAGATGGGGTCAGTTTTTTTCCTCTGCCACCCTCCTTGAATCCTCAGCTTTTCAACTTAGTCTTTCCTCATTTCTTTGCTTCCAAGTATAATTCTGGTGTCATTTTATTTTTATTTTTATTTTTTAAAACATTTATTTATTTATTTATTTGAGAGAGAACAGGTTAGGAAGGGGTGGCAGGGGAGAATCTCAAGCAGACTCCCCGCTGAGTGTGGAGTCAATGTGGGGCTTTATCTCAAGACCCTGAGATCATGACCTGAGCCAAAATCAAGACTAGGATGCTTAACCAACTATGCCACTCAGGTGCCCCAGTTCTGGTGTCATTTTAAAAGCAAAAAGCAAACACCCTTTCCTTCAGGAGTTTATAATTCAACTGAGAGGCAACATATCCTTATATAAGAGAGAATATGAGTTAAAATGAATAATGTGTTAAAAATCATGCATAAGAGTTGAAGGCATGAGAAGTAAGCCTGACAGTAGATAAAGTGTAGAGAGCTTCCCGAAAATAGTGGATCTAGTTCAGGGAAGTGAGAAATGGATGTGGATGAATGCAGGATAGAGAAAGAGAGATTTGATGGCCATGATTCAGCCAGTGAATCAGGGGCAAGGTGTCATGTATGTTGAATGCAAGCTTGAACACAATTAGGCTTAATTTACACAGCATTTCACAATTTACAAAGTGCATGTGCTTTTCACCAGAATTGTACAATGTTTGTTGATGGAAGAGGTATTACTTATTTTCACAAGGCAGTTAAAGGTCTGGGGACCAGAGAAGTTTGGCCCATGCTTGAACTTTCCACACTACGAAAGTAACAGGGGCTTGAACTGAATACTTCGCCACCTAGCTGGGGATTCTCTCCAGCAGAGTTCACGTCCAGTTTCTCAGGTTGCCAGGCTCTCTCCCAGGTTCTCAGAGGAGGCTTTTTCCTCCTTGGCCAGGTCCTGCATCAGGTCAGCTAGGTATTAAGTTCTGGGTCCACCTTGAGGTGTTCCTCACTGAAAAAATTCCTTCCTGTTTTGTGTTACTTGTATAAAGAATCCTGTGAGCAAGGTTCCCTTTGGAGATGCCAGCAATCTCCAGGATCAGTCCAAAATTTTTGGTATGTTTTTTGTGTCAGCTTTTACAACACATGCCACTAGGGCACAGCAGCTCCCTTTGGAGCCTCCCTTCGAGCTTTGAACCTCAGAAGCTCTTCCCTGTGTCTTCAGTCAGCCCACTTAGATTACACCTTTGGGAAAATCTAAGAAAAAAATGATCTCTCTTTGGAAAACTTCTCAAATGCTTACTATCTTTTCATTCATTTACCTGTTAGTCTTCAAGGACCTTGAGAAGAGCATCTGCACCTTAGGCTTCTTTTATATATTCTCCACAGCAGGAAGCCAAGAATATTTAACTAATATTTCTTTTTTTTTTTTTAAGATTTTATTTATTTGTCAGAGACAGAGGGAGAGAGAGCGAGTGAGTACAGGCAGACAGAGAGGCAGGCAGAAGCAGAGGGAGAAGCAAGCTCCCTGCCGAGCAAGGAGCCCGATGTGGGACTCGATCCCAGGACCCTGGGATCATGACCTGAGCCGAAGGCAGCTGCTTAACCAACTGAGCCACCCAGGCGTCCCTAACCAATATTTCTTAATCAGTGGATTTGAGTCTCTGTTTCTACCTCCATAAAATGAAATCGTACGGTTATACTGTGAAAGTTTTATAATAAAATTAAATAAACATTTTTATTAACAAATATAATTTATTCTCATGTATCTAATAAGATTTGATATGTATTAAAGGTTCTTCCTTTCTTTTTTTTTTTTTTTATTTTTATTTCCAGCATAACAGTATTCATTATTTTTGCACCACACCCTGTGCTCCATGCAATCCGTGCCCTCTATAATACCCACCACCTGGTACCCCAACCTCCCACCCCCCGGCCCTTCAAAACCCTCAGATTGTTTTTCAGAGTCCATAGTCTCTCATGGTTCACCTCCCCTTCCAATTTCCCCCAACTCCCTTCTCCACTCTAAGTCCCCATGTCCTCCATGCTATTTGTTGTGCTCCACAAATAAGTGAAACCATATGATAGTTGACTCTCTCTGCTTGACTTATTTCACTCAGCATAATCTCTTCCAGTCCCGTCCATGTTGCTACAAAAGTTGGGTATTCATCCTTTCTGATGGAGGCATAATACTCTATCCCCAGGGGTACAGGTCTGTGAATCACCAGGTTTACACACTTCACAGCACTCACCAAAGCACATACCCTCCCCAATGTCCATAATCCCACTCCCTTCTCCCAAACCCCCTCCCCCCAGCAACCCTCAGTTTGTTTTGTGAGATTAAAAGTCACTTATGGTTTGTCTCCCTCCCAATCCCATCTTGTTTCATTGATTCTTCTCCTACCCACTTAAGCCCCCATGTTGCATCACCACTTCCTCATATCAGGGAGATCATATGATAGTTGTCTTTCTCTGCTTGACTTATTTCGCTAAGCATGATACGC
Organism: Mustela erminea; assembly: GCF_009829155.1. NCBI lineage: Eukaryota > Metazoa > Chordata > Mammalia > Carnivora > Mustelidae > Mustela > Mustela erminea. Next base: position 59,361,835 of record NC_045625.1, read on the forward strand.
TCTAGTTCCATCCATGTTGTCGCAAATGGCAAGATTTCATTTCTTTTGATGGCTGCATAGTATTCCATTGTGTATATATACCACATCTTCTTGATCCATTCATCTGTTGATGGACATCTAGGTTCTTTCCATAGTTTGGCTATTGTGGACATTGCTGCTATAAACATTCGGGTGCATGTGCCCCTTTGGATCACTACGTTTGTATCCTTAGGGTAAATACCCAATAGTGCAATTGCTGGGTCATAGGGCAGTTCTATTTTCAACATTTTGAGGAACCTCCATGCTGTTTTCCAGAGTGGCTGCACCAGCTTGCATTCCCACCAACAGTGTAGGAGGGTTCCCCTTTCTCCGCATCCTCGCCAGCATCTGTCATTTCCTGACTTGTTTATTTTAGCCATTCTGACTGGTGTGAGGTGATATCTCATTGTGGTTTTGATTTGTATTTCCCTGATGCCGAGTGATATGGAGCACTTTTTCATGTGTCTGTTGGCCATCTGGATGTCTTCTTTGCAGAAATGTCTGTTCATGTCCTCTGCCCATTTCTTGATTGGATTATTTGTTCTTTGGGTGTTGAGTTTGCTAAGTTCTTTATAGATTCTGGACACTAGTCCTTTATCTGATATGTCGTTTGCAAATATCTTCTCCCATTCTGTCAGTTGTCTTTTGATTTTGTTAACTGTTTCCTTTGCTGTGCAAAAGCTTTTGATCTTGATGAAATCCCAATAGTTCATTTTTGCCCTTGCTTCCCTTGCCTTTGGCGTTGTTCCTAGGAAGATGTTGCTGCGGCTGAGGTCGAAGAGGTTGCTGCCTGTGTTCTCCTCAAGGATTTTGATGGATTCCTTTCGCACATTGAGGTCCTTCATCCATTTTGAGTCTATTTTTGTGTGTGGTGTAAGGAAATGGTCCAATTTCATTTTTCTGCATGTGGCTGTCCAATTTTCCCAGCACCATTTATTGAAGAGGCTGTCTTTTTGCCATTGGACATTCTTTCCTGCTTTGTCGAAGATTAGTTGACCATAGTGTTGAGGGTCTATTTCTGGGCTCTCTATTCTGTTCCATTGATCTATGTGTCTGTTTTTGTGCCAGTACCATGCTGTCTTGATGACGACAGCTTTGTAATAGAGCTTGAAGTCCGGAATTGTGATGCCACCAACGTTGGCTTTCTTTTTCAATATCCCTTTGGCTATTCGAGGTCTTTTCTGGTTCCATATAAATTTTAGCATTATTTGTTCCATTTCTTTGAAAAAGATGGATGGTACTTTGATAGGAATTGCATTAAATGTGTAGATTGCTTTAGGTAGCATAGACATTTTCACAATATTTATTCTTCCAATCCAGGAGCATGGAACATTTTTCCATTTCTTTGTGTCTTCCTCAATTTCTTTCATGAGTACTTTATAGTTTTCTGAGTATAGATTCTGTGTCTCTTTGGTTAGGTTTATTCCTAGGTATCTTATGGTTTTGGGTGCAATTGTAAACGGGATTGACTTCTTAATTTCTCTTTCTTCTGTCTTGCTGTTGGTGTAGAGAAATGCAACTGATTTCTGTGCATTGATTTTATATCCTGACACTTTACTGAATTCCTGTATAAGTTCTAGCAGTTTTGGAGTGGAGTCTTTTGGGTTTTCCACATATAGTATCATATCATCTGCGAAGAGTGATAATTTGACTTCTTCTTTGCCGATTTGGATGCCTTTAATTTCCTTTTGTTGTCTGATTGCTGAGGCTAGGACCTCTAGTACTATGTTGAATAGCGGTGGTGATAATGGACATCCCTGCCGTGTTCCTGACCTTAGCGGAAAAGCTTTCAGTTTTTCTCCATTGAGAATGATATTTGCGGTGGGTTTTTCATAGATGGCTTTGATGATATTGAGGTATGTGCCCTCTATCCCTACACTTTGAAGAGTTTTGATCAGGAAGGGATGCTGTACTTTATCAAATGCTTTTTCAGCATCTATTGAGAGTATCATATGGTTCTTGTTCTTTCTTTTATTGATGTGTTGTATCACATTGACTGATTTGCGGATGTTGAACCAACCTTGCAGCCCTGGAATAAATCCCACTTGGTCGTGGTGAATAATCTTTTTAATGTACTGTTGAATCCTATTGGCTAGTATTTTGTTGAGTATTTTCGCATCTGTGTTCATCAAGGATATCGGTCTATAGCTCTCTTTTTTGGTGGGATCCTTGTCTGGTTTTAGGATCAAGGTGATGCTGGCCTCATAAAATGAGTTTGGAAGTTTTCCTTCCATTTCTATTTTTTGGAACAGTTTCAGGAGAATAGGAATTAGTTCTTCTTTAAATGTTTGGTAGAATTCCCCCGGGAAGCCGTCTGGCCATGGGCTTTTGTTTGTTTGGAGATTTTTAATGACTGTTTCAATCTCCTTACTGGTTATGGGTCTGTTCAGGCTTTCTATTTCTTCCTGGTTCAGTTGTGGTAGTTTATATGTTTCTAGGAATGCATCCATTTCTTCCAGATTGTCAAATTTATTGGCGTAGAGTTGCTCATAGTATGTTCTTATAATAGTTTGTATTTCTTTGGTGTTAGTTGTGATCTCTCCTCTTTCATTCATGATTTTATTTATTTGGGTCCTTTCTCTTTTCTTTTTGATGAGTCGGGCCAGGGGTTTATCAATTTTATTAATTCTTTCAAAGAACCAGCTCCTAGTTTCGTTGATTTGTTCTATTGTTTTTTTGGTTTCTATTTCATTGATTTCTGCTCTGATCTTTATGATTTCTCTTCTCCTGCTGGGCTTAGGGTTTCTTTCTTGTTCTTTCTCCAGCTCCTTTAAGTGTAGGGTTAGGTTGTGTACCTGAGACCTTTCTTGTTTCTTGAGAAAGGCTTGTACCGCTATATATTTTCCTCTCAGGACTGCCTTTGTTGTGTCCCACAGATTTTGAACCGTTGTATTTTCATTATCATTTGTTTCCATGATTTTTTTCAATTCTTCTTTAATTTCCCGGTTGACCCATTCATTCTTTAGAAGGATGCTGTTTAGTCTCCATGTATTTGGGTTCTTTCCAAACTTCCTTTTGTGGTTGAGTTCTAGCTTTAGAGCATTGTGGTCTGAAAATATGCAGGGAATGATCCCAATCTTTTGATACCGGTTGAGTCCTGATTTAGGACCGAGGATGTGATCTATTCTGGAGAATGTTCCATGTGCACTAGAGAAGAATGTGTATTCTGTTGCTTTGGGATGAAATATTCTGAATATATCTGTGATGTCCATCTGGTCCAGTGTGTCGTTTAAGGCCTTTATTTCCTTGCTGATCTTTTGCTTGGATGATCTGTCCATTTCAGTGAGGGGAGTGTTAAAGTCCCCTACTATTATTGTATTATTGTTGATGTGTTTCTTTGATTTTGTTATTAATTGGTTTATATAGTTGGCTGCTCCCACGTTGGGGGCATAGATATTTAAAATTGTTCAATCTTCTTGTTGGACAGACCCTTTGAGTATGATATAGTGTCCTTCCTCATCTCTTATTATAGTCTTTGGCTTAAAATCTAATTGATCTGATATAAGGATTGCCACTCCTGCTTTCTTCTGATGTCCATTAGCATGGTAAATTCTTTTCCACCCCCTCACTTTAAATCTGGAGGTGTCTTCGGGCTTAAAATGAGTTTCTTGGAGGCAACATATAGATGGGTTTTGTTTTTTTATCCATTCTGATACCCTATGTCTTTTGACAGGGGCATTTAGCCCATTAACATTCAGGGTAACTATTGAGAGATATGAATTTAGTGCCATTGTATTGCCTGTAAGTTGACTGTTACTGTATCTGGTCTCTGTTCCTTTCTGATCTACCACTTGTAGGCTCTCTCTTTGCTTAGAGGACCCCTTTCAATATTTCCTGTAGAGCTGGTTTGGTATTTGCAAATTCTTTCAGTTTTTGTTTGTCCTGGAAGCTTTTAATCTCTCCTTCTATTTTCAATGATAGCCTAGCTGGATATAGTATTCTTGGCTGCATGTTTTTCTCGTTTAGTGCTCTGAAAATATCATGCCAGCTCTTTCTGGCCTGCCAGGTCTCTGTGGATAAGTCAGCTGCAAATCTAATATTTTTACCATTGTATGTTACAGACTTCTTTTCCCGGGCTGCTTTCAGGATTTTCTCTTTGTCACTGAGACTTGTAAATTTTACTATTAGGTGACGGGGTGTGGGCCTATTCCTATTGATTTTGAGGGGCGTTCTCTGAACCTCCTGAATTTTGATGCTCGTTCCTTTTGCCATATTGGGGAAATTCTCCCCAATAATTCTCTCCAGTATACCTTCTGCTCCCCTCTCTCTTTCTTCTTTTTCTGGAATCCCAATTATTCTAATATTGTTTCGTCTTATGGTGTCACTTATCTCTCGAATTCTCCCCTCGTGGTCCAGTAGCTGTTTGTCCCTCTTTTGCTCAGCTTCTTTATTCTCTGTCATTTGGTCTTCTATATCACTAATTCTTTCTTCTGCCTCATTTATCCTAGCAGTGAGAGCCTCCATTTTTGATTGCACTTCATTAATAGCTTTTTTGATTTCAACTTGGTTAGATTTTAGTTCTTTTATTTCTCCAGAAAGGGCTTTTATATCTCTCGAGAGGGTTTCTCTAATATCTTCCATGCCTTTTTCAAGCCCGGCTAGAACCTTGAGAATTGTCATTCTGAACTCTAGATCTGACATATTACCAATGTCTGTATTGATTAGGTCCCTAGCCTTCGGTACTGCCTCTTGTTCTTTTTTTTGTGTTGAATTTTTCCGTCTTGTCATTTTGTCCAGATAAGAGTATATGAAGGGGCAAGTAAAATACTAAAAGGGTGGCAACAACCCCAGGAAAAAATGCTTTAACCAAATTAGAAGAGATCCAAAATCGTGAGGGGGGAGAAAGGGGATAAAAAGAGGTTCAAAAAGGAAGAAAGAAAAAAAAAAGAAAAAAGAAAGAAAAAAAAAAAAGAAAAAAGAAAAGAAAAGAATTTAAAAAAAAAAAAAGGAAAACACCTGAGAAAAATGTAAAAATGAAAAAATATATATATTAGATAAACTAGTAAACAATCGTTAAAAAAGAAAAAGGTAACAGTTAAAAAAAAAAAAAAATTTACCCGAAGGCGAGAAAAGAAAAAAACAAAAAAATGAAAAAGAAAAAAATTGAATTAACTGCAAGACTAAAAAAAAAATCACAGGGAAAAAGCCATGAGTTCCGTGCTTGGCTTTCTCCTCCTCTGGAATTCTGCTGCTCTCCTTGGTATTGAAACCGCACTCCTTGGTAGGTGAACTTGGTCTTGGCTGGATTTCTTGTTGATCTTCTGGGGGAGGGGCCTGGTGTAGTGATTCTCAAGTGTCTTTGCCCCAGGCGGAATTACACCGCCCTTACCCGGGGCCGGGGTGAGTAATCCGCTCGGGTTTGCTTTCAGGAGCTTTTGTTCCCTGAGCGCTTTCCGTAGAGTTCCGGAGGATGGGAATACAAATGGCGGCCTCCTGGTCTTTGGCCCGGAGGAGCCGAGAGCCCAGGGCCGCACTCCTCAGTGCGCCCTCAGAGAACAGCGCCCAGTTACTCCCGTCTGCCTGACCTCCGGCCGCGCTCCGAGCTCTCCGAGCCTGCGACCAGTTCAAGGTAACACCGAGCTGTGAGCTTACTGTCGGCTCTGTCTCTGTAGCCGGCTTTCCCGTTCCAATACCCGCAAGGTCTGCGACACTCAGACACCCCTGATCCTTCTGTGACCCTGCGGGACCTGAGGCCACGCTGAACCCGCGTGGGCTTCGCCCCGGTTTAGCCTCTGGAGCGATGTCCCTCAGCGGAACAGACTTTTAAAAGTCCTGATTTTGTGCGCCGTTGCTCCGCCGCTTGCCGGGAGCCGGCCCCTCCCCCCGGGGTCTATCTTCCCGTCGCTTTGGATTCACTTCTCCGCCGGTCCTACCTTTCAGAAAGTGGTTGTTTTTCTGTTTCCAGAATTGCTGTTCTTCTTCTCTTCGATCTGCCGATGGATTTTCAGGTGTTTGCAATCTTTAGATAAGCTATCTAGCTGATCTCCGGCTAGCTGAAGCAGTCTCAGCCTGCTACTTCTCCGCCATCTTGACTCCTCCCTCTTTTTTTTTTTTTTAACTTTTTTGAAAAGTGGCCTTGTTTTGATCTCAGAAAAACCATAGCTCTCTCTTTGTTTTTACCAATTTGCTTGGAATTATCAGTTTCTTTTTTTGGGAAAAAATCTGAATCTATAATATAGATTCTAAAGAAACTAAAGGAGATGTTTTGTGTGCCTGAGGGGAGCTTTAGCACTGTACAAATTAATTATACCTTTTATAATCTTTATGGGAGTTATATATACATAGGCCACTTGAATAATGAAATTAAACCTAAAATTATTCAAGTCACACAGACTATGGGGTGAAATTATCTTAGGATCAGCTGCTCCTGATTCTTCATAAATCTATTGCTAAAGTAAACAGTTTTATTACCTTTTGCCTCAGCATTTGTTCATGGTGAAAACTAGTTCCAAATTTTTTACTAAAGTTAGATATTAGATTGTGATTCTTTATAATGAAATTTCATTCATCACTGAGCCATTGTTAAATTTCTAGTGTTCTATGTGCTATTTTAGGCTTGGATAAAATTTCTGCCATCGATATTAGTTTCAGCAAATGAACAAACCACGAGTCTGTACTTTTCTACTATATTATTTTAAGCTTAATGTTATTAGAAGCTATTGTGCTTGGAGACAAAGGCAATCATGTCCCACAACCAATTCAGAAGGCAATAGGAAATTGAGAAAGTAGTTTAATAAACAGACGCTTCCTTTGCTTTTTTAAAGAAAATTATATTTATTTGAGCAGCTTTCTCCATATAATACAATCTGCATGTTTAAAAGGCAATCATTTCCCCCAGTTTATTCTCTCCAATGAAATCACAACTGCTCATAGATGTATTCCGCCTCGCCCCATGTCCTCGCTCTGATGTGTGGAGTTGGGCTGAAAAGAGACAGAATGAAATTCCACAAGTGCTTGGGATTTAGAAGAGCAACTGGAGTTTTAAATAGCTCTCCCAATTTTGTTAAGAATTTTTACAAGAGCAGACTACAGGGGGCAGCAGATATTAACAGGCTCTCAAGATCATGCCGAGCCTTAAAATTTAACGAGTGCTGGGCTGCTCAACCTTACAGTTGGAAATACCCAACTGTAACCTGAAATGTGTCATTTTCTCATTTCTTTAGTTTCAAGATACATAAAAGTTAAATCTGGAAGGCTTTTTCCCATCCATCTTTACACAGTAAGCTAAAGTCCAGAGGTATCCAGCACATTTCAACAGTGTGTTTGTTTTCTTTAAATTCTGCAATCAAGTGTGATGTTCTGAAGTGACATGAATTAAATGCCCTGGGATCATCTGAGCATTTAAGTGAGGGCAGTAGCACAGGAACTGCACAGAGAGGGTAAGCAGTGTGCTATAAGGGGCACTGTATCCTCTCTATTTTATTTATGAAGAGTGAATTGAGTACTTTTGGAACTTCCCGAAACATCTCTCACACTATTTGAAGGTTTCACTATCTGAGACACAGTTTCCAAATATTTGGTGTATTTAAAATGAAACATCATCCTAAATTCCTCACACCATCCCTCTACTCTGCCCCAAAATTCACAATGTTTTTCATAAGGTCAGAAAAGTGAGTACCTATTACCCATTGATAAGGTTACATTTCTATTTTAAAGACCAAAGAGGGTGAATGCCAAAACCTCTTTGACAAGTTTTTTTATTACCCTGGGGTGTCTTTAAAAATAATACCTCATAAAGACTTGGTGTGGTCCATTCTTCTTTTCTGGGAAAATCTGAAAAGTAGAGAAGGAAGCATTGTCATTCTTTCATCTACCTCCAAAGCAGTGTTTTAAAGTATCACCAGCTGTTAGGAGGGTTGCAAAGTTCTTTCATTGTTGATAAATATAGTTAGTGACACAGAGTAAGGGCACTGCACGAGACTTATAGGCAGAAGCCAGATGTGTTTCCAAAATAAAAAGAGAACATACATCCACACAAGAGGACAGCACCGCACTAGGATGACAAGTGAGGAGACTGGATTCCCGTTTTGGTTTTGCTGCAGCCCATCTTCCATGATCTCTGAACCTCGGATTTCTCGTTTTCTATCACTGCCAACTAACTGGTGCTTTCCCTTATCTGTCATTCTTAAGTGGAATCCTGGGTTTCTTGTTATTTCATAATGAAATATCACAAATAAACAGCCAGATGCGAGATTTGATCCTGGGACTCCGGGATCATGACCCGAGCCTACAGCAGTTGCTTAACCAACTGAGCAACCCAGGTGCCCCATTAAATAACATTTTTACACATTTACTGTAGTAGAGCATACATTCAGAAAAGTAAACATTTAGTAAGTTTGCAGTTAAGTGACTTTTCATGAACTGAAAACATCTCTATTAACAGGATCCAGATCAAGAAAAAAGACATTACCAGTACCTTAGAAGACCCACTGTGTGCCCCTTCATACTCCCTACCCTCCACCAAAATATATTATCCTGATTTCTACCAGGATACACTGGCTTTAACTTTTTGGTTTTGGTTTTGCTTTTATATAAATTGTGCAGTATGTACTCTTTGCTTTCTGGTTTGTTTTATGTCATGTTTGTGAGATTCATTTGTACAGTTGTATGCGTTATAAATGGTTTATTGTTCATTGCTACATGGTATTCGTTTCCATGCCTGTTTCCCAAATTACTTGCAAAACTGAATGTTGGAGATACAAGATTCAGTAAGAGTGAGATCTTACTGTCTTGTTTTTTACTTATTCTACATATGAAGATGTATCTGTTTATATACACTGATCTACCACTTGCTTTCTTCCCTCAGTATTATGCTACAGATATGTTTCCACTTTGACACATGCATACTGAAACCTTTTGAACTTCAGGATGGTAGCCTACTGAATATGCCACATTTAAAAATGTCTATCAGGTCGATGGCTACTTAGATAATATCCTCCTTATATACATGCAATGTGCATACCCGGTTGTGTAACCTGGTCTGAGAATGTGCACCCTTCACCTTTACTGAAAAGTGCCAAGTTGCTCTCAAAGAAGGTGTAGCAGAAAGCTGCATGAGTTCCCATTGTTCTACACATTGTCAGCACTTAGAAGAATCAGATTTCTATTTGTTTGCTTGTGGCTTGTTTTTCTTTGCAAACTCGTTAGAGGTAGAATGGTATGTCCCTGGTCATGTTGAACATTTGGTCATTTCAACTCCTGTTTCTCCACAAGTTTTTGCTTGTTTATTTGTTTTTTCCCCCACACTCCCCTTCTCCACTTTCCCTACAGATTTTGCAGGTGGCAATACAGATATTTATCTCCCTCTCTTTGCTGTTAATTAACAAAAGGGACTGTCATCCAATACAATGCTATTCTGTCCAATGCGAATCTGTACACTTATTCTCTTTATCATCCTCCCCCTGTCTCACTGTAGCTGGCCTCTTACATTCCACTGAAATGAATGTCAGAATTATCAATGACATCTTGATTCCCATGACTTATTTTATTGTCCTCATCTCGTTTCAATTCTAGGGACCTCATACCTGTACTTCCACCCTTTCCTCATTTATCGAAAGCGGTGTGCTCTTCCATTTTTCTGGTTCTTTGCATGTTGTTACTTGCTAAAATTTCTCCTTCCTCCCAACCTCGGAACTAGAGGGTCTTTCTTTTTTTTTTTTTTTTTTTTAGTGGTTCCCTTTTTTGAGCTCCCATGAACCTCTATCAAATTGTGGTGTGTGTGTGTGTGTGTGCATACATATACATATATATTACATATACATATACCACACAAAAATTCAAGCTGTGTATTATTATTATAGTTAACTAAGATATGAGAGATTCTGAAGGACTGGCATTTCTGCATCCCCAGTGCCTAACAAGGAGTCTTGGCAAATATTTGGGAAGTAAATCAATAAATCAGGTCAGCATTACCCTGGGGCCTCTTCCGGTTCTAAGACACTGGTTTAGGGTCTGTGATGACAAAAACCAGTCTCATTCTTCCCACACTGCCTCTCTTACCGATTTACATAGGTTGTCCTCTCTCTGCTGGAGAAATCTTGTGCCAGAACCCAAGGGGTACTAGGCACATTCCTGTCCCAAGCTAAAAAACAGCAGGCTGGGTGGGAGAGATGGTCCCCTGAGTCCCTCATGCAGCAGAGGAGCAGATAAAACCAATTGTGGAATTTCATTCCCTCTCCTCCACTCTTTAAACCTCACATATTGATGAAAGGATCATAGAAGTGAAGGAGAAAAAAAGGGAGTAAGCGAATGAAGAAGATGCAAACAAGAGCTCACAAAGGAATGAAGTGAAGATAATCATATGGGCTTTTTCGCCTGTTCAGGATAAAATTAAATGCATCTACAAGAGTCATAGGGTTTTATTTAGATCACTGATGTCTACGCAGCTCCAAGACAGTTGGATCCCAAGGTAGTTTTAAGCTGTCATAGAGTGACATTCTTCTTTTTTTAAAGCAGTTTCTAGAACTCTGTGCTATTGCTAATAAATGTTTTCAGGGCCTCACTCCTGGAAAAACGCACCATCAACACATTACTTGGCCCACTCAGTCTTGTCCTGGGAGATGTGTGAATGTATCCTGTTTCCACCACTACATGTGAGCAGTGGGGGGCAAAATGCAGACCACTGTGTGGCTCTCCTACTGAGAAGACATTGCTGTTGTCCAGAATCTCTTGCCAATTCTAAATTAAACCTGCTTCTAATTCATGCATTTAGAAAATGGCTCTTTTATGTATTAGCATTAAATTTTTTAAGATCATACCATTCCATATGTATTAGAGAATGCTTACCTACTAAAATATATTAGACTGATTCAAAGCCCAGAAGTTCTAAGAGAAGTGCACAACACCTTGTCTACTCAAATACAAGGGCTCATTGACTTCCCAAAGATGTTGGTCCTTATCCTTAAAGTAATACATTTCATTTCAAAAAAACAAAACAAACAACAACAACAACAACAAACTGATTTATTTACACCTTTTTAAAAAAGATTTTTTAATTTATTTGTCAGGTAGAGATCACAAGTTGGCAGAGAGGCAGGCAGACAGAGAGAAAGGGGAAGCAGGTTCCCTGCTGAGCAGAGATTCCGATGCTGGGGCTCCATCCCAGGACCCTGAGATCATGACGTGAGCCGGAGGCAGAAGCTTAACCAACTGAGCCACCAGGCGCCCCTTATTTACACTTTAAAAATGATAAACCTCACCCCATCAGTAAACCTAACAGGCTGTTGAACCTGGTCTATGCTTGAAAGGCCTCTTTTACCCATTTTCTCATGGACACAGGCAGCTGTCAAATGTGGCTTCCACATTCCCACATTTTAACCTATTTCACAATAAAATAACAAGTGTAAATAGGTAATTATAATAGCACTTTGCCTCTTAGAGCCCAAGGTTCCTGGAAAAACTGCTGTGCTTTATAAATAGCAGATAGATTATCTGCTTACCTACAGTGGCATTGAAGACAGGATTCTCTTAAAGAAAGGAAAAGTCAAATGGAGCACAAAATGGGAATGGAGATTGCTCTAGGAAAGAGATGTTTAACGGTATCTGAAAATAACTACCTAATAAGTATGTGAAAATAAAGACCTTTCAAAAAGAAAAGAAAGAAAAAGAAAATAAAGACCTTTCCATGCAAAGATCCAAGACATTCTTTAGTTAACACAATTTTTTTTTTTAAAACCACACTGCTGTGCTGATTTGGTCCTGACCCAAGAGATGGATTCTACATAGCAAAGGGCTCTGTGTCACTTCTGAGTCTTCAGGCAGGGGTGAAAGGAAGCACTAGGAGCTTATGGAAGTTGATGAGTTTTCTTCCAGAAAATAATGACATCTTTCAATTAAAAAAAAAATATCAAAATTTAATTTTAATTCCATTACAGTTAACACCAGTTTTATATTAGTTTCAGGCGTACAATATAGTGATTCAAGAATTCTATACCTTACTCAGTGCTCATCATGATAAGTGATGACTAAGGATGAGTTTAATCCCCTTCACCTATTTCACCCATCCTCTGACCCACCTGCCCTCTGGTAACCACCAGTTTGTTCTCTATGGTTATTAGTCCATTTCTCAGTTTGTCTCTCTCTCTTTATCTCTCTCTTTTTTTCTCCTTGTTCATTTGTTTTGTTTCTTAAATTCCATGTATGAGTGAAATCATCGTGGTATTTGTCTGGCTAACTTATTTCTTATTTATTTATTTTTTTAAAAAGATTTTGTTTATTTATTTGACGGACAGAGATCACAAATAGGCAGAGAGGCAGGCAGAGAGAGAGAGGAGGAAGCAGGCTCCCTGCCAAGCAGAGAGCCTGATATGGGGCTCGATCCCAGGACCCTGGGATCACAACCAGAGCAGAAGGCAGAGGCTTTAACCCACGAAGCCACCCAGGCATCCCTTCTTTTTTATTTTTATTCAAAGATTTTATTTATTTACTTATTTATTTGACAGCCAGAGATCACAAGTAGGTGGAGAGGCAGGCAGAGAGAGGGCAGGGTGGGGGGAAAGCAGGCTCTCCACTGAACAGAGATCCCTATGTGGGGCTTGATCCCAGGACCCTGAGATCATGACCTGAGCCAAAGGCAAAGGCTTAACCCACTGAGCCACCCAGGTGCCCCTGGCTAACTTATTTCACTTAACAATATACTCTTGCTCCATCAATGTTGCAAATGGCAAGGTTTCATTCTTTTTCATGGCTGAATATCTATCTATCCATTCACCTATCTATCTATATTTCATTACACACACACACATGCACACACACATATACCACCTCTTATTTATCCATTTATCTATCAATGGACACTTCTATAATTTGACTATTGTAAATAATGCTCCAAAAAAGGGGGGTGGGGTTATGGACATTGGGGAGGTATGTGCTTTGGTGAGTGCTGTGAAGTGTGTAAACCTGGCGATTCACAGACCTGTAACCCTGGGGATAAAAATATATGTTTATAAAAAATAAAAAATTAAAAAAAAAATAATGCTCAAAAAACACTTGCAAATTAGTGCTTCGAATTTTTTAGATAAATACCTAGCAGTGTGATTACTGGATCATAGGATAGTTCTATTTTTAGTGTTTGAGGAAACTCCATACTGTTTTCCAGAGTGGCTGCACCCGTGTGCAGTCCCACCAACAGTGCAAGAGGGTTTCCTTTTCTCCACATCCTCAGAAACACTTGCTGCTGCTTGTGTGTGTGTGTGTGTGTGTGTGTGTGTGTTTTATTTAACCATTCTGACATGTGTGAAGTGTTATCTCACTGTAGTTTTGATGTGCATTTCCCTGATGATGAGTGACGTTGAGCATCTTTTCATGTGAATGCTGGTCATCTGTATGTCTTCTTCAGAAAAATGTCTGTTCATGTCTTCTGCCTATTATTTAATTGGATTATTTGGGGTTTTTTGTATTGAGTTATATAAATTCTTCATATATTTTGTGTAGTAACTCTTTGTCAAATATGTCACTTGCAAATATGTTCTTCCATTCTGTAGATTGTCTTTCGATTTGTTGATTGTTTCCTTTGCTGTGCAGAAGCTTTTAATTGTGATGTAGTTCCAATACTTTATTTTTGCATTTTTTCCCCTTGCCTCAGAGGACATATCTAGAAAAATGTTGCTACAGTCAATGTCAAAGAAATTACTGCCTGCGCTTTCTTCTAGGATTTTTATGATTTCAGGTCTCACATTTAGGTTCCTAATACACTTTGAATTTATTTTGGGGTGTTGCATAAGAAAGTGGTCCAGACTCATTCTTTTGCACATAGCTGTCCAGTTTTCCCCAACACCATTTGTTGAAGAGGCTGTCTTTTTCTCATTGCATATTCTTGCCAGAGACCAATGATTTCTTAGACTTGTGTATACCCAAATAGGAATATGAAATGGTCCAAAAAAGAGTAAGGCCTCTAATCCCTAGCATATTGGACCTAGGAAAGGAACCATTTCTTGATTTTTCTAGGTAATGTTGTTCTTCTGTATGTTTCATTCTCAATCCATGTTATTAGAAATGCATATGAGGGGCACCTGGGTGGCTCAGTGGGTTAAAACCTCTTGACCTTCGGCTCAGGCCATGATCCCAGGATGCTGGGTTCGAGCCTCACATCAGGCTCTCTGCTCGGCAGGGAGCCTGCTTCCCTTCCTCTCTCTCCCTGCCTGCCTCTCTGCCTCCTTGTGATCTCTGTCCGTGAAATAAATAAATAAAATCTTAAAAAAAAAAAAAGAAATGCATATGAGTTTTTTTAACTGTGTCCCTTGAAAAAAAGCATAAATACCAGGTTAGATATTTATGTATTTCTGATAAGAATATTCTCTGACCCATATTTTTTGGATCATACTTCAAATTCAAATATGGTCATTGCATTAGTCTTAGTTACCTAATAATGTTATTTGCTAATAAGTATTCATCATTTGCTAAGTATGTGATTTTCTCATTCACTAATTTCTATATACATAATCATTGCCTACTTTATTCTAGGGACCTTGTTAGGACCTAGGGATTCAGAAGTGAGCAAGACAAATGTGCTATGCCATATAATTTTACTCTCTCTCTCTCCCCCTAGTTTTCTCATTCTATCTCCTTCATCTCCCACTATATCTAGTTTTATGGAATACCATCATCATCATCATCATCATCATCATCTAGCTTCCCAAGACACAGTCCAGGAAACCATCTTCACTAGAGCTCTTTCTTTCTCTTTATTCCCCTGAAATATGTTTCTTGGTCTATACCCTCTTGGATATCTGCCTAAAGCATTGCAGTAGCAAGGAGATATCCTAATAATAAATGGGCAATGAGTCTACTTATTATTTAATATCTTGTGCACCAACTAAATGTTTACATACAATATTAGAGTTGATATTCACAATAACCCTATGAAAAATAAAGGATATTATCACATTCACTGCAGAGATAAGGAAACTAAGGCTCAAATAGTTTACGTGAACTGTCCAAGACTTTCAAGTTAGTAAACAGAGTAGCCTGGATTTTAATCAAAGGCATTTTGACTGCAAAGTCCGTGTTCTCTCCATTCTCCCACACTGCTTTGCATCCACCATGGTATTCCCTGACTGTGCATCTCGCTCATGGAGATTCCCAGGGAAGTTCTTTCAGACACACCATTAGCTCATCTCTCTGAGGTGATATTTTATATCTTAGGTGAGATACCACTGTTAGAAGCAGCCATTAAAAAAAAAAAAAAAAAAAAAACCACTCAAGGTGAAGCACTTAATCTTCTAAGAACTGACTGTTAAATTGTAGTCTGGCCCAGTTGGGGAAAATCTTTTAACAAAAGTCCCTCTTGTAAATTATACTGCAGCTTAACAGTGGGCGAGATATTGTTGTTGTGGTGGTGTTTTTGTTTTTATGTTTTGTTTTTGTTTTTTACCTTTTTGTTTCTTTGTCTGAAATCCCTTTGGGACTAGAACAGTATTATTTTATGTTACCTTTTTTAAGTCAAGGCAGTGCCTGAAAAGCATATTTACCTTGAATTTAGTTTTCAGAAAATAGTTACTGGACTGTATCTGGAGTATAATTTCAAGTGTTCAAATGATATCACCCAAATATGTAATAAATGTAAAAGCTCTTTGGAAGCAACAAATGGCCACATAAATGAAAGGTGTTTTTATGTTGGTAGGTAAACATGGTCTTTCACATAGTATTTGATGAGCATTCTTTTCAAAGAAAGCAAAACAATCCAACTAATGTCACGTGTGACTCTATTAAACAGTGTGTAGCATAATTATTCTTCCTTTTAATTTTCACACTGAAAAATGCAGCCATTTAGCTTAAAATCCCTGACTCTGTAGGTATGTATAATGAAATTTCTTAATAAGCTACATGTTCAATATACTAAAGCCTGTGGTTTTCCAGGAAATGAGACGTCTCTTCCAGTAAATTCCAGTGAAAGGAGATAAGATTTAAGATAAGAGAGCTGACATATTAATTTTCCAACTTGTTTGCATACTTTGTTCAAATTAGCAGTGGGTAATCATAAAAGGTGCATCCTTTGTTATGGGTATTGTGAATTTTTAAATGGCAATTACAAAAAATGAGTGAGGTAACAATCATTAAAAAAAAAAAAAACCTTAAGGAGGTAGGTTTGTGTTCTACACGCATAGATTTCATAACTGCTTCTTTTGAAGTAAAAACCTCATCTCTGTGTAACTGGAATAGATTCTGAAGAAACAAAGCTTCAAGAGGTTCAAATGGGCTATAAAAAATGTTGTAATCTCCTACAGGAGAGATGTGATTTATAAGGCAACGTATTTTTTATGACACATCCATGTTTGCAACAGACCAGACCAGTAAGTAAGAAGTTCAGATTTAAAAGGAAAGAGCAGCAACATAACTTTCCTTTACAGGTGTCATTTGGCTTAAAACAACCTTTGCTAACCCACTGACTGAATCATTTTGAATGTGTGCAAGTGGGGTTTGTATACCAAATGTGTGCTTCCTCTACCTACATGCGGAGGCAGGTCCTCTCTGTCAAAACGTTTTTTAATGAAATAGTCATAAAATGATCTGTGCAGGTTTGTGTTTGACAGTGGTCTTACACCAGTCTTGGGGCTCTTAGCAAATCTAGGTCTCTGCCATCAGATATTCAGTTTAAGAAGAGGCAGCAGAGGGACGCCTGGGGGGCTCAGTCAGTTAAACAGCTGACTCTTGATTTCAGCTCAGGTTATGATCTCAGGGTCGGGGAAGGAACCCATGCACTCAGTGAGGAGTCCGCTTGAGAGTCTCTCCCTCTGCCCCTTCCCCGCACCCGCATGCATCCATGTGCATTCTCTTTCCCTCTCTCAAATAAATCTTTTAAAAAAGAAGAGACAGCAGAGCATAAAAGCTAATGCATGGGTTCTGGAGGCTAGACAACCTGGGTTCAAAAATCACTTCTGCCTTACGCTAGATAGAAAGAACCTGAAGTGAGTCCTTTGCTTAAAGTTTCTGCACCTCAGTTAACTCATCTGTGAAATGAAGACAATAAGGCCACCTCAGAGGATTATTTTGTAGATTAAGTAATATTGTACACTTTACATTTTTAATTCCATTTTCAGTGCATTGTGAGCAATCAGTTAAGACTTGATATTATTTTTTGGGCATTTATTCACCAGACAAAGAATGTAAGTGTAGTTTGTACACATATATCTTCAAGTAATGAAGCTTGCCCCACACCACCTCTGCATTATATGAAAATGTGTAATTAGGGTTTTTAAGCAGTTTTTAACCACTAGCACATTAGCAAACAACAAACACTGTTACACAGTGAAGAGTTTGTTTACTTGGCAAAATGCAGATAATGCAGCTGTTTCACACAACAGTCAAATGGGGGACGAGCTGATTGCAGAGTACACTGAACCCTAGGACGATCTTTAGTTAAAATGTGACATCATTTTCATGTTTGGATTATTTGAATCATTTTTAAACAAGTTCTAAATAAGCTTGTTTAGTTATTTAAGAAAGCCCAGACAATCTACTTTTCCTGCTTGCATCTAACCAATTAGAATTTTTAAAAAGAAAAGGGCTATAAAATAACTAATTTCAAAATCCATGATGTCTACCTCATGGCATGGCTTTCTGGATCAAAATAATGTCCTAGAACATAACCACATACTATAAAATATAATTGACATAACAGTCTAGGCCAATAGGGTGAGTCTTCATTCTGTCCGTAGACATTAGTGTTATGAATGGTTTCCCTATGGCAATTACATAGTGAAATACCATTATGCATATCTTTCCATGTTCACTTATGGCTGTGTCTATATGACACTGAACATCTGTATGAAAATCAAAAAAGTTCAATCAACTCTCCCGATGTCCCCAGATAGCATCATGTTTGGCTTATGGACCAAACAGCTGGACTTTGATTTTTCATTTCATTTTCTTCCAGATGTTAGTCTCTTATAGACACAACCTCTTTTGGAGTTCTGTTGTACCACTTACCTTTAGGATTTTAACTGAAAAACCAAAAAATGAAAAGGTTTAATATATAAATATGTTTCTCCTGTGTTGAAAGAGCTTGGAAGTCAAAGATCTGCTAGATCATAATTGGGATTAATGGTCAAGACAACAGCAGTGAGCAATTTAACAGAAGAGATGGCATGGAAGTTATTTGATTCAACAAAGAAAAACTTTGTCATCCTTAGTTAGAAAACATGTGATCTGATATTGGTAAGTTTGGGATTTCTAAAGATTGAGGCAATGTGGTGTAACAGAAAGACATCTGGAAATCTTGGGCATGAGTTCATATTCTCTCTCTTTTTAAGGATTATTTATTTATTTACTTATTTATTTATTTTTGAGAGAGAGGGAGAGAGTAAGCATGAACAGAAGGGAGGGAGCGACTAGAGGGAGAAGCAGACTTCCCACTGAGCAGGGAACACGATGCAGGACTCAATCCCAGGACCCTGAGATCATGACCTGAGCCAAGGCAGCCACTTAACAGACTGAGGCACCCAAGCACTCCTCATATTCTCTTTTTTGACTTGTGCCTTGGTGATCCTTGGTTTCCCCCAAGGTAACAAACCATTACATTTTGTCTGGGACTCCCCCAGCTTTAGCAAGGAAAGTCTCCAGTCAGGGAAACCCCTCAGTCCCAGGCAAATAAGTGGTTGGTCATCCTACTCTTCAACAATAAAATGAGGGTAATAATTCAGTCACAAAGCTGTAGTGCTAACTGGTGTATAAGTAAGGCATCTAGCACAGCTGAAAAGTACAGGGTCCCCAAATGGGAACTAGTGTTGTCATTATAAACCTCACCCATATTTCCTATTCAGTTTCCTCCCAAAGCAAAGGCCCTCCTGTTTCCATTTTATTCAACATAATCGACACTTCACCTGCACTAGGATAGTCATCTAATTAATCCCATCTCATCCTCAAAGGCACATAAATTTCTACAGTGAATTTTCCATCAGTGATTCAGTGGTCATCAATTTTATATCACCTTCACTGAAATCCAAGAGATAACTTTTTTTTTTTTCCTCCATGCAGACCCTGATATGCTGCTATAGTTCAAATAGACATTGTGGAGACTCCCATATCCATAGTAGCCCAATCTACAGGAGGTACTCAGTACATATTTATTAAGTGAAATAATCATGCCTGACAAATATAGGTTGAGCTATGGTAGACCAATAGAGTCGACATTGACTTGTGGCCTTTCTCTTCTCTACAAATTCATCTTTTCTGTCATGTATCTCACTTAGTATGGAAACCGTGTTACTATCAAACAGGTGTATTTCCTTTCCAGAATCTTCAATATACCTATTGATCTTTAACAAGTGACCAGTCTAGTCTCTTCCCACGTGCTGGCTCCCAGATGGTTTTTGGTTCTCAAGCAACCAGTGGCTCTCCTGCTGTGTTGAAACAACCACCAGGCTGTCTCTAGCCTCATCCCTGCATCCAGCTCCAAACTCCAAGAAGCTTCTCTTGAATCCTTCAGATTGCTCTTTTCACATCATCTTATTCTACCTCCAGGTTACTCATTTTTCTGTGCCTGCCACTTCAAGTAGGCCACACTCTTGGGCCAGCCCTCCCAAAGCCTGCCATCTCAGGGGCCAGACAAAAGTAGTAGGAGGCAGTCAAGCCACCTATTTTTCCTTCTTTCTCTTCCAGCTCAGGACCCAACTTCTCCAGGAACGTTTTTTGATGAGTTTAACCTGTTATCTAGCCTGCAATAACCAGGTCAGGACAATCATCCTCTCAGAGCTCTGGCTGCCAGAATCAGACAGAGCTGCATTTTGAATAACAACTACGTCCGTCATTTATGGTTGTCTGCCATTAAATCTCTAAGCCAATTTCAATTGCTCCTTCATAAAATGAGGATAAGAATTGTACTTAAAATGAGAATAATAATTATGAAAATTAACTGAGGCTAAAATACACAAAGCTTGGGATAGAGCAGAAAATTTATTCACTCTTACTCACCCTAACTCCTATCATCTCTAAGACTGCCTATTTCCCTTTCTTGAAATTCTTTGGAGGAGAGTAATTGTGAGAACTCTTGAATTATATCACCAAATACTTGGTGCTGCCTTTGGTAAGCTCCTAATAGTCATCACTGGACTGATTCTAGAACTCAGTAGAACTTGGGTCTGTGAGGAAAGACACATATTTGGAATGGATATAGGACCAGAATATTTAGGTTCCCCACTTTAGAAGTGAAAATACAAGACCTGCGTAAAAGTAAGTCCTCCGCGGAACGTTTGAGAACTACAGGAGAGGAAGAGGAAAGATTACACTCCTGACCTCTCACCTTAGCATTTTTCTTCCTTCTGCTTTCAAGCAGTGAATAATCGACACGTCAGAGTTCATTTAGATCTAAATCCAATTAAATCTGACCTTAGGGACAGTTACTCACAGCTCCCAGCAGGTGTGTGCTTGGAAGAAATCGTCATCTATGCCCTTTGTTCCATCTTTAAATTACCCAAGTTTATGGTCCTGACCAGTCAAGCCTAGCAACATTGCCCACTGAAATTTAAGGAAAACAGCTGCTAGTTTAAGTGTCTAGGCATCTGTGCTGGACAGAATTTTAAGAAATAACCTCTCTTTATTCTGCAGGGAAAAAATCAGAGGGTTGAAAATTTTTCCATAACATTCATCTATTTCTTATGCTAGTTGTTGGGCCATGGGCAACATTACTCAACAACTATGCCTCTTGTGAGTACACATCACACAAGTGCTCTGTAAGATCATTGCCAGAATTAGAATTAATGTATGTAATTGAAGTGACACAATACATGACATACAGTTAGTGCTCAGTTAGTGGTACTCTTTATTAATATAATTGGCATTATTAAGGCATTACCAAGAACTTCAAATATATGGTCATTATTTACTGTGGAAGGAAACCATTGTATGTGCATATACATATAAGTGTGTGTGTATGACTTCAATTCTCACATTGATCTCCCATTAATACTATTACTTCAATTACCTTCAGAAGTCATGCTCTAAAATATCTTAATCACAGTCAAAGAGGCTGTAAAGGCAAGCACCTATGAAGATTCTGGTACTCTGTTTGGTGTTTTTTATATATTTTTTTCCCATCTATTCCTCACAATTTCCCTGTGAACTATTCTAATTGCCATTATAACAAAGGAAACAGAGACAGATATAAATAAGATCACAGATTTAAACAAAGTCTTAAAAATTCTAAATTACTTTCTACTTTTGAGGAGACTGGAAGATCTGATTTCTGATCTCAACTTTGCCCCCTAAGTAATTGTTCTTGAACAAATTACCTTGACACTCTGGTCTATAATTTTTTTAATCCATAAAACAAGGGGGTTGGATTAGACTATTTTTAAGATCCCTTCCAGAACTATGAGCTTAAGATGAGATAATCAAAAATAAATCTAAAAATAAATCTTATCAAGACAAAATAAAATAAAGGTACCACTGTTCTTCATTTAGTCAATGAGTCAACAACATTTCTTTGAGTGTTCACCTTTCCTAATATCATAAAGAGAAGAAGGAAAATAAAAGACCCTGTTGGTCCTTGCCCTAATGTGCTTTTTTCAGACCACTTTTATTTGCACCTGGTTTGACAATTGAGGCATGATCCTCAACAAACTGGGGCTCTCCTCTTTTCTCTTACTTTTCTACCAGCCTTTCTAATGAAAGCCCAATCCCATCCAGCAGGATAGAACTTTGTTTATGGTGAGAAAGCTGAATGACACCTCCCTCCTCCTTTCCTTGTTCTTTTGAGTAAGTAGACAAGAAGGAACCCATTAAGAGTCCAGGAGAATGTCTGGAAAGGGATCAAGGCATTCTTTCCATGAGAGGACTGACCAAATAACCATAGAGAGGACAATGGCTGGGTGTCTTGAATTCTCTGTGAATTTATTCCTTTTTTTCACCATTTCTTCCTTTTTTCTGGTTAATTCTATTAGTCCTGAAGAACTTGGACCTGGTGGGTTTTTTTTTTTTTTTTTTAAACTCAGTCCCCAATGGCTCCTCCCCTCACATCTTTCACTTACAATTTTAGTAAAGTGCATACATTGAATTGTGCTTAATTGTCCGTGTGTCTATTCTTTATTTAAATTTATATTACTGTAATTATGTCAATAATTAGTGTAGTGATGTATACCATGACTACTTCATTGTCTTATACTGAACTGAGTGTATGTCTCTGTCATTATCTTCTGCAGAGACCCTATAGAAGGAAAGCATTTTCATGTTCAAGAGGAAAAAGGAGCCCAGCTTTAATTAAGACTGATATATTGACCTAGCCAAATACGTATATTAAAAGTCAGTGTTGGGGCGCCTGGGTGGCTCAGTGGTTTGGGCTGCTGCCTTCGGCTCGGGTCATGATCTCAGAGTCCTGGGATCGAGCCCCGCATCGGGCTCCCTGCTCCGCAGGAAGCCTGCTTCCCTCTCTCTCTCTCTCTCTCTCTCTGCCTGCCTCTCTGCCTACTTGTGATCTCTGTCTGTCAAATAAATAAATAAAATCTTTAAAAAAAAAAAAAGTCAGTGTTTTACCATACAAAATAATTAATGGGGAACTTTGTTTTAAGACTATATTATCCTGTTGAATTTTACTATAAATTTACAAAGATTTGATTAATATACAATTTTTTAAAGAACAATCTCTTTCACTAGGCTTTTGGCTCCATGAGAACAAGGAACATGTTTCTTTTCCCCTGCACACAGATGCTTGGCATACAGTAGGTGCCTAATAGATATTATTGATGGAATGAGTAAATGAGAGAAGGGATGAACAATTAAAATTATGATTTTTAAATGAGGGAGTATAGTGCATTGCCAATTCTTGAAGCATATCAGAAATGACCTTAGAAATATTATTTTAGGCTAAAGAAACAAAATGTATTAAAATATTTTAATTACCTTTTTAGGGGAGGTTGCATAAATTTGTTGCTATACACATGAATAATCTTGTTAATGCTTTAGGACGAAAAACAGCAGGCATGAGTGGATGGAGAGAAAAGTGCAGTTTCTGTCTTGTAGTAATAACATTACTCCTAATATGTGCCCTCGGATTGAACAGTAATAGTTAGCTCTGAGCAGTTAGAATTTTGCTCAATAAAAATAATACTATTAAAAGCAGTGAGTAGGAGATTATTGTGTGCTGTGCCACAACATCATCTTTATGGAAGGGGGAAGGTAGAAGCAGGTGGCCAGCCCTTTCCATGGATAACACTGAATGGGGATGAGCCAGGTTTTGAACTAAGCTTCCCTCAGAAAAAAACTTGAGGATCTGAAATCCCTCCTTATCTTTCAAACAGTTGCCATTAATGGGTTGTTTATTCAATGATTATGGATGTGGCTACCATCCCAGTTTATACCAGATGTAACCAGGTAGATTACTGGCAGGAGATACCGTGTTGCTCAGAATTAGGACTGAGAAAAATGACTGTCTTAGTTTCCCTACAGTTTGACCTCTTTTCACCCGGGAATCCCTTTGCCTTTATTTTTAAGGCTACATTCCAGTCCCCACAGTAAACACAGGGTGTATTTTCTCTGTAAACAGTGTTACAAGTGGAGGGTTGAAATGTTTGCTTTGAAAATTCTTACTTAAGCAGTGAGACCAAAAAGGTTCACTCTCTGTCAATAGGTTTCTGATCTTCTGTGATTTGGAAGGATCACTCTTCTCTCATTACACATTTTATAATACCTGGAACCACAGGAGGGTGTTTGGAGCAGTCTCAGAAAATGGATGACCAGAACCTTGGCTTCTGGCTTTGGTCCGGCCTCTCTCCATCTCTGTCTCTCTGAGTAAAGTTGAAGCAAATTCTAATAAACTTTAATGCTGCAAGATTGTCATGACCAATTAAAAGAAGTTAACATCAATTCCAAGATGCATGAATATATTATAATCACTGAAATTAAATAATATCCCCCCCAAAAAAAAGTTTAGAATCTTTTAGTAAGTCTATAACTCACAGTTTGGATAAGAAGGTGTACATTAATTATAAAGGGACATCCAAAAGTGAGATAATAATCAGGACTGATTGTTACTGACCAGTGAGTGCCACACTAATAGACCAATGACCTGATTATGTCTGTTTTCACTCATCATTGTACCCTTAGAGTTTTGCGGAGTGCCAGGCACGTAGTGGGCTTTCAGTAGGTATTTGAGTAAATGAATGAAGAAATGGTATGAATGAGCAAATGAGTGAATGCAGTCAAGTCTACTAGACCCAATCACATCGTTTGTTCACTCTTCATAACCCAGCCATACCTAGCACTTTTATTTATTGTAAAAACAGGAAAACAGAAACATCCAAAACAGCTTTGAAGGGCACTTTTTCTCCCTACCCTTCACCCATCTCGTGGATAACAGATCCTACTTCTCTGAACCCATAATGAGTCCAAGAAAGGACAGCAAATCCCTGCAGACATGAGAGGATCTTGGCCTCTCTCTGGAATACAGAAGGGTGTATTGTTTTAAGGACGTTCTAAATGCATGTACCCTAGGCCTCCTATTGCACCCTTGCCCATGGTAAGGGAAACTATTCCACACCTAAAACAGACAAAATGTTTATGTGACGTACCAGAGGAGCCTGATAAACACAGAAGTACAACAAACAATGGCCTGCAGATGGTGGGAGTGGAAGGTACCTAGAGTCACCAAGGGCAGAGCTGTCACCATTCTTTTTTGTGTTGTTTACCCTAAAAGGGATTGTAAGGTGCAGAGAACTCAATTAATAGTAAATCAAATAATTTTTCTTTTCTTCTTAAACATTTACAGCCCTTCTTTATTTAGTTTTCTTCTTCCATCTTTGCCTCCCCCATCCCCTACCCTGACTATACACTGACTGGTATCTTTGAGTTCAGATGGTTACAGAGGCAGCTGAGAACACAAAAGATACAGTAGTCATTTTATTTCCTTCCAAGCATTGTCTGTGCCTGGAATGAAGAACTGCACAGAAGGACACAGTGTGGAACAACTTCCACGGCTTTCTGATCTCATAAACAATTCCAGCTATTGGGATCCCTGAGACACAATGTTTCATAAGACTACTTCAGATGACTTCCTGAAAATAACTAATATCTGGCAGTGTAAGCTAACTATTCTCTCCAAGTAGGATTAGTGTATACCACTCCCAGTGACCACAAAGCCCTAAAGAAATGCTCATCCTTCCAGGATCTCTAGTCAATCTTCAAAGTCAGTCATATAAACTGTCAACTTCCGTTAAGATGAAGAGTAAAGAAAGATTTGACCCTCTTTCTAGGCCATTTCAAGGTGTGGATCATGGGTGATACTTTCATGGAGTTCTGTCCATAGGTACTTTCACTTCCACCTAGCATCTTTCATAGGCTTCATGTTTAAGAAAGTGAAAATTGGATTATCTAAGAGGAGTTGGAAACACTTGTTTGCAGTGTTTAAATGTTAAAGGGGCAAAGAACAAAAGAATGACCCCTGGAAACTTTGTCTATTGGCCTGTTTCCTCTGTGAATATAAAATGTCATTGAGGGTTATCATTCTTAGCAAATGTTACTAGAAAATAATGTCAAGTTTAATGGAGATCTGAAAGTTCCTTTGCGTTTTTGTTCCTGATAAACTTCTATCATTTTATAAGTAGATGCAAATGCAAATTTTTATTGTTTAACCTATTGCCAAAAAACATCATAAAAATACCAACATAACAAAAGATAGTTTGCTCATTAAAATATGTTAATCTGTTTAGGTATTAATTTAATATGCTAATTTATTTTTGCTCTGCAACCCTTTACAGCAGAGAAATAAACTACCAGTGTAAAAGTCCTCATGTGTCAGTGTCTCATAAAATTCCCCAAACAGCTAAAAATGTGACATTTATCCACTCAGGTAGATTATGCAATGTTCTAATGAACCATTAATTTGACATAGAAGTTACCCTGAATTCTTTGTGTTTGATTTCATAGAACAAGGTCCAGATTGTCTTTCTTCTTCTAATTTGGCTAATACAAATTATTTAAACTGTGAATTGTGTGCGACTGATGAATCACAGACCTGTACCCCTGAAACAAATAATACATTATATGTTAATTTAAAAAAAAAAAATGTATCCAAGTGGCAAAAGAAAAAGACAAGAAGGACACTTTTAAAAAGACACCTTTAAAACATAATCTGCTCTGGTCATCCATCAGACTGTGATCTTGAACTTTGTAACTTTTAAAGATGTATGCAAAAATACTTGCATTTTACTTTCAAATATTTAAAACTAGTCCTTGTTTGCAAAGGGTTCCAGGTTGCTCAGTGAAGTTTAACTGCAGTCCTTAAAGAACAACAAATGTGCTGAGTTAATTTTGTGAGTAAATTTCCCAGATTTAAATAAATGACAGAGTGTATTAACTCAGAATTACAAACCAATGAATTCTTCCTGACTAGGTTTCAGCCAGAAGCAAATAATGAAACCTTTAACCAGGAAATGACAAACTTCCAAATTCTTCTGGGGATATTGCAGTAAAATGATTATCCTGTAATATTAGAGTGCATGAACATTACAAAGGAAGGTTACAGGCAGAAGGAGTTTTCAGGACTTTTAACATTTTTTTTTTCCCAGAGAGAAGCAGGTTCCTGGTCTATTTCCAGAGGTTAAAGGGAAAGATAAACTGATGTTTAGAATACGAGATTTTCATCGACATTTGGTTTGATGACTATTCCCCAATATATACTTCAACTGTATTATTAATAAAACCAATCTCAGTGAGTTGTTTCAGCTATGTCTTATGAGTTGTTTAAATAGCTACAAATACACAAAGAGACACACATATACACATTCTCACACTCACATAGGCTCTCTTGATTTAGGTTAACCTGGTAAACATTACAGCATAAGTGGTAGAAGCCACAAGATCAGGCCAGTGTTGTGCTTGGTTCTCTTACATATATGCTCACATTCCGAAGCACTGAAAATAAGAGATGCACCAGTTAAGACACTTTGAGCTCCAAGTAAGAGAGAATTCAACAAAAATGTTATTTAAACATTTAAACAGTAGGTACACTTATTATCTCATTAGAAATGCAGGGGTAGGGCTTCAGGATTTGTAAAGTTGTGGCTCAGCCTCATAAAAAACCTCTGTTCTTTCTATGTGTCTCACACCAACTGTGAAAAGTGTGTATATATTTCCTCCCTTCTGAAGGACAGTGAGGCTCAGAAAACTCAAGGTTAAGCTCACAGTCACTCTGTTTATGGCTGATCCAGGAGTTCAGCCCACTTCGAGTCTAGAACTACTTTTCAAATCACAGTGAAGTCATGATATACATTACAGATTTTAAACATCATGAAGCAAATGAGATAATGTTTATTATTAAACACAATGATATACATGAGTATCCATACAACTAGATTTGTTTATTTCACAACTATCAACTCCCTATCCCTATTACACACTTTAGAAAATATACTTTGAGATGCTTACCTTATGGTTGAAATAGGGTTGTCCATGATCATAAGATATTAGGAATCATATAAACCGAGGCATGAAGGAACCGAGTAAAGAGTTCCTAAAGTCATTCTGAAGTTTTCAGTTACATTTATTGTGATTATACTAGAACTTCCAGTCTCAACACTATAAAAGAGCCAGGCAGATGAACAATTTTGTTATCATAATTAACTTTAATGCATTTAATGATTGGCATTCTACTGTCTCATTTCATCATTCCCAAAACCTTAAGAGGTTTTTTCCCCTCCATTTTCACCTTCATTTTTTTTTTCCCCCATTTCACAAATGGATGTCTATCTTCAGTGTGTCCAAGCCTGGTTGTATAGGCTGTGGACTGAACAACTATACAGCACCGCCCTAAATCCTCCACTTTCTCCCCATACTACCCTTACTCCACCTGAAGGAACCTCCTCACCATCCATTAGAAAAATGTCCTCCATATTTCTGTTTTGAAAGTTTCATTAGAATTACCAAATTATGAGCTTTTCATCTACTCATTTGGTTTGATGACTATTCCCCAAATAAACCTCAAGGATATTATTAATAAACTGATCTCAGCAAATTGATTCAGCTACATCTTATGAGTTGTTTAAATAGCAACACATACATACACATAAATACAGGGATCAAAACAAATAACCAGACATTTGCATCCCAACATTTCCTAGGAGGTAGGCTCTGAGTGAAAATTTCAAGTACATTACTTAATGTAGCCTGTTGCAATAGCTCTGTGAAATAAATATTATTATCTTTGTTTTTTACAGATAAAGAAATGGGGAATCTGGAGATTTCTATAGCTCACCCCATGACACACAGCTATTAACAGAGTTAGGGATTATGTTCTCTCATCTCCAGTGCAATTTCCACTATAATAAATTAGGGGAGAGATAAGATTCATTAAGAGAGCAAGGCGACTGAGTGTTTGGCCAGCCTGGAGTACAGGGGGACTGGGGTCAAGGGAGAGAGAATGAGATGCTCAGAGGAGGCCTCAAGTGGAGAAAAGGGGCAATAGTCATAAGGCCAAAGACACACATTTCTTACTCAGTGCTTTTTTTCCAGAGTTAAACTCTGCAGCTAGGCCACTTTCCTATTTATTCCAGTTTCATTTGGTGATACCCAAATTGGGAAATCGCAAAAATAAGTATGTTCAACTGTCATCACATATTATGGGCATCTCCAAGGAACAAGAAACTTCCTGTTCTATATTGGTTTGAAAAGAAAGAAATAATATCTGGAGTTTGCAGTTGAAAGTTCTATATTTGGCAGGATGACCAACCACATGTAAGTCACAGGCAAGTCACTGAACCACCCACTCAGTGCTTTTATCAGCCATTAAATTGAGTAGTAAAAGGAGAATGATATTAAAGGGTTGGGATTTGTTTTTCATTTTCACATAAGGGCAATGCAGAAGTGCCCCAAAGAAACAGATTTTACATTGTATTATTAAAATGTTACCTTAAGTTTAAAAGTGAAACATTAAGAGTATTCAAAATCTAGGTAAGATGAAACCTTACCCTAAACGACTAGAAGGGCATGAAGACTCTGCCCAGTATGATAAAGAAAGTAGTCATATGTTTTAATGACTAGAATCTAGAAGATGGTGCTATTTACATGAGATAGCTTATCAGTTCAGAAAGCATCCACCACTGATGGCCTCCAAGAGAATACCTTGTTTCTTACCTCCCTCTCTTCCTCATTTCTTGTCACTCATATTTATCTGCGGGTTTGTGGTCTCTTGTGCCAAAGACCTGCAAGACCTCGTCTCTTGATCCAACCATTCTTTAGAATAAACCATTATGTAATGAAGAAACACTTTTTTGATACTATTTATTAAAATCCATAGTAGAATTTTCAGGCCTTATTAAGATGAAATAGATGAGAATGAGAGGAGAGAAAAATTAGAGAGACATTAGACAATGGAATAGAATAGACAATGGAATACCTTTTATTCATCATTCATTCATTCATTAATCCAGAAGACAACATATATTTATAATTGCCTATTATGTGCCAAGTATCATCCTAGAAACTAGGGATATCCAGGAAATCAAACCTGTTCAATCCACCCTCTGGGAACTTAGATTCTGGTCGGGAAAAGAGAAATAATAAATAAAAGCAACCACATAGTGGGACAGCTGGTAATAATTGCTCAAAAGAAAAATAAAGCAGGGCAATAGGATTGAGATGATGGGGCGTTGATAAGTTATGCCAGGGATCAGGCAGTGTGGCCATGTATATCAAGATTCTTTCATTCAATATTTATCGACTCCCTTTGAAGAGTTGGTACTGTGCAAGATACAAGATGAATAAGACATGGTCCCTGCCCTCCAGGAGCCAACAGCTCAGCAGAGAATCTCGCCACCTGCTCCATTAGGCAGACAGATTAGAAGTCTCAGGGCATATTGTGGCAGGAACATTGTACACAGTGACCAATCTGAACAGATTGTAAGTATTCCAAAACTCACAGTGGTTTCCATAAAATAATTCTCACTTCGAGCAAACATTTTCAGTTGGTGAGTAACGCTATTTTCCACCGACAGCACTCATATTTGAGGGCATCCTTAATGCATTGATGACTTGTTTTTCTTATGAGTTGCCAAGGATTGTTTGGGTCCTTATTGAAATGTACTTGCTTAAGTCCTCCAGAGCATCTTGGCTGGTTTCTTGTTGCTGTACTGGCAAATGCTTCCTCCTGTACTGAAAAATTTGTTATTTCTGAAAAATATGGACTGTCCCTGGTTGGTTTTCATGAAAATCAAAGATAAAAATGAAAGAATTACAGATTTTTTTTTTTAAGTAAGGAATGAAGAATAGAACTTTGTTTCCACAAGATTTACATAAATGTAGGTCACACCCTGGATGACCCTAGTTTTACCATTGCTTTGTTCAGATACCTGACTCAAAAGTTCCTGATTCATCAGGAAGACAGAGAAAAGTATAATTATGGCCTAAATATTCACTTATATAAACAAATAGCTTTTCTTTTTTTGTGTTATTAATACAACCTCCGTATTCCAAGTTTACAAAGGTTGTAATAATATAACATTATTAAAAAGAAAGCTCAATCTTGTGAGAGAAAAACACTGACCAGAAAAGTCTTTGTTTTCTTGAAGACAGAGCTTTTTTTGGGTAGGGGATGAGAGATCATATCACTGACACTTGTTGCAGAGTGAAGGAGAAAGACTCGCTGATCTCTCTGCTAGCACAAACGATGCTAACCCACTCACTCTGTGGGCTCCATGTTGGAACCTTGTTCCTCTTCAGACTCTGCCACATTCCTCACCCTGCACCAGTTAGAAGACCCAGGAGAGGAAATTATTTGGCGAGGCTGCGACATAAGCACAGGTGGTCCCACTTGCTATGAACTTTTCAGTTTTTGTTGGGACTGTGAGCCGAGTTTATAGTGGTTTGTTCTGTCAGAGAAATGGAAGCAAGAGCTTTTGGCCCTGGCTGTTGATCGATTCTGCTACTGCTGATTTCCACAGGTTGCCATCTTATAGAAGATGCATTTCTTCTCTGTGGCACCTCAGAACCATGATACCAGCCTGAATCACTGCCAAAATCCTTATTTCCTTAGTACTCCAAACAGTGCTTTTTTGGCAGTTCTGTCTTATTCTGTGCTGGAGAAATTTCACACCAAAATTTGAATTTTTTTGAGCTTTTTTTTTTTTTTTTTTTTTGCCTGGCTGCACCAAGGTAAAAATCAGTTTGTAGTAAATTCAATCTTTTTCCTGCATGTTGGAGTTCTTCCCATTGGTGAAGTGTTCACTCTTATCCTGGCCTCATTTATAGCAGCTCCCAATGCTGTGAGCTTGTCAGCTTTAAGGATGAATAACAGATAGGAATTTTGCTATCAAAGTTACTTCCAAAGGCCATGAATAGTCAATCATTAGATAAGATCAAGAACTTAGTTTTAAATATAAACTCCTTCTCAGCACTTGCAAATAATACCGCCCAATTTTAACCCTAAATTCCCCATAGGAACTTAAGGAAATTTAGAGAATCTGATCTTCTCTAACTATTCTGTTTTCTGAGGATATCACCCAATGTGAAGTTTACTCCACTGAATCTTAAGTAACTGATTCTGTGGCTTACTTGCGTGTCTCGCTTCTTTGGAGGATGCGATGAGGTGTCAACAGAAAACTTCCATTTTCAGCTCTGTAACTTTGATTCACAGAATGTACTGCAATTAAGTAACATCTCAGGGTGGCCTTTCAAAGTGGGGAGAGTGTCCAGTTGTTGGTGGGTTTGGCTTAGGTTATGCTGTTTATTTGTTTGGGTTTATGTTTTGAACGTGTGCCCAGGGCTTTTGAAAAGAGCCATGGGAACATTGGTATACATGGAACTGCAAGCAAGAGAACAGATATTGCCAACACTTGGATTATGGACCTAGCGACATGTGGACTTATTTGAGAGTTAAAAGGTTATAAGACAAATTAAAAGGAAACAAGTGGTTTCCAACGGGATAGCTGCCTTTTCTTTTTAGTAAGCAGGAAATGAAAAGTGTAAAGCTCTTCTACCCTTTTGGATATCCAAAGATAGGACAAACTGCCTTGTGTCCTCCTTTCTGAATATCCTTTTCACTTTGTGGAGCTATCCGAACAGAGGGTAACCTTCTGAGCCAGCTAAAGTAGTCGTTTATATTAAAGTATATCTGAGTCAGCAAGTATGATGTGGGCATATCCCTGCTCTCTCCCATCATAGTGTTTTCTTCAAAGCCTGAAGGGCCAGCACATCATGGGCTACTGAATCCCACAAAAAAAGTGAGAGACTGAGTGTGTGTGTGTGTGTGTGTGTGTGTGTATGTTCACATTGACCTCTTGTGACCCTTATGCCTTTCTACTGCCCAAGAGAAAACAGTCAAACTCTTTGGAATATTTCCTCTTCTGAAAGACAAATTTTCCAGAAACTGTAACCATAATAGCTAGAGGGTTGTTAAACAAGACAGTATAACTAAGGTTGGGGTGGTGAACCAAAAGAATTTGGAAAGTTTGAGAATTGAGAAGATTGGGGTGGTTGACACACACTTTCTTTTCCTTTCATTTTTGAGGAATTTCCCTCTCTTGCATCTTCGTTTCCAATCCAATATATTTCATTCCAGTTCTAAAATCACAATCATCTTCCCTCCAGTCTCTGTGTGGATTAGGAGTAATTATAAGGTAAAAATAGCATTGACTCCTTTCTTGAAATGCGTACTTTTATTCTAAAGAAGGTTTACTGAGAGGTCTATTTTACACCCCCCCCACCATGTTATAGATGAGACGGCATTTGCAGTAGTATTATGCGGATCTAATACAATGTGGTGAAGGGGGGAGGCAAGCTGAGAATATATCTTTTACTTTTAAGTTTAAAAAAAAAAAACTGATGGAGAAAGATACACACCAACACAGATAACTCATGGTGATTCTCTTCCTGAGCATAACAGCTAGAACTAGTGGGTTCCCAAGCACGAGGCTGAAGCCGCCTGAAATGTCCCAGCAGGCTGCTGGGTTTGCACGCCAATGTCCAGCAAATTTCATGTAATTACAGCTGCCTACTGAGGAGGCCTGTGGTCTCCATAGGCTGTTAAGACCTTAGTTGTGGCCAGAAGGGGAGTAGGTAGGATTCAAGTCCTGCTACCAATGCCAGAAGCTAGGAGCTTCCTTCACAGCAAGGGCAACTGTTAGAATAAGCCAGCTGTGCAAAGCAGAATTAAAAAGCTTGTAGATTTAAGTAAAATAGTGCCACCTGTGATTTTCTCCCCCTTTTGAAAAGTATGGAAGAAAGAAAGGCAAATCCTAGAAAAAGGGAGCTAGCCTCTTAAGAACTGCCAGAATCTGTTCAGCTGTACTGGGTTATTTTCCTAGGAACAATAAAAATCAATGAATTTGAATGGAGTTATCACTGTGGTTTTTAGAATTACCTGAAAAGCTTGCTAAAAATTCTGGCTCCCCAGGACTAGCCCAGAGGTTCTGATTCAGTGTCGAGCTCCATTCATGGGTCTGGGTCATGTGTAAAATGGGTGATTTACCATCCACAGAATTATTAGGGACCTTAAAAGAGACAGGTGTCTTAAAGTTCTGTGTGAACTACAAAGTGCCACATGAATGGTGATATTGAATAATGTGGTATGGCTAGTTTTCCTTGTATTTGTCAGGCACTGGGCTAGGAACTCTCAGAGAAATAAAAGAAGTCTGCTATTGTTGTGTAGTTTACATAGTGGATCATTTTCTATTATTAGAGTTCACCAAGAAAATTTCCCTCCCAAGAAAATGAATTCCTTAAGCAATAATGTGTGGGCCCCATTTTTCTCTCTCAAAGTTGTTTTGTTACTTCTAATCTAACTCTGAAAATAACACATGAACATCGCGACTCAACTCCAAATGTTTTCCAAGGAGGGGTTTCAATCTTTCTGACCCTTTTCTTTCTTTGCTTTAATCACAGATTCATTGGGGGGTGGTGTGGCTGGAATTTCAGTTAGTTGATGGCATTTCTTCCTTTTTTAATTGAACGGCAGGGGATGAAAATCATTAGGGGATGTTTGTATTGTGTTTGGATGAAAGGGTTTTCCTTAATATGTGTGCCTCGGTCACAGCACACATTCTTCAAATCCCTTAATAGTGCATAGTTGACATACCTCACACACACTGGAGGCCTGAAAGAGTGAGCAGCGGGATGAATGGGCATACATAAAAAACAAGTAAAAAGAAATGCTAAAATTACCACCCTCATATACAAAATTTGGGCTGTGCTTCATTTGTAGGGACGACTTAAAAACAGAGTCCAGTCAAAGGGTTATTTATTTTTCACTCCTAAAACAAAAGTGATTTCACAAAGAATCCCAAGTTGGAAAATATGTTAGAAATATTCTAGTCTAGTGATTTTGAAATCATGCTTCCTAGAACTGTAAAGCAAGGTTACTCCACCTTGGCTAAACATTTGAATCACTTTGGAAGCTTCTTTAAAAATACATATATACATATATATGCAAGA
The DNA here is from genome assembly GCF_009829155.1 of Mustela erminea. Lineage (NCBI taxonomy): Eukaryota > Metazoa > Chordata > Mammalia > Carnivora > Mustelidae > Mustela > Mustela erminea. Next base: position 59,396,200 of record NC_045625.1, read on the forward strand.
TCCTCACTTCCAAAGAATCCAGTTCGGCTCATACATGTGGTCCCTGAGCATATGTTTTAAAAGTTTTCCAGATGATTTTAATGTACGGCCAAGGTTATGAACCTCCATTCTAGGAATTTGGCAGTCCAAACATTTGGGCTTGTGGTCCATAAATGCAAGTATACTCCCTGGGGTCAATAAAATAGAGTGTATTAAATGGGGAAAATTAGGATGTGCTTGTGCCCCACAGAGTTCCTATTAATTTTAAAGAAAGCACTAGACTTTGGAAAGTTCAATTAAACAGCATTCTATCATGTATTCCTTATACAGGACATTTTGCAGATACACAAAGTACACACAGAAGATTAAGACCCATTCTTTCTCCTGAAGATTTTACAGCCTTGCAATCTGGAAATATATATGGGTTTTGGCCTGTGGCAGAGGCATAGGGAAGGAATGAGCAAAACAAGGATAGATATAACTTTAATAAAAGGCAAGTATGTTATGGATGGCACAAGAAGGACTGAATCACAGACCAAAGCATTTTAGCTTTCAGCATTTTTTCTAGTTTCTCATCACTTCTTTCTCCAGCATAGAATTGACCAAACTGAGCACTTTTGACATCTAAACTCTTAGAACAGCTTGAATATAAGAAGAAAAAGCAAAGTCCATACCTATCTCTTTTTACCTTCATTTGGTACAAGGGACGATATTTCTTAGAGCCTGTGACTGGCTAGGTAGGAGGTTTCTTTGATAGATGGAAAAAAAGTAAAAATCATGGGTGCCAAGTGTGAAGTGTGTTGTTGTTGTGTTTGTTTGTTTGTTTGTTTTCCCCCAGGACTGCTTCTTGATGTCTGACCATTGGTTTCTTTGCCAAGGGGAAGACAGAGAAAAACACCTGCCTGACTTGATTTGCTTTTGTGCTACTTGAGGTCAAAGACTATTAATAACCCCACATTATCATCCATTGATTCATTCAGCAGACATCTTTTGAGATCTGCTAATAGTCCAGGTTCTGTGCTCACGGATGGTGATATAAACAATGGGGACATGCTCAGAGGATACGAATATACACAATAAAAATATAGGGAGATACCAAATAAGAAAAAAAAAAAAAAGAATGGGAGAACAGAGGGAGAGCAAATTCATTTTACTTAGTGGACTGTGATAAGCTTTTTTTTTTTTAAAGATTTTTATTTATTTATTTGGCAGAGAGAGGATCACAGGTAGGCAGAGAGGCAGGCGGGAGAGAAGGGGAGGCAGGTTCCCCACTGAGCAGAGAGCCCCATGCGAACCTCGATTCCAGGACCCTGAGATCATGACTTGAGCTGAAGACAGAGGCTTTAACCCACTGAGCCACCCAGGCACCCCTGTAATAAACTTTGTAAAACAAGTAATATTTCTCATAAAATGACAATTTTATGAATAGACAATCATTTCCTCTTCCTCTCTCCCTATTTCCATCCCTCTTTTCCTTTACTTCCTCAGATACTTACGGAATTTCCACAGTGTTTAAAGCACCATGATGAGAGTTTTTGGCTCTAATCAGACACTAATCTGCTCTTGAATGGCTGAGAGAGAACATTTTCTAAATATGCACACCCTGTAGAAATTGTTAAGTGACATAATTGAAGTGTAAGATAACTAAAGATGTATAAGACAAAGACAAAATGTTCAAAGGCGACTGAAAAATGGTAGTCTTAATGTTTTTGTTCCATTCACTGCTTTGAAAACTGCCCCTGAATGTGTGCGGAAGCATCCGCAGCTACATGCGGAGGCCCCTTGCCATATCTGGGAAGCAAGGTGAGATCTTGTGACCGGTCCCCGTCCAGGATGTCAGGACCATTTTTGCACTGGTCACTTATAATCCCCAGCCTGTGAAGAGGTAGACTCACTGTTATTCGAAAACCAACCTGTGCTATTTCGCTTCTGAGTTTCTGAAAATGATTTTCTGAAACGCTATTTGAACAACCCTTTGGAAATAAAGTTAGGACTTCGTATGGCTTTCTTGCTAAAAATGGGAAAACTGAACTTGATTGGTGGACGCAAGCAGAAGTCTTACAAGCTTTGAGAAACTGCTGCGCTGAGTGTTTTATACCCTCACTGCCCACCCCCTCCCCAACCCTTCCTAAGCCTTGACTCTTAAAGTACATTCTTTCATTAAGGAGATTCAGCACCCTCTTCAGTAGCTGATTGAGTCATTAACATCCTACAGCAGGTCTTAGTCTTGAAAGGTAGGAGTCAGCCACATGAAATAAAATTTTAAACAAATGCTGCTTTACTTTTCTATCATTCTCTCTCTCTTTTTTTTTCCTCGTTATTCTCTTAAACAAAACAATACAAACATTGGTTGGCCATGGAACCAATAGTTGCATTGTAGGTTAAAATTTAAACTTATTTCCAGGTGATATCCCATGACATTGACATTCTATAGATAGTGAATCCAAGCTTTTTCTCTTTTAAAGAATCTTGTTATCCCTCCCAAGAAATACCTGTGATTCATTTCTACCATGTGCCCCATTCTCTTGCTATTCAGCAAAATGGAGCCTGCTTCATCAGTTTCTGGTCTCTGTAGATTTCCCCTTTATTGAGTGATTAATTACTAGCTTTCTGTGACTTCTTAATCTTTTTCTGTATTTTAAAATATTCCTTCATTTCAAAATCCTCTAGTGTAAGATACAAACTCTAAATGGAACATAAGTAACTGCAATTACTTTCCTTTTTATTCAGCTTTGCCTTTACTACCAAAGACATCATTTGGAAAATGTATTAAAGAATCATAAAAGTTTAAAACTTAAAAATAAACACTAGGCAGCTAGTTTTGTCAATGAAAACATTAACATTTAAAGATTAAAGTGACGAAAATTGTGCTTATTCCTTACATTACTAACAGAGTGCCCATTTATATTAGCAATAGTTGTATTTTTAAAAGGTGCCACGAATATATAAAGATTGGTTGTCTCTGAATATTTAAACACAATATATTTAAGACAACACCAAAGCACACTTTTATTGTCAGGGAATACTGAAACCCACTACTTAATGCATGAGTTAATGGGACTTCTTGACAAATAACCTGTTAAATTTTAGCTGACAGCTTGTCATATATTAATTATAAATAATTGTAATATACGGCTATCATAATGCATGCAACAAAAAAAAAAAAAGAAAGGAAGAAAGGTAATTAGAGTATATCCTTTGTTTCCTCCTTCATTTCTTGCTCACAAAAAAAAATGACCCAATGTTTCACTTGGGTTGGGATAGTGCCAATGGTTAATGGAATGCCCCACTCTACTAAAGAATTTAATGGGAATATCCATTTGTCACAGTCGCATGCCGTAATCTCCAGTAGCAGAGCCAATGGAAAATAGCATCGTACCATAACGTCCTCTACACACTGCAGGTGAGAGTGAAATGCAACAGCAGAACTGAACACTCAGGGAGAGGGCCTGGCTTTTCTAGGCCTTTTTTTAGAGAAAGATACGGATTTCTTTTCTTTAAGAGAACAGCACGGACAGCAACAAGAAATTCTGCCCTGGAGAAAAAGAAAGTACCTTTCTTTCATATGGAGAAAAATGTGAATGTTTGCATAGCATGTCTCAAAATCTCTAACCACCTCTTTGTCTACTGGAAAACCCCTTGTTTGTAAAGAGACTTTGATTGGTGGAATCAGAAAGACCAGGATTAGACTCTCATGTCAATCACCAACTAGTTTCTGCGTAGAAGCTTCCAGATCTGAAGAATAGGACTAATAGCATCTAAATGCGCTGTTTCTGGTAGAATGCATGAGGCCATATGGATCAGAAAGTCAGCAGGGCAACTGAAGTACTGTCTTCCTTTCTTCTTCACAATTTAGATGTAATTATGGTATGTTTGGATTACTTTATATATGCAGATTCCGTGTTCCCAAATGAATCAAACACGTATATAGTGAGTGTATTTAATATCCATTTGTTTTATCTCTCTCGTGTGTCAGTTCTGTGTCTGGAACAAGCAGTAAGTCACTGCAAACTGTTGTATGAATTAAATTTGAAAAACTCTGGCAAACATTTTAACTCTTCTAAAGATGAATAGTCATTTGAAGATCAAAACCATTAATTGTTATTATTTTTTAAAAGATTTTATTTATATGAGAAAGAGAACACATGAGAGGGAGAGGGAAAGAGAGCAAGACCATGAGTTGGAGGAAGGGGCAGCGGGAGAAGCAGATTCCCTATGGAGCAGGGAGTCTGATGTGGGGCTAGATCCCAGGACCCTGAGATCATGTCCTGAGCCAAAAGACAAACACTTCACTGACTGACCCTCCTAGAGGCCCAACCATTAATTGTTATTCCCTTTGTGCATTTAGATGCAAATTAATAAAGTATATTGGACATAACAACAATATATAAGAAGAGATCTCAGATACTCATTTCGCTACCTTATGAAACTATCTTCAGAACATGTCATTTGAACCTATGTCATGTTTCTCCATTATAACTGAGTTAAAAAAAAATAAACAAAAAAAAACTGGCTCTTACAAAGAAAATATTATAAGCAACAAGTATTTGATTCCTGGTTAATAATGTGTAATCAGAATAGAAGTAAAACACACAGTTTGAAGTCAAGCTGATATAGGTTTAAACTCTGTCTTGGCCACTTGTCTACTTACGTCAGCATGGCCAAATTATCTTCTTGGATCCTGTTTTCTCACTTGTACAATGGGCCTAATTATACTTAACTACCAACGCAGTTATTAAGACTGGAGCCAAGGCAACAGCCGTGAAACTTTTAATCTCTAGCCACATGATCGAAACATAAGTTTTACACAGCAATATTTAGTATTTATAACACTCTTCTTTCTTTTCTTTCCTGCTTTCATTTGTTTTGCTTAAAAAATTGTTCGCGACCCACTAGGTTTGCGACCCACGAAAGGTCATGATGCACCTTTTGAAAATAGTGGAACAGCATGATGTTTTAGTATATAAGAGTAACAAATGATTACTGTCATTGTCGTTATGATTATTTTTAGTCTTTTTAGAATGTTTCATTATAGATGAGAATAAAATCTTTCAAGTACTTCTAGGAACTAACTCCCTTGGATGGGGTCCAAAATAGACTCATACTCATTGTATGCTGAATTATGCACTAGAGGGGGTTGTGTTATTGCAAAGATCCTGTGTGCTATTCATAACAGAATGCTAAAGCAGAAAGGAACTAAGAACATGTCTAGTCCCATTTCTTCATTTTCCTTCATTTAAGTATAGTTTTAAGATATTCTATATTTATTGCTCATGGATAAGTGGGAAAAACTGATCTAGAACTGGCAGGTAACTAGGGAGAGTTGGGGCAGGGTGACACTGGGTCATGATATCTGTGTTTTGTATCTGCTTCTGCCATTAAATAGTTGGGTCACCTTAAACTCTCAGGGATTTCAGTTTCATTACCTGTAAAATTAGGTGATTTCAACAGATAATTAGCCCACCTTGATGTTCTTTGACTTCAAATCTCCAAACAGTAAACACTCCCAGAGGTTATATGAGATGCCACAGAGTATTGTTATGTTACAAATCTGCTGTGAAAGTATTAAAGTTTGTATATGGGGTGGCTGCCTTAGCCCACTGCAGCTCTGATGTGCAGAGTCTGGCTCCTGTTTACTCAATCCCCTAGATCCTAAGGTTGGATCTTGCATAATAATAGCTCAGAATCCCTTGTTGCCTTCTCCTACTGCTACTTCTTTCAAGATGTTTGTTTATTGTGGGACAGGAGCATCTAGGACCTCCTTATGTCAGGAAAGTAGGGTCCTTGGGCTAATCTCACTAACACTGTTCTCTGTCTCCTCTTCTTTCTGGATCCCTTTGCTACCACTTTGTTGCTCATGTTGGTAATGATCATTGCTAACGTTTTCTAAGTAGCCTAACTGGCTACCAAGGGGGTGGGTTATTTCCTTAACTACACTCCCAGATAGTGGTCAGAATTCCCAGCTGGAATCTTTTAAAATCAGGTCAAAATAATCAGACCTCCTTAAAAGTAGCAGAGGCATGCGTGTCTCTCCACCAAATGCAACATAAAATGATTTTTAGGGTTTTAAAAACGTTCTTTCCTTTTCTTTTCTTTTTTTTTTTTCTTCTGACATTGAGCTTTGCAGGAGAACAGGGTTCATCAGTTTATGGAGGAGGATGTGGCGATGAGAAAGCCAAATCTGTTTACACCTTGAGTGAGAATCACCGGTGTGGAGCTCAGATTTTTTTTAATCCATCCTTAAGGCACAGGGGCAAGGGCCCATCATAACTAGTTCAACTTTCAGTTCCTCACGTCATCAGAAGGACTGGAGGTAAACCTGACTCGGGGTGGCTTGCACAAAGAGAAATTTCTTCTTTTTACTATAAGGTTAACCATTAAAAAAAAGAAGAAGAAAAGAAAAGAAGAAGAAGAAAAAAAAGGCAGGCACAGAGAAGAGTCATGCCAGAATAATCCCTCCCCCTTCAAATTGCTGGAAAACTAAACTTAATTTATCAAGACTCCTTGCAAAAATAGGTGGCTTCTTTTTGGAGTACAAAAGGGTCAGAGGATTATTGACCAATCCTTCAGTGTAGTACAGCATGCAGATGGTTGAAACAAATGCCAGCATGAGATAATAGTCAGGATTCTGGATCATTAGTATGAACCTAAGAGGTCTGCTTACCTTTGCCCTTTCAAAAAGCCTCCAGCCTGCAGGGATAAGTATAGTGTGTATGTGCTGCCCTGAGTGCAGAATGAGCAGGGCCGGGGGGCGGGGGTGGTGGCTGGAGGCCCTGTCTTTACTTTATTTAACCTTTCTGACCAGGTTTCTAATAAAATTGTGGTAGGCCAATTGCCAATGGTGGCTTCCAGCTGCTGACTTTCTCCACATGCTGGAGATCCTGTGAGGAGGAGTGAAGAAGGTTAAAATGTGCCTGTTAGCTAACAGTCCATCCAGTGTGTTCTGTGGATGAAGGGTTCACAGCTGAAGCTTGTGCAGCGGAACAACTGAATGCATGTCTAGGGAAAGGGTTTTATGGTGTTCTTCAGAGAAGCGGGGAGCAGTGAATTTCCAACATCCTAAACACAAGTAGAATGGAAGCAAGACAAGAATTATCCCACTAAGGTTGATTAGAGACGTCCCTTTCTTCCTCTCTGACTCCAAAGTAGATCCTACAAGCATCCCCGAATAAGACGGCCAAGGTGAACTGGGGCGGACTCAAACTGTCTCATCAACGCGCGCTCCTTACATATTATTATAACTCCTTTGAATGGGGTCGCAATCAGCATTTTTTCCCCCAGTGTGCCGGGATGCAGAGCAGGAAGCACCCGTGTGTGCATCTCTTAGGAGATGAGTGAATTTGTTAGAGGGGGTCTTTTCTGGCCTGGTGGATGGATGCTGGGGAGTGACGTCACCCGCCCCCTCCTCCGTGTGTGTGTGTGTGTGTGTGTGTGTGTGTGTGTGTGTGTGTGTGTGTTGCGCCTCCTTCACCCACCTCTCCTGCCTGCCCCTCCTTCGTCCAGCTCTCCGTCCCTTTCAGTGGGTCAGTGGTCCAGATTCAGGGATTCGCCAGCGGGCGCAGCGGGCCTGGCTCTCCCTGCGCCCGGGCGCACCCACACTCACACTCTCGCGCTGGCAACGCGCACACACAATCTCCCAGCGCTGGGGCACCGCGATTCCGTGGGATCCCCAGCACGGTTACGAGGATTTTAGAAATCACTCAGACAAGGAAACAAAGAAAGAAGCTTTCCAGTCACTTTCCTGAGCTTTTTCATTTAAATTCCCCAACAAATCATCTCGCCTCTAACCATAACCACCAGGTTCACGCCAGGTCCAAGGACTGGACTGGACTGGCCATCCCACCTCCTGGCTCTTGACTCCGCTCGGGCCGGTCTCCAGGCTTCGCTTCGCCCCATCTCCCCTGCTTTCCTTCTTTCCCCCCGGCCTCAGTTTCTGGTTACCTCTCGAGTGCTCTTCACTTTTGGGGGGAAGAAGAGAAGGGGAGGGAGGCGCTGAGGGGGGCAGCCGAGTTGCTATTTGTGGCCAAAGAATCCTCTTTAAAAGAAGCAGCAGCAGGAAGGAGCAAACGAGAGAAGCGGAGGGGGGAGAGGAGACCCGGCCCCGGACCCCCTAGCCGCGAGCAGCGGAGCATCGAGGAGCGGGAGGAGGAGGAAGAGCAGGAGGAGGAGGGAGGCAGACACAGCGGCGGCGGGAGCAGCCTGCGAAGCGAGCACAGGGCGAGCAGGAGCGGGAGGAGGAGAAACCGCCGCGGAAGCCTCCGGCTCAGAAGGGCCAGGAGGACGGCCCGAGAGGAGGAGGAGGAGGAGGCGGAGGAGGAGGAGGAGAAGGGGGTAGGGGTGGAGGGAGGGCGGGGGGACGCGCTCCTCTGGATGCTGGATTTGGGGTTTTTGGACTCACTCGCTGACTCTCCTCCACTTCCTCGCTCTGGACTGGGCTGGCCATTCGAGGGCCGGGCGGCGGCAGCGACTGGGGGGACTCCCGCGGCGGCGGCCGCAGCTCCGCGGGATTAAATTGGCCGCCCAGAGGCGGCTGCTTAGGCAGGCTCGGGCTGCGCGGCCGTGGCGGGGCGCGAAGGCGCTGGGGAAAAGTGCCGGTGGCGGCGCGGGAGGCGGTGGCGGTGGTTGCCCGGAGCCAACATGACCAGGTAAGTCCCCGAGTGACTCGGTCCGCCCCCCTTTGCCCTCCCCTCCCTAAGCCCGGGGCTTGCCCTGAGCTCGGCTCAGACAGCCGGCGCCTCCCGGGCCGGAGCTTCCCACTCCCGCGTCCGCGAGCCCAGCGCCCCGACACCGGAGCGCACACAGTTTGCTCTTCTGAACCTCCTTGGGCAGAGGTCCTCCTCCTCCCTTCCACGGTTAGCTTGTCGTTTAAAACCTCAGACCAAGGAAGAGTGGCAATTCTAGAGAATGAGGGTGTTTGTGTATGTTTATTTGTGCGACCCCCGCTCTCTCCTCCTAGGGTGGGTAGAGTATTGGGGAAATGGAGGAGCTCTGGGGCAGTCGGACCCTACCCAGGGATTCTGCCTCTGCATGTATCTATTTCTTTCTTTCTTTCTTTCTTTCTTTCTTTCTTTCTTTCTTTCTTTCTTTCTATCTATCTATCTTCTTCTTCTTCTTCTTTTCTTCTTCTTCTTCTTCTTCTTCTTCTTCTTCTTCTTCTTCTTCTTCTTTTTTAAGAGGCTGTGATTACTGTTTTAAGGAGGGCTGGTTATGGTGAGGGGGCGAATTCTTTTTCTTTCTTTCCTCTGAACTAGTGGGGGAAAGGAGAAATAGCAGGAATCCGTCTACACGGCTGCCATAGAGGAGGGGGATTGTTTTGGAGACCTTTCCATGGCAGAACCAAAGATCCTAGTTCTGCTACGGGAATCTGCTGTTCTTACTCATTCCGAGGGAAGGGAACAGAGAATTTATAATGAAAAATCCAAGTTGTAGGAAACAATTTTAAAAGAAAGCCACAAGAAACCAAAGGTTCTTGGCTTCTCTATCGATTTACTGTAGCTTTTATGTAGGCATGTAGAAAACTTAGATTGTTTATCTATTAGGTTGATTTTCATTTAAAACATTAACAAATGAAGTCAGTTTTCTTATGCTTAAAAAAAAAAAATCTTGAACACTAAAGTGTAAGCTGAGCTTTCATTAATTGGGTGTTCTAGGATTCTGAATAGTAGTTCAATTCTCCAAAACCCAGACTATCACATCTACTAGTATTGTTTCCAGCTCGCCTCCCAGTACGCGACTTGCCAAATGTCTCTGTTTTCTAAAATTCTTAGAGTGATCCCCCAAGACCAAGCTACAGTTGTGACTTAAACACCCAAGAATATTGCTGAGGGATCACTCTTCCTGTATTTTCTCTTAAAGTCCCCCTCCCCCCGCCCCGTTTTAGATGCCTGTAGACACAGTGACAGTGACTTAACGGAGCTTAGCACACTCATTTTGAACCTCAGAGACTAGTAACTGCTTGTGACTTGAGAGAGATTTGCTCTTGGACTTCCAGAGCTACAGACATGGACCTTTCCCTTTGATGTGTTCTTTCCAACCATCCTGTAATAACACACATATGGGGAGTTGGTCCAGCCGTTCATACTTTTGACTCTTTTGGCTATTCTGTCTGTTTGAAAGTGTACACACCCACGACTCAACTTGAGTAAAACCAAGGTGATGTACCAAGACTTGAAATATCCTGATTTTAAGGAATATTTAGATGATACCAACCTAAAGATTGTGTTATGTTGGTAATATGATGATATCCAGAACAATGCTTAGTATATATTATGCTTGTTTTGAAAGCATATTCTATTATATGTCACAGATAGATATTATTTTATTGATTTAGTAAAGAGAATGAATTTTCTATGCTAGATGTCCAACTTCTTGAAATAGACATCCTAAATGGACATGGAAGGAAAATTTCTCCACCTCCCACCTCCCATAATTATGTACTGTACTTTGCTTTTCAATGGAGCTAGCAATTCTGTGACAGATTTTTAAAATTCACCCTCATGCTATCAGCTATTATTGTACTTTCAAAGTGTGAAATTGACAAGCTGGTCAGTTTCATGAATTCAGCTGTCAGATTGTGTCCAGTTAAAAATTGCTAAAAGCTGTAAATGTGCCTGCCTGGAATTTTCTTTTGTAAAGGAAAGACAGCAAGAGGATGAGGATTAAGGGGTGTTATTAATTGTACATCTTTTAAAATAGGGGCACTCCAATGTGAGTTTTTATCACTGGCTGTTGTTGGGAAATACGTGTCGATTTCTAATATTTTAAAAGTGGCCTTCAGTTTGTATCAATATTTCATTTAAAATAGTGAACACTTTACTTAGAAATTATCTGTTCTTAAACCCTTCATTATAATAAGTATAATAAGAATGAAATTCAAAAAGAAAAACTGTCTCTCAAATATATTTTAATATATTTGAGTAATATATCACTTTTTTGTAATGACATGTAAAGAGGTGGATGTTAAATATTTTATTGTGGAGGTTATGTAACCCAAATTCTTCTTGGACCAGTGCAGTGATAGTTACTAAAGTAATGAAATGCGAAGATCTTCTTTAATATATATGTATTTTGGTAGATAACCATGAAAGTAAAACCGATTAAAGTATTAAATACAGTGACTTGATTTGCCTTTTAAGAATGACATTTATGTAAAGCCAGAATATCTTCAAGTGGAGAACTGAGAATCGGAATCCCCTCATCTGCTGCTGTTCGCTGAGCCACTAGGGGCCTGTATTACTGTTCTTATATCCAGGAGATACCCTCCTATGGCAGATACAAACCCTTCCTAGAGAGACATTTAAAAAAAAAAAAAAAAAAAGTAGGCAGTCCCCTAAGTTTTTCTTTTGTTTTTAACCTATTAACTCATGCTCTAGTGTTAGTCATGGACATTGATTGAAGAGTTTTTCAAGAACATTATTTATAGAGCTTCTGAAACTATGATGGTGTAAAGTGATTTTTTTCACATAAAATGTGAAACAAAAGAAGTATTTGTGTAAATTCATATGTGATCCCAGATTCTCAGTGTATGCCAACGATAAACAAGTAGGAACATTAATAACTTTTTTTTATTGGACTGATAAGGATGTTATTTGCATAATGTAGGGTTAAAAGATAAATGAAGCAGAATTACTTTAAGGAAAATGTAGTCATAGATTGATGGTGTGATTAAACTTGCTTTGTAAGTGCTGTGCAAGTTAGTATGGAAGGAGAATCTGAGGCTCAGTCCAGTTTAGTCAGCACTTGAGGGACCTGGACTGAAGATGCACTATACATTTTTAAGTGTCAGTTTCACAAATTTGAAATCGACCAGCTGTGGCAATCTTGATGGACATTAGGCAATAAGGTCAAGTATACTTACACTGTTCCTTTGTTGATTTTCAGTTTTTCAAACTGACAAGGGTGACTGTTGGTGAAAGAGCACGCTACCGGCATTTGCATATTGGATTTCCTTCAGATCCAGCTTGATTTATCAAGCCATGAAACAATTCTATTATTTAAAAAAGATGCTATGGATAAATGAGAATTCATTAACACAATCCCATATGAAAAGGGCCATTTCAGGAAAGATGGATTTCTCAAGGTGATTTTGCTTTAAAACCACCCAGTTTCAGCAGTGTAGTTGGGTAGTCTGAGAGGTAAAGTATGTGTGTGCTCTAACTTGTGATCCTGAGAGCTCAAACTTTTACATTAACATCTTTAAATCTGTGCACTTAACCTTTGCTCAAGGGTACCCTTTTACTTGCCCCAAAGTTCCTGGTTATCTCACAAATGAACTTTACCTTTGACATAGTGTGCTCAACTGAGTGGCCACAGAGTATACCTTTAGGATTGGTATTACAAGATATATGAAGTGCTAAATATACAGCTGTAAGTATTCAGTTTTCCAGAGTACTCACAGAATGTATTATTTTTTCCCTATTTCCTTAAAGGGACAGTAGTTTTTGGCTGAAAAGTTTAGTGTGAGAAATTAAGTTCTATTTTAAGCCAGGTCTACTCTGGGTGTCTTATTGCTTATTGGAGTTATTTACCTTTTCTTTGTACTGTTTGGTTTCTTTGAAAAATTCATTTTGGAAAGCTACTTACTTGTGATGGCACAAACACAACATGCAGCCTGAAGCAAAGTCAATGTTTAAAAACATTTCTTTTTATATTACTAATGATTTGCCAAGAAAGAGCAAAGAGAGGAGTTATTCTTTCTGTGCCCTACAGGATTGAGGATTCCCGTATAACACATCATCTAAGATATCTGGTAACATGTAAGAAGATTGCTTAGAAGGGATTTTTCAGTGAATTTTATTCCAACAAACATCACTTTTTTAAGCTTCTGTAATTTTATAGCACAGTGACATTTCCAGCAAAGGATCCATTTGTTTGGGGATCGTTTTCTATATGGATAATCTCATTTTCTTGTGATTAGTACTTGAAAACACTTTCGAAATTTGATGCTTGGCTTGCATTTGTTTTGACAATTGAAGTGTCCAACTCCCTCCCCCATTTTCAAATAAAAATGTGTTTCAGCTCTTTCACAGTTAAGTCCTTTAAAAAGATAGCTGAGAGAATATATGGCTTGTGCTTCCTGATTGTTCATTATATGAAATTATAGCCTCAGACGTAAAAGTTCAGCATTTTGTTTGCGTCATAAGTCTTGGGGAGGTCAGAGAGCGAATACTTGTATGTTACAGCCGTCTCTGACCTAATGCAACCTAAATAATAAAGTCATGACAGTGGCACTAGACTGAAGCATTAATGAAGCAGAATTGTTACAAGAAGTATTTCAGGAAATCACATTTAGGTCCTCTGCCCCTTGTTTCCCCTTTAATAAATTGCCCACTTAGCTTTCATGTGATCAACAGTCAGTTTGCATTTTCTTCTTTTAACATTTAATCATTAAATATTTTAAGGCTTAGACATTAATTTAAGTTTTATATCCACATGTTCTCAAAACAATGTGTTGGGGGAAAAATGACTAAAATCATGCCAGTAATGTCCTGCCTTCTCCCTTTCCAGATAATCCATTCAGTATCTTTCTGTTCATTATTTTTTCTTTGGTACTGATACGTATGATTGGATCATGTCAATACTTGTCAGTTTGTCTATTGCTTTTTACAAATTACAGAAAAAATAGAGCAAAACTGAACTTTTTATTCACTTTCCAACATTTACTGTCCCTCAAATCAAGTTCCTATGTGTCATAGTTGAGTAAATTAAATGAAAGAATTGACAATTTGGGAAGCTAAGACAACTGATTTTGTCTATAAGCCAGCAGATCAGGTGTACCAGTAGAAAAGTAATGTTGAGACAACTTAGATGATCCTTATTCCCCACCTGCAGTAAGCAAGCCTTGCTTTCCTTTGCAAATGACTGTTCTTAGCTGCCAGGTTTTTTCTTTGGCTCCTTCCGCATCTGTAACAAAGTACAAAAGCAAAAGCAGCCATCTGAAGCTACGCTTTCTCCAAATTCTTTGGATTTTCACTGACCAGAAACCCTGTTTAACTCTGACATTCTGATAACAATGTCAGGAGCATTGTGACCTTCACCGCAGTGCTATTTACTGGATTTAAGCTGTGTAACTCTTGTCAGTTTCATGAAATTGATTGAATTTATAAATTCTTAATTGTCTTTTTTTAACAGCCTTTGGGCTATATTCCTTAATGCAGCAGTGGCTAACTAAATTGAGATTGTGAATTACATTGAAGGAACAGCACTTCTCCATATCATTTAGGGATTAGGAGATATTGTACTTTCAGATACATAAAATGATCATCTGTAATCATTGGGTCAGAAGTGATAAGAGACTTCTCTTGTAAACTTCAGTAAATCAATTTCTCTTATTAATAAAAATTTTTGTGTTAGTTCTGATCTTATAAATAATTGAAAATTAGTTCTTGTTTCATTTTATTTAATCCTATTAGTATATAAAGGTATGCTAACGATTATAAAATTTCAACTGACTTCCTTCCTTCCATCCTCCCCTCTTCTTTCCTTTCTTCTCCTTTTCCTCCTGCTCCTTCTTTTGCTGCAGTGAAAAGAACATAAATTTGATGCAAGCAGAACTGAATTTATACATTAGTATTGTCACTTATATGTGGAATCTTGGGGGAAGTTATATAACATTTCAGTGTCTCGGTTTCATTATCTGTAAAGTGGAGAAAATAACCACAGATACAATGAAGACCCAGTTAGATAATAGGAATTTATCTTATTTTTCATTATCAAAATCCTGGATTTAAGAGTTATGTAAGGAACATGTTGTATTCATTAATGCTAGTTTCTCTGATAGAATTCTGCTGTCTTTAGTTACCTGCTGTAAATTATTGCTACCTGACTTAAAAATTAGGACTTGTTGGTTATGGACGTTTTGTGTAGGTTTGTTCAGTTTTCACTGTTGTGTACCTGCTATCATTACCACACATGCTAGAACTGCAGTTTCTTTCCAGCATGTTGATTGAAGTCTGTACACATCAGTACATCATGGGACACTTTCTCAGAAAGCTTTTAAAGCAAAAGCTAGAAATGATTTTACCTTAAGTACACAAAGAGCATTTTGTTTTAAAGTAAAAAAAAATGTATTAATAGATTCTTGCTGATATTTGATGTGGAGCTGCGGTCTGGGGGAAGAAGTGTTTAGAAAAGTACTTAATTAAAATAGTGAACCAAAAGAATTACCATTTTTTTCTTTAATGGTAGTGCATCTTAGAAAGCTCCTTAGCTCTTTGCCTAGTGCAGCTGTCCTTCCCTGAAAGATCAGGTTTCAAGAGCAATGATGGATGGTGGGTGCCTGTAGCCAGTTGTGGGGTTTGTTCTGAGGTCAAATGTATTGATGGAGGATAGGAATTTACTGCCTTCTGTCTCTCTCTAAGATCTGCCAGTACAATTACACAGAGAAAAATTACACTAGACACATCAAATGCTGATCCAGTGTCCCATTATAGGTCAAAAAGACATTTGTTTTCCATGTTTAAAATATTTTTTTTCTTCCATTCCCCCTTCCTCATGTTCTTTCCCAACTAAAAGGACTTCTTGAGCGTGTGCACTAATGGTTTACTGCAAGTAGACCCTAGCATCTCTGTAAAAACAAATCAAACTACTTGCAATAGTAGCTTAGTTGAAATTTTATTAAAGGATTTTAAGAAAGAAACAAAATATGCCTACCCATTTTCATAGTTCTGTTTGAAACAGTTCAGTGTGTTTTTTAGGTACATGGTTTTATACTTTATTTTAAAGGGATCTATCAAGATTATCTGGCTTGTTGGGAATAATAATAGTCTATTGGAAATGATGTAAATATTGTGAATCTACTTAATGACCAATGAATGATTTTCACTTTTTTCCTAGGTGGAAAAATTGTAGTATTTTTAAAGGAATAAATTGTGGGAAATATCTTCCACTGGAAACATCCCATGGATGGTAGCTATTCTCTCTGAGCTCTTTCTTTGGCACTTTTTTCATCAACATTCTTTCCTCTTAATCTGATGTTTTGGCCCCTGCGTCTCCATTTTGTCATTTTTTCTGTGGCCCTCATCAGGTCATCATTTATCCCGTCTTCTGTGATATTCCTGTCCACTTCTCACAGAAGCAATGATTTCTGGTAGTTGACCTTCAAAATAAATCTCCTAACTTCTTAATGAACTTCCAGACCTGATTTTTTTTTTTATCTGCTTGTTAGATAGTTGATATCTCACACTCTACATTTTGTAAACCTAAAACACTATCTACACATCCATACACAGATTGACCTTTTTTTTTTTTCTTGGTAGCTCATCATCTGATTTAGCTCTGCACTAGAAACTTGAGAGTCACCTTTGTCTCCTCCCTTCCTTTCATTCTTGTCCCCACTCAATTTTGCAGGTTTGATTCCTGTAATCTCTTTTAATCTTATCACTCCTTTTCAACTGTGTCCCTTTGCCATATTGTTGACACATTCAACACACCATTCCTAGCTGCCTAGGCCCTCTCTATGCTCTCACACTTCTCTTAATTCTTCCTGAAAACTTTCATTTTTCTGAAATGCCAACCTTCTCAAGTCTGCATACCCATGTAACGAATCCTCAGTACAGCAGTCCAAGCACTTTACAATTGAACAAGCACCCTCCCTTATAGAACTCCAGGTACGCCCCCTCCAGCAGCATCCAGAGTCCCTGCCATCAGGGAGAAAACTGCTCCCAGCGCGTCTGGTGCGGACAGTACCGTCTCTGGAATCCCCTTTCTCTACCAGCTGTCCTAACTTGCATCCCTTGAAGTCCTTCTAATTATTCTCTCATTTCCTAATTTTCAGCTCAAGTACTGTGCCCTCTTCTTTGAATTTAGTTGGAGTTGAATTTAATTGAAATCATGAATGTGAAGAATACTTGTTCATTTGAAACCTCTTATGATGCTTGGGACACATATAGGTAAAAACCAAATTTCTGTTAATTTTTCTGATATTGGAAGTACAGTAGCAGTGATCGATGGGCCAATTCATATGAGTACCTACTATGTGCCAGGCATTTGACATGGCACATTTTTTTCAGTACCACATTTAATCTCTATAGTAACTGTGTGTAAGTTTGATGGTTTTGTTATCACCAGTTTATTTAGGAGGAAACTGATTCATTGAAAGGTTAAGTGACTTGCCCAAGGTTACACAGCAAGAAATAGTGAAGGAACTTAAAGCCACGGTTTTAAGTCCAGCGATATTATAGTCCCAACTCTCATGCACTCCAGTCTTAACCCTCAATATATGCTCATGTCTGACAGGATTCTTAAAATTTATTTCACATGCACCAGGCAAATAAAACCAATATGGTGCTTTCTTGATCCAAACTCAGGAAGAATCTTAGGTGTTAATGTAGGTTGTCCTTCCCTCATTTCCAATGAATCTGTTCTGCTCCTTTCTCTGACCAGAGGCATTAATTTTTTTTTTTTTTTTCTATCTTAGATTTGGGCTAGATGGTCTTTTTGTGGTAGTCACCTTCCAACTCCAGAATTATGTGCTTTTCAGGCCAGTGACACAACAGCCTGAGCTCTGGAGCAGAAGTGGTTAAATGACATATTTTCACTAAAAATAGTTTTTAAAAATCACAGAGGCTGGCATTTTCAAAACTGCCCAACAGGTAAGGAATCAAAGAATTTATTTATTTATTTTTTATAAACATATAATGTATTTTTATCCCCAGGGGGACAGGTCTGTGAATCGCCAGGTTTACACACTTCACAGCATTCACCATAGCACATACCCTCCCCAAAGTCCATAACCCCCTGCCCCTCTCCCAACTCAAAGCATTTTTATAAAGAGAAATATGGATTTAGCAGGACTATCTGAGGAGCAGCTTCCCATCAAAGAAATGAAATTATACCAAGTGATGTATATATGCATTCTATTTATTGGCAGCCTGCCCTACCCAGTTGTATCTGGGCAGTTTAGTCAATTATAATGTCTCTTCTAAAATACTCTATTTTCATTGCATACCTGTTAATTTCCTTATCAATAACAGATGGATGATTTGATAGGTTTTTCTCCATTTAATCTATTTTGTGAAGGTTTAACATTTTTTTTTTCTTTTTTGGGGAAGGTTCTGAGGTCTAATTCTGGGTTAATTATGATTTTATAAGTCATACAATAAAGGATTTACATTTGTTTGATGATTTGGAAAATTATTTTTTCTCTGGCAGCAAGGCACCCTGAAGTTTTAAATCAGACATGGTACATAAAATAAAGTTACATGGAAAATGCTCTGGTCTTTTATGGCTCTTTTAGAATGTCAACAGTTAAGTGTTCTTTGCCCAGGCTTCTAATGCACTTCTTACAATCATACACTGTCTTGTTTAACCATGTTTTCCTATGAGTTTATCTGTAAATGGAACCTCTGAGAAGCCTGGAGAAGGGTATCCTACCTTCTCTGGGTAATGTGTAGTGAGGCCAATTACAATCTTAATAAATTTGTTTTGATGATAACAGTTATAGATTAAGAATGACAAGTTCCATAAATATTGTTATGCATATTCAGGTACTACCAGAGAAATGATTCCCTAAATGCATTTGAGTCTCATTTTACTGTTATTTAGACTCAACTTGATCTGATTTATTTTTACTGAAAAAAATTAGGAAATCTATAATTTAAATTTTGATTTAAAATTTGTCACTTAAAATCTATTTTCTCTAAAAATTGTCACTTCGAATCTGTTATCCCAAGTATACCAAAATGAATATTAACTTCCTTTCAACCAAATTATACACTATCTTCTGATATGTTCTCCGACATCTGTTGGCAAGGTCCCCATCATCTTTTGCCTGGTTTGCAGCCTCTCTGTGTTCAGTTGAGAACACACTATTGTTGCTTCTCTGCTCTGTGGCCAGTGTAATCTTTAAGCAACTTGGAGTTTCTCCTCCAAATATTCTGATGGTCCCACATTTCCTTGAAATATGGCTTGAAATAGGCAACAAAAGTCACCTGGCCTTTGGTGCCTTTACCTTTGCCTTGTCTCTTGCTACCTTGTCATTCTTGTGTTCATTTTCTCTGTTCCCTTCATCCCACCCTCAATGCAGGTACAGTCCAGCAACATTAAATTATTTGCTGTTTCTAAGATGCACTACTCTGACTTTTCCATCTTTAATTTTGGGCATGTCCTCTCTCTTTCATGTGTAAAGTCCCTTCCCCTTCCATTTTTGCCCAAGTCACCTCTTCCATTACCTCTTCCTCTTCTATCTTGGCTGACAACTCTTCCGGGAAGACTTCCCACTCTCCCAAGACTGGATACCCTTTATGCACTAAACAAGCACTGAATAAATTTGGCAGTTAATGTATATCATAATGTATTGCAATTGCTTATCTATGGTCTGAAGAATTACAAATTCTTTGAAGCTGAAACCCATGTCTTCTTCCCAGTCGGATCTCTAGTACCTAGCCCATGACCTTGCTCAGTGTAGTCATAATATTGGCACATAGCTGCTAAGTATTCCATGAACAGATCAAGTGTGAGCAGAAAAATCAGGGATGGATTAGTTCATGGCCCAAATCTTATAACCCATATGTTTAATATTTAACTGTACAGTTTATGGTCTTATTATCAGTTGCTCTTTAGTAATTAATTTTTACTTTACTTGAGCTAAGTTTCACTTACCTAGTTCTCTACCAAACCATGGCAAAGCCAAATCTGAGTATACTGTGTGTATCTACTCATATGTCACCAGACAAGACAAATCTGCCTTTACATCTGGCTGGGGTAGGAATTCCCAGATGCACTTAATTCTGACACATGGTCATTATTGAACCAAAAGCCATTGCCTGGCATGATTGTAGCTTGTATTTGTTTTCATTTTAAAGGGCTTCATCCAGGCTGCCAAATGTACAACAGGTGCCTTCATTTTATACTTGCCAATCTGTTGTTATTCAAATGACCGCCGGAACAGAGACTAATGGTATCTAATAAAATTGATCTCAGTTCTGGCAAGCCAGGCTCACAAGAGCACAAGGGGTAGGAAGTGCAGTGTGGAAATATGCTGGTGCTGAGTGTGCCTGTTGAAGCATACAGTTTTTAGGAGGTGACATATGTCTCAACATAGGCCCCTTGATTATGTGGAGCCGTGGAATTTTTCCACAGCCTAGTGTTCCTTAAACACGGGGATTTGTAACATCGAATCTTATTTTTGATGGACTTGCTGGGTGGCACGTGGACTGGACTGGTCGTGCCAGCTTATGGATGGATGGTTATGCCATGTCTGTAAGGCACACTTAGGTCATCTTTTCATGCCAGAGAGCTGGCAGGTATGATGGCTTTTACTTCCTGTCATCAGAAATTTACCTTACTGACATCATAAATTCTCTGCAAAACCTGACTATTAACAGAGTTAACCAGGAGAGGAATGTGTCAGTTTGCAAGTAGGAGCTCGTGTTTGGACATTTTCATTCAGACTGTGTATATAATTTTTTGGGTTCTTCTCATGTTGTATAGGAAGTTGGCCCCTGGAAACCTTTGCCACTAAGGGAAATAAACTTTTGATGACTGGCCATCAAAGTTAAAAAGTTAAAAAGTTAAAAGCATAAGTGTTGGTAAATGTTAGAATCAGTTCTCACAAGGACATGAGATTGCTTTTTTTTTTTTTTTTTTTGCAAGGATTTTAGAGACCTCATTTTACTATCTATCCATTCTCCCATTTATGTATTCATTCTTTAAAGTGCCACACATTAGACTCCCTTAAATGCAAGGAATTGTGGGAATATACAGATGAACAAAACACTGCCAAGTATAATTTGCATAGACAAATAGACTGAGATCTAGATTCTTAAGATTTTGAGAAATGTGTGCTACATAAAATCCGTTTCCTATTGGAGAGCTTTGTGTTGTCATGTGGAAAAAAGCTACTCAAGTTCCATTATGATACTGGAACTTATGGACTCACTAAATAGTAGTAATAACCGCCACTAGAATAAGAGAGAGCGGCTATAGCCTTAGCTACCTAGCCACACGTCACTTAGCTCCACAGTTAATTGAGCTCATCTAATTTCTTGTGACCTAGCATATAGAATAGTTCTTAGGTTAGGATTTGGCTATTATTGGACCATCTTTTTGTATTATTTATACCCATCCTACTTGAAAAAGGATTTGTGGCAGCTATTAAATCATATGCTTCATTATCCTTAATAAATCACCTTGGTAGAGCAGACAATGGATTATTGTACAGATGGTTAGTTTCTATGAGAAATTTTTAAAAATATGCAACTTCTTAGCCTCATTCTGACTGATATTTTATTTCAAAGCATTTTTAAAATGATAGTGCCCTTAATGGGGTATGCTGAACTAGATACTTAGTGAGTGGTGCTGGTCCTAAAAAAGAAAATAATAAATAAATATATATGTAAAAGTAAAAAAAATATGATTAACAGTGCTTAACAAATATATTTAAGAGGACTGTTACCATTTCCTTTTTTTTCTTTTTTTTTTGGGAGGGACTGTTACTTTTTCTAATTGTGTAAATTTTTTGAAATAATCTTCATGATTTAGAGAAAAAGATGCACATTGATGTAGAAGGATTTTTTAGTAGTTTTTTTTTTTTTTGCAGTTAGAATTGAGAAAAGTAATGAAATAGATACAAACTTGCATCTGCAAGCCTTATGAATATAGTATTACTTTTAGGTAAAGGGGAACAAATTATCTTTTAGGTATTTTAAGCATAAGACTTTTTCTTTTTTGATTATTTATGTACCAGAGTGAGAAACTCCACTGTTTTTGTGTCTCCAGATGAGAATGAAACACATTTCTTTCTGTAAAATAGCTGCCTTGGCCTCTTTGTTGTAGGAATAGCCATTTCTCAGAGAGTAAATGGGAAATTTTCCAAAGGTGTTAGAAAGGACATTAGATTAAATCTTATGTGGTTTAGCTGAGGAAACTAAGACCCCAAGAGTTGAAGAGACTTCACTGTCCTAGCTGGCCCTTCCACCTTGGTCTCCTGAACTCTAAGCCATTCTTTTCTGTAGTTAACGCTGCCCCTGCCAGAAATGGGGTCTTGACCAATGCATTGCTGGTTCTGAGTTAGAGGAAGGTTCTACATCAGACAGTATCTGCTTTGATAAGAATTCTACTGCCTTTTTCTCATCAAAATTCAAGGGAGGGTGATCAGAGGGGCTCAATCTGTTGAGCACCCAACTCTTGATTTCGGCTCAGGTCATGATCTCAAGGTCGTGGGATTGAGCCCTGTGTGGGGCTCCACACTCATCTGCAAGTCTGCTTGAGATTTAAGTTTCTCTTTCTCTCTCTGTCCCTCTCCCTGCTCACATACTCTCTCTAAAATAAATAAATCTTAAAAAAAAAATTTCAAGGGAAAGAAAAGGACCTAGATCTTCCTTATCACATATATGGATAAAAATATATATCCATATCTGTATATATATGTATATACACATACATATATCTCCGTAAGATTCCAAGTCTCCTTACTACTTAATTAAAATTTAATATGATTGTAAACTTAGTTTTGCTAGCTGTATTTCAAGTGGTCAGTATCCCCATGGAGTTGGTGGGTATATAGAACAGCACAGATGTTTCCATTGTTGCATGAAGCTGCTTTGCACAACACTGGCCTACCTGATCAGTCTGTAATGTCAGTTGGTATTTTTAAGGTTTCATATGTAACAAAATAAAGCTAGACCATTTATGTACTGACAACACCCATTGATCTTAGTAGGAAAGAATGTACCTGCCAAATGTAGGTGAAAGATACTGTGTCTTAGAAATACATCCTCAAGGAAAGTGAATTGATAGCGGAATCTCTGCTCTGTGTCTCACGACAAATATGCATACTCTTTACTTTGTTCCTGTGTAATGGAGAGGGGAGACACCTGTCTTGAAGTCAAGGAAGGAGGCAAATTCATGATCCCTGGTTCCATTGCATGTCCTCTCATTCCGTTAGCAGTGTTTTCTGTTATTTTCCAAGGGGATTTTGTTTGTATTTCAGCCATTTCACCTTTGGGGGTCCCCAAGAAGGAGTAAGTGGTGTCAGTATGCCGAAAGGAGTGGCTCAGGAGTGTGGTTGTATTCTTTAACATCCAAACACCAGGCTTTGACAGTGAATGGCGATGCTCTTAATGGGACAACAGGTGTAGACTTAGGCCTTTCTTTTTTTTTTTTTTAATTTTTATTTATTTATTTGACAGACAGAGATCACAAGGAAGCAGAGAGGCAGGTGGGGGTGGGGGGTGGGGAAGCAGGCTTACTGCTGAGTAACCCCGATATGGGGCTTGATCCCAGGACCCTGAGATCATGAGCTGAGCTGAAGGCAGAGGCTTAACCCACTGAGCCACTCAGGTGCCCCTAGACTAGGCCTTTCTAAGCCAACTGGATAGTTCTGATGTCTTAAAGCTCCATATGCAGAGCAGAGCAAATGTGTCTTTTGTTGGTTGGCTGAAATGGGCAGGAGGGAAGCCTGAAGGTAATCCCAGGGATGCAAAAGTGTTACTTACCTAGCCTTCACTTAGTATCTTTCTTTCTTTATTATTTTTTTAAGATTTTATTTATTTATTTGACAGAGATCACAAGTAGGAGAGATGCAGGCAGAGAGAGAGAGAGGAGGAAGCAGGCTCCCTGCCGAAGCAGAGAGCCCGATCGATGCGGGACTCGATCCCAGGACCCCAGGATCATGACCTGAGCTGAAGGCAGAGGCTTTAACCCACTGAGCCACCCAGGTGCCCCACTTAGTATCTTTCTTACTGTCCTTTTGCTTTATTATAATGCTCTTAAATCTTGTCAGGGATCAAGCCAAACCAGTGTCACCTGTAATTAATGCTGACAAGCAGCTATCAGAAAACCTATTAGAAGTTACTGAAAGGAGTGTGGGGCGGATGAGGACCTCCATACTAACCCCTGACAATTCAGTGGGGACGAGAGGCAGAGCAGTCCAGACAATTCTACCTTGGCCCCTACCCCACCCTCTTCCACCCTCTCCCAGACCCAGGCAAGAGTTAAAAGTTCATTTTAATGTTTTTATAGAGCCATAATATAATAGTCAGGGGAAGGGGGAGGGATAAAAACTGTACTACTTTATAACAAT
The DNA here is from genome assembly GCF_009829155.1 of Mustela erminea. Taxonomy (NCBI): domain Eukaryota; kingdom Metazoa; phylum Chordata; class Mammalia; order Carnivora; family Mustelidae; genus Mustela; species Mustela erminea. The sequence goes on from NC_045625.1 coordinate 59,420,201, forward strand.
TCCTGGAAACATAGCCTCACTTTCTCTCAACCAGCCTCTCTTTGGGTCACAGAATCTGAGATAATTGTTCCCAAATGCCTTTCTCTTTTCCCTTCACATCTTAAATCTCTATCACCTCCCACAGGGAGCACCACAGGTTCTGATATTTTTAGTTGCATTTTTCAGGTAGGTTTTTTTTTTTTTTTTTTACTAGTTATAGAAAGAAGTTACTTTGTTTTAAATATATATGCTTTAGAAACTAGGTAGCAACAGTTAGGGATAGTTTATTGTTGTTTTGTTTTAATCAGTTCTGAGACTCTTTGTGGTTATGTATCTCCAGTTACATAATCAAATCAGCAAAAACAGGTTTCTGAGGGATAAGTGTTTTCAAAGCCAGTTGTTTAGAAATACAGTTGGTGTATTAAGCTGTACTTGTAGCTTTAAAAAAAAGAGGCAAAGGTCTCTATTAGGGGATTGTATATATCCGATGGTGAGGGTGCTTGGTACAGAATAAATTGGGGGTTGCTTAGGACCACGAAATGTGTCTCCCACCCCATTTTCAGAATATTTCTCAATTAAGAAAATAACAAAGGTTGTTTCCATTTCGGTTATAACAGATTTATTTATCTCCTCACCAAAAGGATTCATGGCAGGGATGGGAGTGCTTATGCTTCAGGACATTTTTCAGCCCCCTTAACAAAGTGAAAAAGTGGAAGGTCTGCTTTGAGGCAATTTATCCACTAGATCCTGAGGACACTCACCTCTTGCAAAGTCCACTGTTTCAGGTCTACACTTCTTATTGTGTTTATGAATACCATCTCTATCAGTAACCAAGGTGAAAATCAGGTTCCTCTGGTAATTAAAGATTTAAATCTTGGTGGTTGTAAGAATATTATACTAGGACAGGAGCTATATGAAATAGCCACGCATTTTCACCCCAGAAAGATATAGTAGTCCATGCCTCAAGCCCACCACACTGCAATCATGGTTTATAGTGCTCTAGGTAAGAACATTGAACTTGAATTTGTCATTATAGAAAGGATACTGAGGACTCTCAGGTAAGGTGACATGGTGAGCCATATGTGACACTGATCCTTGTTGGTAAAAGGCTCTTGCACATATTATTACAGGCCCTGGAGAATATGCAATATCAGATCCAGAATGGTACTGCAGTTAATTGATGTAATTGGTGCCAAAGGGTCGCAAAGTCCGTTAAAGGGCCAATTAATCATTTTCTATCATTTAATTATCTGAAAAAAAATTAAGGATGGGCATGATTAGTTTATGTGTTAGTATTTTACTTTATCTTATTTTTTAAATTTTTTTAAGATTTTATTTATTTATTGACAGATAGAGATCACAAGTAGGCAGAGAGGCAGGCAGAGAGAGAGGAGGAAACAGGCTCCCCACTGAGCAGAGAGCCCAATGCGAGACTTGATCCTAGGACCCTGAGACCATGACCTGAGCCAAAGGCAGAGGCTCAACCCACTGAGCCACCCAGGCACCCCTATGTTAGTACTTGAAATTTATGTAATTATAACCCTGCCAAATTAAATACTGAGCCCCAGGGGTAGCTGCCATTCTGAGTAGAACCCAGAAAGGCACAGAAATGTGGAACATCCCACTTGGGTGTGTCTGACAAGTGGCAGAGTAAGAAAAGGTAGCTTGGGTTACAACAGGGTGATTTGAAAGAAAATATGAATCCAAAGTAGTTTTTTCTATGCACTGCTCTAATACAGTGATCAAGCAATATTCTTTTCACTTTTCTCTACCCTTTTTATTCTTCTATAAAGTGAAAAAGTAGTATAATCTCATTATAGAAAATTTAGACTGGGAAAAAAAAGTCACTAATAATCTTATTACCTGAAAACAACCCACTGTTCTGACTTGAGTAAAATTTTTGGTCCTTTATATTCTAGTGAATATTCTGTTAAATGTCAGTTAACATTTTAGCATAAATACATTTTTCCCATCTTGCCTCATATGATCATTGTCTTTAATGGCTCCCCAATATTGCATTGACTAGAAGTGTCTCTTTCCCTATGTTAGCCATTTGTGTTTTTTTCCCCATTTATCTCACTATTTCAAATACAAAGCTTAGAAGAACATTTTAATGGAGATAACTTTTTCTATATTTTATATTATTTCTCTTAGGATCAATACGTGGAAGTGGTGGCACTAGGTCAAAGGATATGAATGTTTTTATGACTTTTGAAACATGTTGACAAATTGCATTCCAGAAAGGATGTATATCTTGATAATGCCACTCTTACTGGTGGAGGATACTAGGTTTTTTTTTTTTTTTTTTAATCCTTTGTCAGTTTGAAAACAATCATCTAGGTTTTCTTGATGTAATAGACAAAACACTGCCTCCTTATTATTTTAATACAAATTTATTTAATTACTAAAGTGATAATTTCTCCCTAATGTTTGTTTGCAGGTAATTATTCCTGTTACATGAATTGTCTTTGCATATCATTTGCCTCCAGGTCTTTATTCATTAGTTCATGTTCTTTATATTATTGGGCACATTAACTCTTTGTCTTGTTCATGAAAAATGTACCTTAAGTCTTTGTATTGATCTTACTTTAGTAACTCATTTTACATGCAGAATTTTTATTTGTAATTTTTTATAGTCAAAACCACTGATGATCTTTTTCTCTATTATTATCCTTATTATAGTTCGAATTAGAGGTCTTTTCCTTTTCTCAGATTCTCATCTGGTTTTTCTGGTGTTTTATTCCCCTTGTTACTACTTTATATTGGTTCTTCAGGCAAGTGGTTCTGTATAAAATAGTGGAATATTTGGAAGTACTAGATAACAGGAAATATCATGATATTTGTATCCAGCATAGAAACCTGGTACTGCTTTGTTAGAAGAAAGAATATTATAAACGCACAACCAAGAATTATATGTACAGAGATTTCTTTTAAGTTGCCAAACTAGATGATTTGTTAATCAATCAATTTTTATGTCACTATTCATAAATTAGTATTTTTGTTTGTTTAGTTATTAGAAAATGGAATAACATTTAGTGAAACAGGTACATTAAGTTATTTTTTAGTTAAATTTGCTAATTTAGTTGATTAGTTGATTTTGGAAATGAAGTATTTCCAAGCAGCTCATAGAACCTAGATGTTTCCATAAAAAGGAATGTTGTTTGATAGTGTCACCTTCAGATCATCTATAGATGACCTATAGGTCATATGTAGTTGTAGTACAAAGCAAGATTCTAAATAGATTTTTATCCCCTACCCTGCCCATTATTTATCTCCAAACTACATAGTCCTTTATTCCCCAGTTATTTATAATGCTCCTTTACAAATAATTTTATTTGAAATCATTATTTTTTTTTAAAGATTCATTTATTCATTTGAGAAAGAGAGAGAACGAGCAGAGGAGGGGAAAAGGAGAGGGAGAAAGAGAATCCCAAGAGACTCCATTGAGTGTAGAGCCTGTCATGGTCCAGGGGCTCAGTCTCACCATCCTGAGGTCATGACCTGAGCTGAAACCAAGAGCTGGATGCTTAACCGACTGAGCTACCCAGTACCCCTGAAATCATTTTAAGTTTTATATTGTTTTATTTTTCTATAGGTCCATGACTGAGTTAGTTATAATACACTTTGAATTACTGTCCTTTTTTTAAATCCTCACTATTATAGCTTGCTGGGTTGAACACTCCTCATGTTTTTCTTACATATTTTTCTTTGGTGTTTCCTTCCATTTGATTTTTTGAAATGAACCATAGTTAACCCTAAAATTTTGAGTTGAAACTTAATTTGGATGTTCACAAAATATCATTGGACTTACTCATGTTCTGAGAAGTGGGCACATTACGTATAATTTAATTATAGTCAAATGCTTACTTATAGTGGAAATTGTTTCCTTTCTCTTTATAACATTACATAAAATAAGCAAACAAACAGAAGTACCTTTGTTTTTAATGGTACAGTTTTTCATTTTCAAAGTTAGATATTAGATAATTTTTTAACTAAGGAATGCCTATTTTGACTTAAATCCCAGTTTTCTTGATTCCAGAATCTTGTGTCAATTAGTTTCATAGTTGGAAGAAAAATGACATCTAATCTGCGTATGCATCAGTTTCTCATCTTTTCATTCTATATCCTATTTTTAAAATGTTTTCATTGGATGCCTGAGTCGCTCAGTCCATTAAATGTCTGCCTTTGGCTCAGATCATGATCCCAAGATCCTGGGATCGAGCCTGTATAGGGCTCCCTGCTATGCGGGGAGCCTGCTTCTCTCTCTGCCTGCTGCTTTCCCTGCTGTACACACACACTCTCTCTCTCTCTAACAAATAAATAAATGCAATATTAAAAAAATAATAAAATGTTCTTATTAAAGTTCTGAACTGAAGACCTAAAATTAAGAATTATATATTAAAGATGAGATTTTAAAAATTAATTCCTATATTTTTCATAAGGATAGATTTTGATTATATATTTGGTATGTATCAGTTGTTCTGTAGATGTCCTAATGTTAAAACCTTTGTCTATCAGACGCGTGGGTGGCTCAGTGGGTTAAGCCACTGCCTTCGGCTCAGGTCATGATCTCAGGATCCTGGGATCGAGTCCTGCATCGGGCTCTCTGCTCAGCAGGAAGCCTGCTTCCGTCTCTCTCTCTCTCTGCCTTCCTCTCTTTCTACTTGTCATCTCTGTCTGTCAAATAAACAAATAAAATCTTAAAAAAAAAAAAAACTTTTTTTATTTTTAACCAGAAACAAAGCAAAACAAAACAAAACAGTCCAAGAAGATTATGGGTTTCAGTGATTAACCAATAACTCTGGACTTTTCGAGATGTGCCAAAGGCTCTCTTTCTTTGTGAAATAGAGCATATCTTGTAGTTTGCTTTGTCAGTGTTCTATTAAATTATCAAAACATTCAAGTTCTGCATTTTGAGCAGTATTTATGCTTGAGTTAATTCCCAAGTTTCAGGCTACTAACTTTATATTTATTATTATTTACCAATTTAGCCATGTCTTAATTTATATAATAGAGCATGCAGGAGCACACATAACTTAAAACTCCAGGAAGTAAAAAATGTCATTTGGACAATATTGTTTTGAAATTTATTATATATTAATTAAACAAATATTTACTGAGTTCCCACTGTATCCCAGACATCGATCTAGGCACTGAAGATGGAGCAGGGAACAAGAAAGCCAAGATTATTTTCTTAGGGAATGTTTATTTTTGTGGGGAGATAGTCAATAAACAGATATACAGTGGTGTGAAAAATAAATGAGATAATGATAAGTACAAAGAAAATACATGGCAGGGGAAGGGAGACATTTAAATGACCAGTGCTGGGGGTGTGGTAGACTCAGAGCTGCATCCTGGAAAGTGGACATCTGAGATGGTTATTTTCTGGGGAAGAAAAATTTAGCAGAGACCAGTGAATGCAATGTCCTGAGGCAGGAGTATGCTTGGATTGCATTTCTCAACTCTTGAAAGCACATTTTCTTCTTCGCTCTATTTGTACAGGCTACAATTCTAGACATACCCTGTTCACTGTACCCCTATGCCTCAGATGCTAGGCCACACCCACCCATGCTCTCTGATCTCATCCTGGTGCTTGAGAGCCCAGATGACATCTCACTGGCCAGAAGGGCCACAATTATCTCTTCCTCTGTCTATCCCATGCTCCAGTTCTGCTCTGCTGATTCTTGGAATGTGAAGTTGCAGGCCCCACTTGAATATCAGCCAAGACCACTGCATTTCCAGATTACTTACTTGAACCTCGGGTCTTTGCATGGCCTCGATCATATCTGTTAGACCTTTCCCATACTCGTGGATTCTTCAGTTCAGTCATGCCCACGCCTTTAAGGCAAAAGTGTTGAACATGCTGAGTTTTTGTTTAATCGTAATAATCCCACATAAATTCAAGTTACAAACTAAGCTGCCTCTATAGAGCACTTCTGTATTTACTTTCTTTTCTACCTTCATTTTTGAAAGGAAAACAAAACAAAACAAACCCTCTGAAAAACAAAAAGTTTCAGTGTCTTGGTCCAATGCTATAGAGGGAGGACCCGGTGGGATGTTTGTTAGAAATCATTATCTTTCCATGCTCTTCCTCATTGTGGTGATCTTTGGAAGCACTGGGGTTTAAATTCCTACTGTCTAGCTTCTTCTGTCCTCAGTCTCTTTTTTTCTGATGTAGGAATGATAGGAGCACCTGTCTACTACTATTGCTGTGAACTGTATTTAAAGACTCCTGTGCCTGACACGTGGGATATTCCACATGTAAAGCAATTTTTATTAGTATTGATGCTACTACTATTACTACTTTTGCCCATTGTTCTTCCTCTCTGTATAAACCTTTAAAAATAGATGTCTCGGGTGCCTGGATGGCTCAGTTGGCTAAGCGTCTGCCTTAGGTTTAAGTCATGATCCTGGGATTGAGCCCAGCATCGGGCTCCCTGCTCAGCAGGGAGTTTGCTTCCCCTTTTGCCCCACTTCCCACTTCCTGCTCTTTCTCTCTCTCTCCATTGCTCATTCTCTCTCAAACAAATTAAAAAAAAATCTAAAAAAAATGATGTATGAACAGAGTAGTTATTAATGACATAATTTTGAAGTAAATAAGAACAAATTACAGAAGATGGTCAGATGTTTGACAAAAGTCTTTTACATAATTGCTTAATTTCTTAAACATTTTATCTATAAAAATTAAAGCCTATTATGTAAATTACTGAATATTCACTTTTTATATAGTAAATCATATTTGCTAAGTTACATTCCATTCAACTTCATAGTATTATTAATATCTATATAGTGGTTGAATTCTGCCTGTTACCAAGATGGAATCATGCCTCTAGTGAGTTGCAATCGTGTTACATCCTGAAACTTTTTCAATTTTTTTCCCTTGGCTTTATTGAGATATAATTGACAGAGACATTGTACAAGTTTAAGATGTACAGTGTATAGCTTTGACACATTTCTGTATTGTAGCATAATTACTACCACAGGGTTAACTAACCCTGCTGGCCCATCACATATTTACTATTTCTTTTTTTATGATTTTATTTATTTATTTGACAGAGAGAGACTCAACAAGAGAGGAAATACAAGCAGAGGGAGTGGGAGTGGGAGAAGCAGGCTTCCCACTGAGCAGGGACTTGCTCAATGTGGGGCTTGATCCCAGGACCCTGGGATCATGACCTGAGACAAAGGCAGATACTTAATGACTGAACCACCCAGGCGCCCCACTATTTCTTTTTTGTTGTGAGGACATTTAAGATCCACTCTCTTTGCCACATTCAAGTATACAATACAGTCTTATTAGCTTTAATCACCATGCTTAAATCCTAAAATTTTGTTATGAGGTCTAGAGAATAATGAGAATTTTTATATGATATCTACTAAAGCGATAAATGAATAAATTGAAATAATTACATGTCATCATTTATAATACATATCTCCACCTACTGGATTCAATTCCTTCTCCCTCCTTCTGCCTGTCACTGATTGTATGTCAGGCTTATAGATCATCAAAAGTAGCTGTGCCCAGACCTCCTACAGAAGCTTCAAAGATTACATGTTCAAATCAATGTTAATAACCTCTTGGGAGTAAGGGATAGTAGAATACTGTCCAATAAGATTCATTCTTTAGCAAGGTCTTCCTTTATGGTAAGTCAGAAGAGGAAAGCTATAAACTTCCCATCTCAACCTATAATCCTCTTTTTTTTTTTCTTTTTCACCGTAAGCTGTATGTCTGTGGCTTCCAGATAAACTAGGTGGGTTACCACTGTTGTTCAGATTTCTGGGCTCCACAGAGAAAATACCAAGTCAATTGTATGACTGATTTGTTTTTAACTTGGGCAAAATAAGAATAGGAAAGAAAATGTATTTTATGTTATACAGCTCTCTGGATGATGAACAGTGGATATTAAATTTATGAGAGTACTAATAGTAAGTGAAGGGTTGCATTTCTTTTCATTTAGAATATTATTTTCTGTTCTTTGGGGGTATGTGTAGTTATTCACTTCATGGAAAAATGAAGCCTCAGGCAATCTGGGAAAAAAAACCTCCAATTTGGAGAAATATTAAATATCTAGCCTCCTTCAGACATGATTACTTTTACAGCTGAAAGATTTCATATTTAAAGTAATCCTCTTTGTGAAGTCTTGTGATCCTGCAATGTGACCATAAACTTAATCAAAATCACTTTGTTAACAAAACACAGTTAGTGGGTGCAAACACTAGTTAATTTTCTGTTTCACATAACTTGAAGTGTATTGTGGCCCTGCTCAGTGAGGCATTTCCGAAATGTTATGTGGCTGTTTTGGTAATCGCCATAATTGACTTACTTGCTTCCTTGTGATTCATCGCACATTTTCCCCATAATTGTCAAATTGTGGAGTGTGATTTGATGAAAAACATGATGGCTTTAGTTGCCGTTGTCCTCACATGTGACATATTTTAGTTGTTGTTCTGCTTTCACGTCTACAAAAATACTGTTCCTTCCTATCAGATTTCACTGTATCTTGCAGGATTTTTCTCTAAGCGGTTCTTCATTCAGGTAAATTAAAGATGGGCTAGGAATTTGGGGGATTATTAGATTTATTCACACCCCCTTTACATTACATTTTCTTTGCAGGGTCTTTAAATATATTTAGGGACTAGTTTAGTAGTCATTAGACATGTGTGAACACCATACACATACGTGTCTGTGTGTGTGTATTCTTTAATCACCAGTTACCGTTTGCATTCAGTGCACATTACAGCTCTCGGAAGACTGCAAACACTTTTCATTATTGCCTTTTATCTGTCGTGCTGTTTGAATGATTTTGCTGGCCACTACTAAAGTAGGAAATGGATACAAGTAAATTACAACCTGTACCCATTTCCATCTGTCAAAAAAGTGCTAAAGGAAAAGTAGAAGATGGCCTTTGCAAAACATTGTGATTTCTAAAGCAATTTTGGCCAAATTAATATATGTAAATGGTCTTTGCTTCTGTGAAACTTTCTCTGAGGTTTTGCAGTGTTTATAATACAGTCAACTCATAAAAGTAATTCAGCGTTGAGATGAATAGCTAAGTGTTTTCAGAATGATTACATTCATTCTAGCTGGGACTGAAAGAGAGGTATCTTGTATGAATTCTTTTTTGTTAGTATTGGAGATGATGTGTCTGATTCAGAAGGACTTTGAGTTTGCATTTAAAGGGATTTAGTGTGTGTTTGTAAAAAAAAAAAAAAGTTTAGCAAAATTTAATAATGCTCACCTCGTCATTTCTCTTCCCATCCAAAATGACTGGCTTTGCTGAATTAGATTGAGGTTTTCTTTTTAATTGTATATGGAATTTATAATCTCTAGTCCAGTCTCTGAACATCTCTACATAACCTACTCCTAATGAAATTTCATAATGGTGTAATGGAGGCAAGCCAAATGTGAGCAAGATTGATACAGAGTGAGCAGGATTGTTTTACTTTTTTAAACCAACTCAGGTTTAAACATTTCCTGACATTCTCCTAGGATTCAGTAGGTAGATCCAACAAAGACGGTGATCAGAAATGAGAATATCCGTTACAAGTGCAGGATTCAATGCATAAAAGTTTTGGAGGAGAATCTCTAACAGCAACCATTCCCTGCCTCTTCTTCTTACTCTAAAATTTCAGAAAAATGAAGTCAAAACCATTTTTGTTTGAGTGTTTAACAGCATAAGATTTCTGGGCTTACTTGGTTTGTGATATATTCACGGAATATAATAGGCAGGTTCTGGAGATCCCCGCCCCCCACCCACGCTTTTCCATCCTTTCCTTCCTTTTCATGCTCTGTGCTTTCTTTCCTTCTTACTTTATGAAAAATGGTCTTGTGTTCTGTGGACACCTGCAGCTGAGATGATCCCATCGTGAGCTACAGTGAGAGAGGATGGGGCTAAGCAGATGTAATGAAGCTGAGTGCCTGTGTGTGACTGTGACCTTGATTGAGCACACAGGCCTCTTCTCAAAGTGCTTGCCTCAAGGGACCTGGATAGGTAGAGCCTCCGTACTTTGGCTTTAAGCTGTCCTTCTTCTTCAGCTTTGTTAGGAACATGCTGTGCACTGTGGATGGTCACGCAGGGTCCGGTAATGTGGCTGGGAATACTATGGACTTAGTAACAGATCCTTTTCCTAACAATCGTGTAGCAGTGCAGTACAGGACACAAATGCATTTCTAAAATGTGATTGTAATCTGACCTGTGGATGTGACCTGTGTACACAAAGCAGGTCAAATCCATATCAAAATGTATTTCTTTCTAAAATCTAATTTCAAAGAACAAGACAACTTGTTCTGGACCTCCCTATACTTTGTTTGTGGGAGGTAATCAGAAAATATGCTTAAGTGCTATCCATGGACTGATATTGATTTAGGTGGTTGTCTTTCAGTATTTAGGAAGTTATTATGGAAAAAGTCTACTTTCCTCCATTGTCCGAATCCTTTATATACTCATATGTGGGCTCATGAGTATGTAGCCCCTCAGTTACAACTAATCTCTAGTAAAATGATTATTAGGGTGAAAAGGAATCCTTCTGTCATTGAAACATATTGGTGACATTTTATTTACAACTTGAAGTTATTTTGTCCTCTTGTGCTACTGTTACATTTTGTGTTGAAACAGGAATTGAAACTCAGACAGCAAAGTTTGAGCCTCAGTTTCCTGATCTGTCAGGTGGGGGGTGGATTTGATGGTATCAATACTCCCTTCTAAATCCACAAAATTTCAAATGCGTATCTTACTGTTGAGTTGGATCATGAGCATTCTTCGGAAAACTATTCCTGAAAATTCTGAAGCTTTTTTTTTTTTTATTAAACACATAGACTTTATAACAAATGCTAATATCATTATTGATTAATCTTCATTAAGAGATCTTAATAATAATTTTAAAAAATAAGAATTTTTGGAAAAAGAAAGCAACAGTTTGTACCTTGTAGAGGTTTAGAGATTTCTTAAGCAATGATTTCATCACTATGGGAGCTCTTTCTCTTAATTATGGGCAGAATTGGGAATACCCTCTGAAGTGAATAGCCATAAGCACTACATTTTCCTATCAGCCATACATTGTCCACTTCCCCTTCACTGTGTTCTCTAGCAGTCATCATCTGGAAGGAACATGGTGTCTTCATGATCAAGGCAAACACTGTTGCTTCACCATGACCTCCTTTCTTTATTCTCTCTGGAGGAGATGGAGAAGTGCGGGGTTGACCTTGGTTCTCACTTTTCTACTTGATCACAGACCTCTTGATTGTCCTTGAGACACCCTGTCGTGTATCCGGTATTCAACCACGTTAGCTCATTTCTTACCTTCCATTCTTGTTTAACTCTTACTTCCTTTTTTTTTTTTTTTTAATTTTTTATAGATGTTTTTATTTATTTGACAGACAGAGATCACAAGTAGACAGAGAGGCAGGCAGAGAGAGAAAGGGAAGCAGGCTCCCTGCTGAGCAGAGAGCCTGACACAGGGCTCAATCCCAGGACCCTGGGATCATGACCTGAGCCGAAGGCAGAGGCTTTAACCTGCTGAGTCACCCAGGCGCCCCTCCTTTTCTTTTTTCTTTCTTTTTTTTTTTTTTTTTTAAGATTTTATTTATTTATTTGACAGAGAGAGATCGCACCTCCTTTTCTTTTTAAATTTATTTTCTGTATTTTAGAGAGAGAGAGGACAGCAGGAAGGGGCAGAGGGAGACGGAAAGAGAGACATAGGCAGACTCCATGGGGAGTGGCAGAAAGGGGGCTTGATCTCATGACCCTGAGATCAGACCTGAGCCAAAACCAAGAATCAGATGCTCAACTGACTATACCACCCATGCACCCCTTAACTCTTACTTCTTAATATTGGTACCCCTTCCAAGATTCTCTTGAAAATGACTGGCGGTCTCATTCAGGATGTCTATAAAATTTTCCTTGTATCTTTTCATACTTGTTTTTTTAGTACTATAGTTAAGCATAATTTCTGTAAATTTATACTAAACAAAATTATTTAAAGGGAGCAGAACAAAGTGGTTAAGAGTTTGGGCTCTGTGACCAAAGTAACTAAGTTTATATTTTGGCTTTGCCTCTCGGGAGCTATCAGTCCAGGTCACTTAATCTGGTTTATCTCATTTTCTTATCTATAAAATGAGGTTAATATTAGTACCTATTCCATGGGATTGTTTAAAAATTTAAGAAAATTAATATATACAAAGTGACTTAAAACAGTGTCTGATTCAAACATAGTGAGGACTCAATAAGTTCAAGCTTTTGTATTTAATTTTTATATTTCGTTTACTAGTATTACTCAGGAAGAGTTCTTATTTCAGTTATATTATAATAACCTTTTTATAGAATTACACAGTTTATGAAGAAATTTTATACAAGAAACATCATTTGAACTTCTTAGTAATTTTCTAAAGCATTGCTGTTATTCCCATTTTACAGATTAGAAAAGTGAAGGTCAAGGAAAGTCAATGACTTGGTGTATGTTGTGGCTAGTTAGTGATAGACTGGGCTCTTTGTCCCTGATCATTTGACTACTCTATAGTTGTTACATTACTCCACATTGTCAAAATGTATTGCAAATAAATGTATTTCTCGACAAAATGTATTCAGAGTGGGGCTCATCCTCTTCCCAGTAACTGGGCTTCCAGGATGTGGTGGATGCTCTGTCATGTGCTGGACCTCTACCAGTGGTCAAGTCGGGCACAATCCCATTGTCACCGAGGGACAAGTACAGTTTACCAGGAAACTCCAACCCATACTTGTTACAATACTTGTTACAATAAAGACTCTGGGGATTATCTTTTATTTTTTAAAAAGATTTTATTTCTTTATTTGACAGAGAGAGACACCGCGCGAGAGAGAACACAAGCAGGGACAGAGGGAGACGGAGCGCAGGCTCCCTGCTGAGCAAGGAGCCCAATATGGGGCTTGATCCCAGGTGATCTGAGCCAAAGGCAGATACTCAACGGCTGAGCCACCCAGCTGCTGTGGGCTTTATAATAATCTTCAAAAAATGTCCCTCTGGCCAAGTTTTTCAACCCTCAGTGGAAAGCTACTCAGCAATATAAACAGAATAAACTTGTAAATGTACAAAACATATAGATCTTGAAAACATACATTGGCTGAAAGAAGACAGATCCAAAAGCATTCATGCTATATGATTCCCTTTATATAAAGTTTAAAGCAAGTAAAACTAATCTACAGTGACAGAAATCATGACAGTGTTTCCCTTGACAGAGGATGAAAGAGGTGTGTGGGGGGGTAGAGCATGGCTGGACAAGGAAACTAGGGAGCTTTTCAGAATAATTGGAATTTGTATATCGGGATGAAGATGTGGGTTATATGGTATCGTTATGGTTATGTGGTCATATATCCATGCCAGTTGTGACAATTCATCCAATTATACTCAAGATCTGTGCATTTTACTACATAAATTGTATTTCATTTTTTTTTAAATATGAAAAAATAATTTACATGATAATTAAAAAAGCTTTAGTGGTAGTTATTTATTCAAATTGGCAAGCTCTCAATAGTAAATGTAAAATGGATATATACAACATACGGCATTGCCAGTGTAGTATGATAGAATATTTCTTTTTTTTAAATTTTAAATTGAATTTAATTAATGTACAGTATACTGTTAGTTTCGGAGGTAGAATTAGTGGTTTATCAGTTGCATATACTACCAGTGCTCATTACTTCAGATGCCCTCCTTAATGCCAATTATCCCTTTTTCCTACCTACCTCCCCTCCAGCAAACCTTGGTTTGTTTCCTACAGTTAAAAGTCTCTATGGTTGGGGCGACTGGGTGGCTCAGTGGGTTAAAGCCTCTGCCTTCGGCTCAGGTCATGATCTCAGGGTCCTGGGATCGAGCCCCGCATTGGGCTCTCTGCTCAGCAGGGAGCCTGCTTCTCCTCTGTCTCTGCCTGCTGCTCTGCCTACTTGTGATCTCTCTCTCTCTCTCTCTGTGTCAAATAAATAAATAAAATCTTTAAAAAAAAAAGTCTCTATGGTTTGTCTCTCTCTCTGATTTCATCTTACTTTATTTTCCCTTCCCTTCCCCTATGTTCATCTGTTTTGTTTCTTAAATTCCATATATGAGTGAAATCATCTGATATTTGCCTTTTTCTGACTGACTTCTTTAGCATAATACCCTCTAGTTCTATCCATGTTATTGCAAATAGCAAGATTTCATTCTTTTTGATGGCTGAGTAATATTCCATTGTGCATATATTTAGATAGAAAGATAGATAGATAGATAGATACCAGTATATTTGTTATCCATTTATCTGTCAGTGCACACCTGGGCTCTTTCCTTATTTTGGCTAGTATGGACATTCCTTCGATAAACATTAGAGTGCATGTACTCCTTTGGATCATTAAGTTTGTGTTTTTTGGATAAATATGCTGGGTTGTAGGGTAGCTGGGTAGAGTATTACAAAGAATATTTCTCTTACAAGTACCACATTGAATGGACCACCTTACTCAAATATGCTCTGAAGTACTATGAGTTATTTAAAATAATAACAAACCTGCCATGTCTTGAGTTATTTGAGTTTACTTAGGGGGAGCAGTTCACAAATTTTATATGGCATTTTTTTATCCCATTGCAAAGATTAAAGTTTTATAATGAAGCCAACAAGCATGGTCTTGGCACTTCATTTTTTATGTTTTTTAGAGCTATCTACACAATAATAACCTGTTATCTTCTCAATTTTGACAACTAATTCTGCGATTTCTATAGAACCTGGTTCAGTTCTGTAGCAACTGCATATATTCCACAGTAGCTTTGGGTTCTTGTTTATCCTGTGGTACTTCTAGTATACTCGTATTTAAACACAATTTTTTAAACACCTCTCATTTCAAAGCATAAATCTTTTGAAGATAAAAATGATTCTCTTTCTGTCAGGCCTGTGTGTTTCATAGCCATGACATCAAGTTCTTCCTCTGGTTTTTATGTAGCCAATAGACTTTCATAAGATTTACTTCCTTTTTTAATAGTGGACTTATTAGCAAAATAGATCAAACTGTGCCCAACACATTTTTGGATATATTACTATCTTGTTATTATTTTTAGGGTGATGATAAGTGCTAATTCAATGTGCTTCAGGATATTATACTAATAATCATGAAAATGTAGGCTTTCCTGAGAAAGATACTCTTCTACATAATTTCAGGGCTATTATTTTAAATGGAACCTATTCACGTTCATTTAGCTATGGCTTAATTGGATTAGATCCATGTTTGGTTTAATTCAAAAATTTTAATAACCTCTGGTGAACAAGAATAAATCTTTGGGTGAAGGGACATGATAAATAGCCTATAGGATAAAGACATGCTCTGTTTTGAAATGTAAATGATGAGTTGAATTACTTTTCAAGATCTGTGGGGGGGGGATTTGGTTACTTTCTGGGGCAGGAAACTAAAATTCCTTGAATACCAGACAGATTAATGGGTTAAATCATTTATTCTTTCACCATGGGTTTTGCTAGGCTTTGGGGGTTGAAATATGAATTAGAAATCATCCTTATCCTCAATGAGGTTAATCTAGGAGATAGATAGAAGAACAGATTATAGCAAGTCAGTGTGGTAATATTTTAATAGAAATATAGTGAATTTATAGAAGAGAAAGTAATCAACTCCACCCGGCATCTCTCTCTCTCCATGTGTTGTGTTTTGTGCTTGAGGGGGCAGAAAATAAAAGATCCTGGAGTTGGATCCAGGCTGTGAGTGTAGTTCTGCCAGTTTAAACAAGGAGGGAAGGAATTTTTCAGGCTGAATGAGCAGCATATACCAAGGAAATGTGCTCTTGGGGTAATCCCTAGACCTTTTAAAGACATGATGAGAACAAGAGTACAGAGTTGGAAAGTTGGGAGAGACAGCCAGGGACCAGATCACACAAGAGCTTTAACTTTAGTATGTGTGGAAGGTCTTCTGTACTGCCAGGTACCACATTGAGCACTGGATTTTTATTGGTGATCAATGCAGCTTGAGAGTGGGGAGCTTGCCATCAGAAGAAGCATGAGATAATATATGAATATGCAATAATAGGCTGGTTAAGGATTATGAAGAAAAAGAAAGTGGCTCCTGCTTCATAGATTCTGGCCTTGTAAATCTCTCTTTGGAGACAACATTTGAATTGAGGTCTGAAGGATGAGAAATAATCAGTTGGATGTGGGTAGTGAATACTAGTATGTGTGAAGGACAAGAAGTGGAGATAGCTGCTTGATAAACTTTTTACCAAGCTGGAGGGTGGTAGATTCATGGAGAATGAAAGTAGTTAAGATGGGAGAGAGCTGGTCTATGGGGCTTAATGGCCTTGGTAGAGAAGTTGGATTTTATTTAAGGCCCAGTGGGGACTGTGGGAGGGGCCATAGGTAGAGGAGTGACACTCTTGATTTTTGTTTCAGAAAGATTGTAAAGGATAGATTGGGAGGTATAAGAGCAGGCATAGGAAGGCCATTTGGGAAGTTGTTATATGTAGTAGGAGAAGAGATGGCAGGGCAAATGAAGACAGGATTTCTGATGAATTAAGTGTAGGTGGAAGAAGAGGAGGAGGGACAGATACAAAAGGAGAACAATACAGGCTCTTGTCTTGAAATTATGTCATTTACTGAGAGGGGGGAATTGGTGAGTGAGGATATTGGAAGGTGGGGAAATCATTTTGGAAACCTTTGGTTTGAGGTCCCCATGAAACATCCAAGGAGAGAGGGGTACTATGTATAATATGAGTCTGTAGGTCAAAGGTGTGGTTGCCATAGAGTTAAAAGTTTGAAAACATTAAGGTATGTGGACAGAGATTAAATCACCCAAGGATGTCATGAAGGGAGAGTCAGTGGAGCACAGAGTCCTTAGAGGTCAAGCAAAGGAGCTGGAAGTTTTAAGGAGCCCAGAAAGAGGAGCTCGGGTGGTAGGAATTAAACCAGGATTGGATGGCACAATGGAACACCAAGAGAGAAGAGGTTTTCAAGAGGAGGCTGGGGGAGTGGGTGATTATGTTTAACAAGAGGAAGACAAAACACGGAGTATTATATATTTTGCTGGAGCATTTATTTGTTTTTTCTTCAGCTGTGAATGGGGACACATCGGAGAGTTTTGTGCAGAGGACTGACCTGACTAGAAGTGTATTTTAGAAAGATCACAATGTGGGCTGTGTGAACACTGAATTTAGTTTAGAGGAACAGAAATCTATTCATCCTTTCTGCTTTCCAACCTGTTAAATTGCCTTCTCTTAAAGTAAATTGACAGCAGCACATGTAGTGGTTTTGGGAGATGGGGGACTTTGGGTTTTAACAGAACTGGATCCAAGTTATTTTCTATTGTCAGCCCCAGGACCTGAGACAGTTGCTTAACTTCTGTCAACTTTGGTTTCTTTATGTGTAGTTTGAGGCTAAAATATAATACCCCACCCCCACAGAGGGTTATGAGGTTGAATGTATCATACAGATAAGCCTCTGATAGTATCACTTATTATTATTATCATTGATACTGTATTTGTAAGCATGTGTATGCCTTTTATAAAGCTTCCATCTCTGTAAAGCATTGCACTTTGCCCTTCCCCTGTGGTAGTATTTTAACATTATCCTTCAACAACCATGTCTTTAACCTTCTATCCAGGTATAAATGCAGTAATTCTAATCTCTCTGGGAGAATTTCCAAATTGTAGTGAGCACCTGGCTGTGCACAATTTAAAGCTCCCTTTCTCTGATAGAACACATGTTTATATTGGTTCACACTTCCACATTTTATCCCCGGTTCTTTCAGCCTTTCATTTCTCAGTTTCTGTGTGCTTTTACAGCAGTTGGGGTGTTAGAACCCTGGCTGATGCAGATGTTACCAGGGTGTGGGTAATTGTTTCAAGGGCAAAAGTCAAAGAGAACAGATGTCCTAAGTCATTGAGGAAACTGGCAGTGACTCAACCTGGTACGGAATAAAAAACCTAAGAGGCGTGTAGCCCCTTGCGTATTTAAGGAATAATGGAAGCTGGCAAATGCCTACTAAGTAAAACAAAAACAAAACAAAGCAAAAACAACTAACAAACATCTTCCTCACTTTTTAAAAAGATTTTATTCATTTGAGAGAGAGAGAAAGAGCAAGAGCAGGGGGGGGGAGGAAGGGACGGAGGGGAGCAGGGGAGAGGGGGAAGCAGTCTCCCTACTACTGAGTGAAGAGCCTGATGCGGGGCTCAGTCATAGGACCCTGTGATCATGACCTGAGCCAAAGACAGATTCTTAACCAAATGAGCCACTCAGGTGCTGCTTTACCATGACTTTCATGTTTGCCTAAATGATAGAAACATCCTGTAACTGCATGTGGTCACAGAATTTGTAAAGACTCTTACCTCCTTTCAGAGTTAGCTTACTTGGGAGATGGAGGGAAAGAAATACAGACATGTTTGAGGTTGATATGTATCTGCACAGTGTTTTATCTTAAAATTTGTTAATAATATTTCAATGATGGGATACCTGGGTGCTCAGTGGGTTAAGCCTCTGCCTTCGGCTCAGGTCATGATCTCAGGGTCCTGGGATCGAGCCCCATATCAGGCTCTCTGCTCAGTGGGGAGCCTGCTTCCTCCTCTCTCTCTGTCTCCTTCTCTGCCTACTTGTGATCTCTGTCTGACAAATAAATAAATAAATAAAATCTTTAAAAAATAATAATAATTTTTCAATAATGAATCATTATTTTACAAAAGAAATCCACTTTATTCTAAGATTAATAATGAGAATATTTATTCTCTAATACTCTAAAAATAGCCCAGTGTTTTGATTATTGAATATCTGGCATATCTATAAGGAAACATAATGTTATTAATGAACAAATAGTAATAAATGTAAACTATGAAAATAGAAGTAGTCATAGAAATTTCTTTTAAAATGAAATATTCATAATTGGTATTTTAAGTTCTTAAAATAATAATATCAGTGTTTAAAATATCTTACTCAAGATTAACTCATCATTTGAAATTGATTTCAAACTTAATTCAAATAACATCTCAAGTGTCCATAGGATTCTTTACAAATATATTAGTAAAGGTATTAAAATAGTAGCTTTGGCTGCAACCCAAAGATGATAGATACCAGATATCAAATTTTTAAAAGAAATACTAGAAAGTTGTTTTAGGGGCTGGGCATTAAGGAGAGAATTCATAAAGACAAAATTTTTTTTTTTAGTTATTTATTTGTTAGAGAGAGAGAGCACAAACGGGGGAGCTGCCGAGGGAGATGGAAAAGTAGGCTCCCTGAGATCCTGACCTAAGCAGACTGAGCCTCCCACGCATCCCCATGAAGACAATTTTTTTGAAGAGTGGTATTCTTCAGATGCATTTCCCACCACCTTGACTAAAGCAATCAGGGAAGAAACTTTCAGGGGACAACCTTTAGAGCTTTGCATGTTTTCAGAAGTTGAAGGAATCTAGTGGAAAGGTGTCTTTAAAGAGAGAGGAATAGGCCTACTTGCTGTTTATTATTAAGTGGAGGAAAGAAGAGATAACTTCATAGACATTGACGTCCCCTCCATTTGTGCTTCTTGAGACAAAATATGGGCCATTTATAAGAGAGAGCTGAGGCCCTTTTGGGCTCTATTCAATTTGCTGCCAGGAGAAAGGAGCAAGCCTCACCAGAAGTCACTCTGGATTCTTAGGGGCTGTGGAAGAAGTAAGTGATGGATGGGAGAGATTATAACATCTCCATATAACATCTCCAGAGCAGGTGACAGGTTCCCAGATAGAGAGGGAGAGAGAGAGAGAGAGCAAGGTGTCTGTAAACAGTAGCCAAACCTGGACAACATGAAGTCAGCTATCAGCTGTACCCATTGAGAATTGTCTTACTCCCAGTTTCCTTAGCACTCCAACCTGGTGGTTTGGAAAATTTATCTATCCATTGAAGGAACTGAGGAATCAAAAGAGATCAAAAAGGGAAGGAAGGGACAGACCATCTCCTTTTCTGTTGGGTGCTGGTCTGTAGCCAATCCTGGCTAGAAGAATGAGGTACTTATAACTGGATCATTTTAACTAGGGTAAATATATTTAACTGAGCACTCTAATTTCTGAGTTGGGACTGTATTTGATGACTTAAAGTGACTGTAAGTCATCATATTATTCAATAGGAAAGTAATTGGACTGCTTCAGTTGTCACATAAGGGCAGATAATTTTGCCCTTAATAAATTTTAAATAAAGGTATGGTGGAAGGTGAAATAAAGGCATTTTGTGACTATGATATGTGAGTCTTAAGTGGATCCAGAGACATAAATCCATATACCACTGAGTGTGTGCGCTGTGTAGTGTGTATGTATTTTCACTTCAAGAAATTCACCAAGAAATTCCTCATTTAAATACTGACATTTTATAATTAACCAATAAATATGGGCATATTCTCTTACCGGTGATGAGTACATTGCTTTTCTCTGTCCAAATAAAAAACTGGAATGAGGAATTTCAGCGTATCTAGAATCTTGCCTCAAAAGCAATGCTATCTGTTGTGAAAAGGCTACTTTAAGAAACTTGACACAAGGACACTCAATTGTCATGGGGTTGACAATTGTCATTGTTCTATTTTTATAATAAGTTGGTTTTCAGAATATATCATTGTGTGGACAAGGAGAACAAGACAAAGAAGAGCCTCCATATGATCTTTCTTTCAGCTCATTTTGTGTTCTCTGATTATATGTCAAGTAAAAGAATTATCTGGTAATTTTAGCTATCAAGAACTTCATGATATTGTGTCACAAAAGAATCTGGCCTTAACTAAAAATTTCCTAGCTAGTTTTATTGAAAACAATGAAAATGTCATATAGAAGGTTAATATGTGTTCCAAATTTGCCAAAGAGCTTTTATATTAGACATATATGTTAATGTAAAACATAAATTAATATATTAGTATTAAAATATATCAATATAAATTAAAATAAATAAAAATAAAAAATAATAAACATATAAAATATGTTTTATCAGAAAGAGTTTTTATGTACTTTATATATTTCATTTATTCATATAGTCAAATATGTGGCAAATTTTGTTAAATAATATCTTTACTTAGCAAAGGAATGGCCAGAACTCAGAAAGCTTGGTATTTTATATGTCATCAAAGTTAGTGATTTGTTTTATTCCTAACAAGGTTAAGGATAATAAGATCATGTGTCCCTTGATCTTGAAATTTTAGCTCTTGTTAAACTCTCACTTCCTAACATTTATACCTTGTTCTGGTATAATGGTATTTTGTATTTAACACAACAGACATTACAATTAGTAGGCTATGTCTTTTTCCTCCTTTATTACAGGATACAGTGTTCTAAATGAAAACAGGGAACCTATCAAGAGTAACTGTTTAAATCTGCTGTGACTACGACAATTCTGTGTTTTAGGGTGTCTGTATTTTATTGCTATAAAAATACCTGAATGTATCTGTGAGAGGGAAATTTGCAGTGATCAGAACCAAATTAACAATTTGTGTGAAATTTCATAAATGGTTTCATTAGCAACGATTAAATATCATATTTTTACGAAAGAGTGGTCTAGTAGGAAGCACATCTGAGTATTTAGTCTTATTAGAGCAAATGAGTGATAATGTCAGTTCAGTGGGTCTGATCTTTGAATTCTGGGAGGTGGGTTTATTGGCTGTGTGCCTTTTGCAGACTAATGTCTCTGCATCTTTTTTTTTTTTTTTAATCTGTAAAATGAGAAAAAGTACATCTCAGAATTATTATGAGAATCAGAGAGAGAGAATGAAGAGATCTTGGGATAAACAATACCTGGCCTATAATAGGTGACTGCTAAATTATTGTTCTTACAATCATTATTATGAATAACAGCATTATAAATAAATGTTATCAAACCTAATTAAGCCTCGTTGTCTTCCCCTTTTACCTCCCTGCCTATGTCCCAGAATTGTAGACAGTAAAATAAAGTGAGACATAGAATATACATAGTAAATTTTCGAATGGCCATACAAATGCAAAGTGCTATCATTCTTTATTATTAGGAATATAATTTTATATTTAAAAATAAAACCAATTAAAATGGTAGTTTCCAAAGTTTTGGATTGATGTTTTAGCTAATTGATATTAAAAAAACCTAAAAATTAAAATGGGCGATCTTTTACTCAGGCTAATATGCCCTAAAAATATTTATATTAAACTACTCATGCCTCAGATCATGGCCAGGCACTTAGTTTGGAAGAGCAATATGTACCAAAACTTATATTTAATAGTATTGATAATGTTTAGTCTTTTAAAAACCTCCAAGCAACTCATTTTGGTTCTATTCAGTCCAGGGCCTTATCCAGGTAATTATTTCCCACATGGTCAAATGTTCAGAGTGAAGTCTGGTTATCAGAATCTTGAAATTCTACCATTGAGTCTAAGAAGAAAAAAATGATTATTTAAAATTAACGCTTGATGTTAGGACAGAGCCTTAACCTATTAACTCTTCACTTCAGTAATCAGTTTGCTTGTTAGATATTTTAAGAATTCTATCGTCAGCCTTTATTTAGTATTTCTGAATAAAATTAAAGATAAGAATGTGAGTGATTTACTGGTATTTTCTTGAAAATCCTTTGGCTTTGGAGCTATTCGATTATTAAGTTTACTAAAACTTGTTGGTCAGACTTATTTTTATTTTTTAACGATCCTATTTGTTTATTTTAGAAGCAGATCTTCATCCCAAGACCCTAAGATCATGACCTGAGCCAAAGGCAGACACTTAACCCGCTGAGCCAGAGTTATTTTTAGTAAGTAAATTAAACTAACATGAGGAGTGTCCCATAAAAATGGAGTTACCCTGGTGTGAAACCATGTCACTAACATAAAATAGACTTCAAATTTAAGCCTGTAATTCATATTATAGCTTCATCAAGTCATGCTAAAGAAAAATGCCCATTAATAAAATGAATCTATAGTGTTTATCTATCTATCTGCTTACCTTAAAAATGACCAGTGGTAAATGCTAGGATTATTTCCATGTTATGCCTATAGTACAAGTGTATCTGAAGCACAGGTTTACAAAGAAATGATAATAAAAGAATTAGTAAGGTATAAGAATTCTCTCGTGTTCCTTGGAAAGTAGAGGAAAAATCCATTTTTGGAAAGGGCAAATACTGCTAGGTAAATTCCTTTTCCCCCCTTCCAGAAGAGCCTTCAAGAGAGTTGTATTTATTTAAAAAGACTGAACTTGACTAATTTAAAATGTTGATGTGGAAGGAGTACATATTCTCTAATTTTGAAAAGGATTTGTGCCTTTCGCCTATCTCTAATAAGGTAACAGATGTAATGTTAATTTAGTTGAGTTATACTTTCTCTATGAGTTTGCTAACAGAACTTGACATAAAAGCCTTTGTGAAGAAGCTTGATTGGTTTGGTTACCATGGCAACATCATTGAATGGAAGAATGATTTCCTTTAGGAACCTTTCCTAAATGCTGTTTTGTACCCTCTAACGAAATCACTGGCTTGCCATCCCTTGTGAGGAGGTGAGAAGAGATCACTTGAAGGGTCAGTGTGGTGTCTTACGTTTATAGATTATCCTCAGCAATCAAAAGACTGCTTGGCCCAACTCACTCTTTCCATAGCTGAACCAATTCTGCTCTTCAGTATGCTGTGATAATAGGAGACTTGCACAGACCTTTACGTCTTGAAAAATGCAAGGAAAAAACTGGTTGTAGACCAACAATCATATTCTGTTAAGTGCATTTCCTAAAGCAAACATCTGTCATGGATTTTTAATTCCCTGCTTATCTTTGTTTGAAATTCTGCAATTTATCAATAATTTGTCCTGTGAGTGATGTTACTGTTTTGAGGAGACAAAAGGGTTTAACCAACAAATAGATCAGCAGGGGCTTCATTTAAAATCTTTAGTGGTGGTTTGGTATTCTGGAATTACTATAAACCCTAAGGCTTACATTTGAGATTTCCTTTGTTATGGGGTAAATGTCTGCTCCATTAGCACAGCAATTGTGTACAAAAATGCATCGAATCAGTCAAGTACCACCATAGGGTGTTTTCCAGTGTTTAAAACAGGCTAATGGTTATTTCACTTGTACATTCAATAATAACAGCAGTCAGGCCTATTATAACTATTTTTCTAATCAACCACATGTTTGTAATTTTTCATTTTCACTCCTTGGTTTCGGTCCTTGGAATCAGATACTCCAAAATAGATTTACTAGCTATAACTGAAGAATTTTGTCAACATTGTTGATAAAAGTTGTTTAGAAATAATTTTGTGCAGGGAGTGGGGAGGATACATGACCTCATACTGATATGAATTATTTTAGACTCTATCACATAGCTTCTAACTTATTCATCACATGATTGATAACAAAATTTATATTCAGTGCTATGAGGTGATTCAATTAGAGTTATTATTTAATTTTTATGAGTAAATGTTAGAATTTAATTTTTGTATTGACTTCTGGTTGCTTGTTTTCAGTTTTAAAACCAATCCTCTTATCTGAGCTATCTGGAGTGCCCATGACTGTTAAGCTATTGAAAAAGATTGGATCACATTTTGATAACCTCAAATATTTATTATTGTGTATCTTGGATTGTGTGGATTATCTGGGAAAATAGATATTTCAGTAGGACATCATTTTCTGTGATTAAAGGTAAGCCAATTAAATTTATGACTGTAGAAGTTGCAGAAACAAGGTTTAAGACTGAGATACAAATTATATTAGATGTGGAGTTTTCAAATGAGTAGTTCACTCTCACTTCTTTCCACACTGTTCTCTCATTGCTCCTTCCCTCAATACAAATGGAGAGAAAATTGAAAGAAAAGCCAAATTCTATAAAGTGGTAGCTCCTTTAAATGTGAGATATGGCAATTCTTATACACCACAGAATGGAGCCATGGGATAGCTGAGACACATATACCCATATTTAAGAAAAGAATTTATTGAAGAGGAAGATGAGTTTTTGGACAAAATTGATACATTTATTCTAAGTTATTATCTACTGAAATGAGCCCTGTCCCTGGACGACTATATAGATGCACAAGAAAATAGAACTTCTAAATTCAATGATAGAAGCCTTCTTTCCTATTAAGGTTGAGAATTTACCTTCTAAAGTGTCTTTATTATTTTTGTAGACTCAGTATATTCTCTTCCTAGTTGTATAATCTATTCTATGTCTGTGTGTATATATGTCCGTATAGACACCATTCTTCCAGTTAAGAACATCTTGTCTTAGTCTTTATTATTTATGTTTACTTGGACCATAGTATACTCTGTGTCACAGTTAGTTTTGTGTTTTCTAAACCCATGCACTTGAATGTCCCTGTCCTTAGATGTCTGCTTTCTGTTTTCACTCGCAGTTTCAAAGTGTTTTGCCTACGTTCTGCCCTGTAGGATTCCCTTCCCAGGTATTTTCTCTTTCTTTGCTGCCTTTGGTACTGTTAACCTCATTCTTTCTGGGATATTCTTATTGGCTTCAGTTCCAGGTGGTCAGCCTCCCTGGTTCTTCTGGTTCCCTGAACATTCCTTCTTTGGGTTCATCCTTATCTTCCCATTTTCATCTCTTTTCTCCACTTCAAGTAGTTCTCACGCAAGACATTTCCATGAAGTCTTGGCCTTCTGCACTCACTCATCTTGTACAGTGCTTCTCCATGTGCAGAAGATGCCCTGGTCCATATTTTTTTTATTTTAACTCTGACTGAATTGGAGGCATTAACTCTTGAATTTCAGGACAGATCTCCTAGAATTTTTTTTTTTTTTTGACCTGCATGAAGCCCATTTTGCATGTGTGTTGTTTATTTTCAGTTCTAAATCAATAAATTTTTATTGAATATCTGTTATTTTTCAGGTGATGTGCTTAAGGAGCACAAAGGTACATCATCTGTGTTTCATGTATGAGCAATTGAGAGGGCAAACAAATAAATAAATCTGATTACACTATAATACTTTGATACAATGTAAATGCATCTAAGAGAAGTAACTAACTCAGCCTTAGAGAGGGAGGAAAAAAGATAGACCAGGATCAAGGAAGTGTTTCAGACAAAGTGTTAACGCTTACTGTAATGTCAACACTCTCTGTTGTCATTTCCTTTTTAATAAACTTTCTCAATAAGTAGATCATTTCTGTAATGTTAGAAACCAGAACTTGTCTTGTTTAACAAAGTATCCCTGGAACTCAGCACTGCCTCATAGCTTGTGTACTGAAAATGATGGGAGAAGGAGTAGCATATGTTGTAGTTGTTTCCTGAAAGGGATTCTGTTTGTAGTTTCTTTTTGAAACATTTGAGGCCATTTTGAATTCTGATTTTGTATTCCTCAACAGCTGGTGACTCCCTGCTGCCTCCTTCTCTTCCTTCCCTCAACCCTACTTTCTAGTCTGGCCTTATGTGTGGATTTAATAATGGTGCTAATTATTCCACATCCCAGGTTATTAATGAAAAACATGCACCAGAGCGCTGTCTAGAATTGACCAAAGTGGACCCGACCCCATTTGTTATGGTGTCTCTAAAGCTGACACTTTTCCATCGATAGATCCTTGCCAGGTATGACCTTCCTGCCATTTCATAGCTATGCAGTGTGGATCCTATTTTCTCAGTTTATTGATGATTATGTCATGAGGAACAGAATCAAAAGCTTTGCTAAAATCCAAATATAAATTGTCTCTCGTTTCTTCGCCTTGATCTACTGGGCTTGTCACTTCATCAGAGGAGATTAGATTATGTTGACAGGACTGGGTCTGTTCCATGTTCTCTTAGTTATTAGTCAATACTCTGTTTTCTTGAAGATGTGCACAATTAGGTTTTTTAACCATGTTTCTGAGGTAATTCCATGATCATAACTTTTTTTGTGAAGTTTTATATATCTTATTAGCTTTTATGCCCCCTGTAGTCCTCCCAAATATTTTTAATGTGTATCATCTCTAACGGTGGAAGTCAACATGGACTAAAGATGGGAAGATTAGAATGAAGTTGGTTGAAAAGACTCCGATCAAATTTTTTCCACCCTCTGCCCCTCTTGGTTGATCTTTTTTAGGGAGTTACACATCTACCTTTCAGAATATATTAGGTCATTTTATCATTAAATATGATATAGGAGTAAAAATAATATGTAGAAACTAATGGACATAAGTTACCAAAGCGGGGTTTAAAAAAATATTTTCAAAGTAATTACACAGAAATTTTACCCAGCTGTTTCTAGTTCTATAAATATGATTTTACCCAAGAATGATAACTTAGTTTTCTCTGATAATCTACTTATATACATTCTATTTATATTTTTAAGAAATTTACATATATATGGGTGTACATTATACATATATGTATATATTATATATATAATAGCCAGAATATATATATGTGTGTGTGTATATATATGTATAAAATATATGTATTATTGCCAGCAATAATATAACAAGTCAGTAACATAGGGCACATTTTTGTACTTTGTACCTTCTTGTCCTTTGTATAAGTATGAAAGTGTGTTGGGCATTCTCTCATTCTGTATTAGGCTTTCTCTAATGAGTACTTAGTTTTTCTGTTCTGCTTATACCATATGTAGATAGTAGGATAGAAATGTTCAACAGTTCTGCTATTTAAGTTGAAGTACCCACTCAGTCAGTATAAGCAAATCCTCTATTTTTATGGAATATTCTGGAATCCTTCCACCTATATGGATCTCTCTAAAACTTCCCTACAGAGACCTGTCACTCAGGCCTCCTTCAGGTCCTAGCCATACCAGATGTCTTTCAAAGGAAAGTCTGAGAGTCTCAGAGAAAGGTACAAATCCCAAGATAGACCCTGTATGGGAAAGACAGTGAATTTCTAGGTCACATATAAAGAAAATTCAGTTTTAGTATGGTAAAACTGAATTATAATTTTTCTTCTTTGTTTTTCTGGGCACAAAGATAACTTTTCTAAACTATTTTTATTAATATAAAAAGTATATATGTTGAGATCATATGATCTTAACAGTGGAGACGGTGGAGGAAAGAATGTTCATCTCTGTCAGTGATTAAAGTTTTTGATTCTGGGGCACGAGTGGAGAAATGATTGCTTTGTTCCTTGGTGACCTTAGGACTGTTTCTCCTGATTGGGTTTGGGTTACACTTGTAACTAATAGAGCTCTATTAAAAATTAAATTATATTTGTTTATTCAGTCCCACAAACAATAATGGGCCTTTTTGTGAACTAATTCAGTCAGTAGATTTTTACTGAACACCTGTCTTAAACTAGATTCAAGGAATAATGAAAAGGGAACAGAGTCTGTCCTCAGGGTGCTCAAACTGGAGGGGACTGATAGATACCCAATGAATGATGCAGTTCAGTGGTGTAAATGCTGACATTGTGGTGAGTGGTGGAGCTTCACTCTGAAGGGCTTTGCTCTGGGAGGTAGGTAGGGAAGGTATTCCTCAATATGTAAAGCACATGGAATCCATAAGCCAAATCAGGCCTGTACCCATTAATCCTTGACCTGCACTATACGTTTGATGTTATTAGTTGCTGTAGTAGTTGGTTTTGGTGCCGTAAGTCACATCCCCTTGGTTACATCTAATTTCAGTCACAGCTGTGATTCCATGAATGCTGACTGCAGCCCACCTCAGGCACAGTTCTTGCCTTTGTCAGGGCTTTCTCTCAAACTGAGGAGGCCGCTCAGCACTTTGGCAGGTGTAATTGGGAAGTGTAGTAACACTTAACCAGTAAAGGACAGGGGCTGGAGAATTCGTGCCCCTACTTTCCATCATCCACAGGGAGGATTCTTGCAGCCATTCTGTGACATGTCCCTGAGGCCCATGGGACACCACTAGAACCCCTTTGGTTGGTTGCAATGCCTTCTATGCCTTACTTCCCTTGCTCCTGTCTCTTGGAATCATTTCCCAAATAAACTACTTGCAAGTCTTTATCTCAAGCTCATATTTTAGGGGAATCATAAATAAAAACAGTTGCCAAAATTTAAGAATTTAAGGATGGCAAATAAAAATCCAGACTTCCACTTCTCTTGAAACTCTGAAGACCTGGTAACCCTGAGAGCAGGTTCCCTTTGGCAACAGTCAGCTGGAGCTGAGGACGGACTGTTGATTACAATGAGATAATCTGAGCTGATCAACCTACCACAATCCTCATCCAGTCTGAGTCCCTCTTTAAAATACCTCTGAAGCTCTGGAAGCATGGGGCACTTGAGATCCAGGTCAGCACTTAAAATGAGTCTTTTAAAACTAGGCAGGACTTGGCCAGGCAAGAAGAAGTGTATCAATATTGCAAAGATAACTTCACATCAAAGCCCAGGAAATGGGTATGTTATTTATATATTGGCAGTACTGTGTGTGTGTGTGTGTGTGTGTGTGTGTGTGTACGCTCTTGTACATGAGCACACAAAGTAGTTTCCCTCTTCCTTTCCATGCTGCGGCAAAGGATATAGTCATTCAGTAGAGTTATGCAATTCTGTCTTTCCATCAATTACAAAAAATACATGAATATCTACACTGATTAATTGGATCATTATACAAACAACCCTACAGTAATAGGTACCCATTGTGTGGTAGTAAGGCATATGTTTGTCATACCCATTAGGAGAGCACTTGGGGCTCAGAGGACTGATGAATTGGCCCACATTGTCTTACTACTACACAGCTGTCATAGCAGTTCTGATAGCTGGTGATAGTTCTACAAGAGCATGTCAAATTGGTACTTATCTGTTATGACATCTGTTGATGGAAACTCCCTTTTAGGTTTGATCCAGACAATGACCTTGATATTCCTGGTGTAGAATAAAGGCCCACAATTATTGTTTCAAGAAGGAGAGACTTGTAGCTTGTGTCTCACACCTGTCATATCAAATTATCAGGCTGAAACTGATAATAAAATGAACACTGCTTCTCAACAGTGCTTTATCTGTTGGATTTGTACACACATTAAACTTTCATCTAGCTCTCTTACAGAAATCCATTGAGATAATGTGTAGTCACCACCCAGACTTTCAGATATGTGCACAGGGTCTCTGGCTGCAGAGAGTAACATCTGTTCCACAAGGAGATCCTTGAGAAATAAATCTTTAAATCTAAAAAGTGGGAAAATACCAGTGGTTGAACTGAGAGTTTATAAGAACTTGAAGAAAGTATAAACGGAGGGAAGACCAAACTTTGAGAGAGATGGTCTGCAGATCCCAGAGATTTAATGACTTCCTGAGCCTTAGAAGTCATTAAATCTCTGGGATCTGCAGTATCCTTACCTGTAAGATTGAGATGCTAATACCTGGTTATCTCATATTGTATGTCAAGGATTATAGGACATCTGGAAACATTTTTTGGTGAGGGGGTTGGTAAAGACTCTGATGAAGGGAGGGAGCAGGAACAGGACTATGGTTGCTTTGGGTTAGTTTGCAGAACATATTCCTTTCATTCACGAAACACTTTTCCAGCTGTATGGAGGCATCCTTTACTGGACTCTTTTGTACTTCCAAATCCCAAATTAGTTAGAGATGTGGGCAGGATGTTGGTGAGAAAAAAGGCAAAACCAGATGATGCTGTTGGGTTTAAAGTCGTATCCAAGATGAAGAGCAGAGGGAAAGCAATTGGGCGCTTTTACCACTTCCTGTAGAATGTGTGTTTTGCAGAAATAGGCCGATTTTCATTTTTGTAGAGCAAATGTGTCCCCAAGCACTGTTTGAAATTTAGGTTTCAGAGTTATATAGAACTTTGTATACTAGAGTGTGATAGAATGTTTACGAGGATGGAGCGTCCATTTAGCTCAGTATGCCTGGTTACATGCCCACACTATTTTGCCCACTTCCATTGTGTATTGTATTGAGGGAGGTGCTCCTCTAAGGTAAAATGGAAGGATTGTGGTTATAAAACAAAATTCAACAAAGTAGTAGACCACGCCTGTTGGCATTATAGGAAGATCAGGTTCTGAAGGTTTACTGTGAACAATTTTTCATGTTATCTTCCATAAACTTATTTAAAAGGCAAAGAATAAAGATAAGAGGTGAGCCCCAACCAAATCCATATTAAAAGGAAGAAATCCTTTTAAAGAAGCCATTCAAAATTCATTAACCATTTTGAAATAAAATTACCCCCACAAAAATCTAGCGAAATGTTCTAAATAATAGTTCATTTATCTCCTAATGTGTAGTTGCTTTGTTTGTGTGATTACAGTGATTATAGTGTTCATTAGTAGTGACTAGGTAGGTGCGATGGTTTATATCTTCAAATAAACTGTAGTCTCTGAGTGCTCACAGCTTCTATTTTCATCTTTAAAACCTCACTTCCCACTTACTTCGATGTCAGCAGCTCTTCCCTTAACATAAATATTTTTGTCACTGTAATTGTGATGGAACAAAGGCAATTCATGGGTGCTCCTGCATTTTAGTTGTCCTAGTTACTCCTGTGACAGAATTAGGTTTTTATTTTCATCGACTAAGTTATATCAGTGCAAATATATTTCTGGCACCATTATAGTAAATCTCAGTTCAGCAGCCAAAAGGAGGGAGCATGTTTGAATACTTAATTGGAGCAAAGTGGTTTTTAAAATATGTTTTTAAGAGTAATCCAAATATCTCTTATATCAAAATGCTTTTAATCAGGTGGAATGGAATGCATAAATGTCTGAATAGAATCTCTATGCTTTAGTTACAGAGGAGCGATCATACCATCTCTGAAGCCAGCCAAAGTGCTGAATTAAAAATACTGATTGCATTAAACATATAGAGTTAATTTCAGGAAGGCTTTGTCATTCCTTGCCTGATATTTGCAGGTAATCTCAGAGCATGCAGTCTTTAAAATCCATGACTCATAGCAGTTACAGTACCAAAAGATAAAGTGATTTTGTTTAAGTGTGGCAGGTACTATTTAAATATCTAGAAATTCTCTCATGAGAGATAGCTTTAAGTCTGTTCATTACACACGAACATAGGTTCTGTGTTTTACAAAAATTACATGTTTGTAGTTTGAATTTTAAAACTAGCTTGCTGGTGGAATTGTCAGCATTTTATGAATCTTTGAAAATAAAAGTGTGATACTTACGTGCACATTAAAATGGTCCAATAGCTCCTAAGGTACCAAAAAAATGTACATGCAGTCATAGCATTGATATCCAAAAGATTTTCCTTCCCTGTCTCTATCTGTTAATATTTCTGTTGTTTTAAATTAGAATTGAGTTTATAGTTATTTTCCAAAATTGTATGAAGGTGACTTGCATAAGATTTTCATTTCTGATACTGGGGTTGGATTACTTTGATATTTATGCTGCCTTCAAGAACATGCAGTTTTAGAGAGAGACCACCAATCCTGAACTTACAGGAATTTTAAACCCAGTTCTGTCTTGTTCTGTGCACTTGAGCTGGCCAATTTTTCTGAGTTGTAGTTTCCCTACAATGGTTTGGATTATACCAGCATCAACCAATTACTGCAAAATGGGACTAGGCCCAGAAGGAAGGTGGCTTTGACTCATTTTCTCACACTCTTTGTACTTTTCCAGATAATGTCTGTAGCCTGCATTATCTGTAGAATGCATGGCTTTGATCTGATGAGCACAAGTCTTATTAAATGAACAGAGAAGTCCCATGGAACTTTCAACCAATAGGGTAGTATAGTTCCTTTGGAGTCTCCCTTTCTTTACCTTCTGTTTTACAAAACCAGAAAATGCATCTCTAATTGGATAATAGTTGGCAGAATTTCCTTTCAAATTTAGAAGGCTCAGGATGTTAGAATATTGGGAGGAGTGAAAACATCACAACCTATTTTTGTAGGCTTACCTGTCTTCTTTACTAGACTTTGAGCTACCTGTGGCCAAGGATCATGTCACAGTAACTCGTATTTCTCCAGGTCGCTGCCACACAGCCATCACACCAGGTCTATGACATAAGAAAGAAGTAGAAGGAGGCATAGAATATATTTTGATTGGGAGAAAGTTTATGCCACATGTCTGTCTCCAGTCAGGATAGCTGGTTTTAAAGTGCCCAGCTTTTAAGCATTAGGAAGAAAAATACTAAAAGAACAAACATTTAGAGTATGCCTTAGAATATCTTTTCGCAATAAGTGGGTTTTTGACATGGCTTTCTGATGAGGCCTTTTTCTCCTTTTTCTGCCAAGAAAGTTAGTATGAACAGGCCTACTAATAATTATTTCATAATTTTGATGATATAAATATAGATGTAAAGAAGTCAGAGGTTAAAAGTAAAATGTTATAAGATGTAATTATTAACAGGATTTAGAAAGAGTAGGTTATTGAAAAGAATGTCTAGAAAGCTTCCAGGTGAATTTGATTTCCTCATTGGCAAAACTAATTCCATTTGATTTTAGAAATCATTATAAGCTGCTTATTCCTGCATGTAATTAAATTATAGGGTAAGCCTAGTAAGTACAGTGTATGTTTTATTCATGTTATCTAAGGTATGCATTTGTTCAGACCAGAGAAAAGGAGGATTTTCCACATATACTTTTGCAGGACAATTATTTGTGAGTGAAGCTAATGGCTGCCTTTGGCCGAATGTCCACTATATGCCTCTTCTATTGTTTAATCCTCTTGCCTGTTCTGTGGGGAAGTATGTCTACTATCTCCAGTTTAAGGATGATGAAATGGAAGCTGAAAGAAATTAAGTAATTTTCTCAAGACCAAACAACTACTAACTGTCAGCCCTAGGTTGCTAGGATCTTTCCTGAATCAAAGCAAACGTCCTTATGACCTAGAAATTTACCTAGAAAAAGAAACTAGAATTTGCAACTGGAAAAAAAAATCCCCACTTTTAAGAGCATCCTTCTTATAGGGGGTAGTCATTTTTTAGGCAAATCCTACTTTCCCTCAGGCACCCAGGCTCCTTGCAAGTCTAGTAATGCCCCATGTCTGCCGGGGGTCCGTTTCAGGTGATGTCTGAAACCACCAATGGTACCAAACCCTATATATACTATCTTTTCTTCCATATGTACATACTTATGAGGAAGTTTATTTCATGAATTAGGCACAGTAAGAGATTAACAATGGTAACTATTAATAAAGTACAATTATAAAATATACTGTAAAAAAAAAATGTTACCCGAA
The DNA here is from genome assembly GCF_009829155.1 of Mustela erminea. Lineage (NCBI taxonomy): Eukaryota > Metazoa > Chordata > Mammalia > Carnivora > Mustelidae > Mustela > Mustela erminea. The sequence goes on from NC_045625.1 coordinate 59,454,125, forward strand.
TATTGTCTTTCTCCCTCAAAGTATCATATTGTACTCACTCTTCTGCTGGTGAGGGTGTGAAATGATAAAATGCAGACATTTTGGAAGGAAGTGAGGGGAAGGATGTGATGTAGCGTTAGGCAGCTATTGACCTGGCTATCTGTCAGAAGGATGATTATTTGCTTTGGACCATGTGTAGCTGAAGTTAAGCATGTATAACTGAAACCCTGGGATGGGGGGTGGGGGTTGTAGCGTACTACATTTAGCTGTGTATTCCCCTGGAGGACTCCTCTTACTATCTTTTGTATTTTCTTCCTTTGGCTTTGGGACAGGAAGTGCCATTAAAGGAGGGGATTGTAAACGTTCTTCTATTTGAACATTTAGACTTGGCTGGACAGTGCCTGAAGCTGTGGTTAACAGAATGAGAATCTCAGAATCAACCATGAGTGGGATGGGTAGGGTGAGTGTACCACCTTGTGTCTGAAGCACAGGTTTCCAAACTGTTTTCTATACTCAAACCTGGATGTCCAAGCCCTTCACTAGTTAACCTCAATGGACTCAACTATAACGGAGGTTCTGAAAAAGGCAAGTTACAATAAGTGTATAGTAAGATCGCAATTTAATAACAAATAAATAAATAAATAAATAATCCTGTTCCAGTTAAAAAGTTTTAGACTGGAGATAGTAAATAATATTTTAGAATTTTCATAACCCTTTCCCTTTTCTCACTTGGGAGGTAAAGTAAGAGGGAAATTATCTCAGCTCAGAATTCCCTCCCCTCCTCCCTCCTTTCCTTTGTTTATGTTTTTCAGTGTCTGTGGGGTGTGAAGAGCTGTGGTAATATCATTAAGGGTGCAAACTGAGACACGTTAAGCATGTGGCACACAGTAAAAGTGGCAATGCTAGAAGCCAGGTATATATAATAGAAAAGTGAGTTTTACTTCACAGCATCCAAATTAGTGAAATATATTTATTATACCTCAAACATTTCTGAAACACCACAAAATAAACACCCTGACACCATTTGTCTGTGACCCTTTGGAAGGCAGTGCCTAAAACCACCACTAGGATTTTGTGACCACAGAAAGAGATTTGTGAGAGAGCAACGTGTTATGCTTTCCATATATTACATTTAATCTTTGTAGGACAAGTCTAGTAGTTACTGCTCATACTTCACAGAGGAGGAAAGTAGTGCTCAGATTAAGTATTTGTGACATGGTCCTATAGCATTGATGTTCAAATCCTGGTCTGCCTGACCTAGAATCCTGGGTTTATTTATGTATAATCTTGCATAAAGATATTTTCTATGAAATAGCTTTGGTCATTTCAGGGGAAGATTTGAAGTCTTTGTGTGATATATAACAAGACACAATTTAAAAAAATCTATACATACGGTATATACAATAGGACGTTATTTGCCATAAAAAAGAAAATCCTGCCTTTTGCAACAATGTGAGTGAAACTTGAAGGCTTTATGTTAAGTAAAGTAAGTCAAACACAGAGAAAAATACTGTATATTCTCACACATGGAATTTTAAAAAGCTGAATTCACAGAAATAGGGAGCAGAATGGTGACAGGAGTAGAGGAAATGAGATGTTGGTTAAAGGGTGGAAATTTCCAGGCATCAGAAAAGTCAGTTCTAGGGATCTAATGTACAGCATGATGACTATAGTTAAGAGCTGTATACTTGAAGGTAGCTAAAAGAGTAGACCTTAAAAGGTATATCATACCATATCATACCATACCATGCACAAAAAAAGATAATTAGGTGAAGTGATGGAGGCAATAATGACTTTCGGTAATCATTTTGCAATATATACATGTATCAAATAATGTTGTTGCACACCTTAAACTTATACAAAGTTATATGTCAGTTACATGTCAATAAAGTTAGAAAACAATTTAAAAATAAGGATAAAAAATACTAAAACATAGATATTCTTAAAATACTCAGCCAAGAAATAAATAATTGTTATCATTAGTATATTAAGTCATTAAAACTTTTGATGAGGGTCAGTCATTAGCAATCCATGCATGCACACACTTATTTATACATATATATAGATGGGAAAAGAGGAGGAAGTGATTGTTGCTCTTTGACTATATGTTCATATCCTTGAAAAATAATGATAACTATCACCCTGTGCTTGTACACTTTGTTCTTGTAAAGTCATGGATATGAATGTTTATTTACCATCCTCAATAAAAAATTATGGTGCAGTACTATATTTTAAACTTCCAACAGAATCTTAATTTTATTTGCCTGGGGAAAAGGGGGATTCTTTACCTGAATAAAATATGTTTGAGACTGAGAAGATCAACCCTGACGGTGAAATGCTAATTGAAGCTGGCTGCATCTGCTACACCTTCTTTGTTTAGGAGAGCAGAGGTTGGGAAGGCAGCTGGAGTTTTCTGTTGGTTGCTGTGTCTCTGAGCTTGAGTGATTGTTGAATTTCCTCAAGAGATATAAGCCAAATTTCATCTTGGTTAATATTAAAGATATACAGGAGCGCCTGGATGGCTCAGTGGGTTAAGCCTCTGCCTTTGGCTCAGGTCATGATCTCAGGGTCTAGGGATCAAGCCCTGCATCAGACTCTCTGCTCAGCAGGGAGCCTGCCTCCACCCTCCCACCCCCACCCCCGCCCCCTGCCTGCCTCTCTGCACTTGTGATCTCTCTCTTTCTGTCAAATAAATAAATAAAATAAAATAAAAATCTTTTAAAAAGTATTAAAGATATACAGAGTTTATAAAGTTAACATTTCCTCCCTCTCCCCTGCTACCTTTCAATCAATGTCTTCCTTTTGTTTTCTTTGTCATTGAGGTGACATGTTTAGTGCTTATATCTTCCAAACTGGACAGTTTTTGGTCTTCTCCAGCTGGGAAACTTTAAGGCACCTCAGGGGTCACACTGAGTCAGTTCTGCCTGATAAATTCTTAGATGGCTTCAGGATTTTTTTTCTCATACCAAACACAGCACAGTGATTGCTACCAAACTATTATTGGTAATAATATGAGTAAATTAATGAATACATTCATTTAGAAAAAAAGAAACCTTGAAAGATACATTTCTTACAGATACTGTGTTATTCTGACATTTAGATAACAATAGTATTTTATTATAATTTCATAGGACTATAATTAATAGTAGATAAAGCAATGTATGTGAAATTAGTATTATATCTTATATTAGTATATTATATTAGTATCTTATATTAGTATTATATCTTGTGGGTGATATATATACATATCACCCACAAGATATATATATATATATATCTGTGCATGATCACTTCGTAAGATTTTTTATTAAACTTCATCATAACCCTGCAAGAAAAGCAGAGTGGAACTTACCCAGCCTTCTGTGTGAAACTGAGGCTGTGAGCTGTTTATGTGACTTCTCAGAGCCACTCAGTCTGTGAAAGAAAGGAGACTAGAACCTGGATACCATGACCTAAAGTGTAAATTTACATCAATGAAAGGTCTGTGAGTAAAGTAACTGTTGTTATATGACTAGTGAACCACTTGTGGAAGCCAGTTCTGCAGATTAATTATATTTAACTACTAGTAAACTTCAAGAGAGCACAACCTGTTGTATTAACTGCTAGGCCACAGCCCCTGCCATAAGCAATACAGAACATAGACTAGGTGCTTAATAAATGTTTGTTAAATGAATGGATGAGTAAAAAAAAAAAAAAAAAAGGAAAAAAAATGTTTTTAGATGACTTGCTAGGCTAGTTTTAGAATGCAACAGGAAGCTCCTCTTTATTAGAGATGATTCAGAATGATCTTGGTAGATTTAAACATCTTCCATTTATAATCCATTTCCTGTTAGTAAATATCAGAAGTTCTCTGCTGCTGCATTATGCTTAGCCCAGCAAACCCAGAATTGTTTGGTCTTGCATTCTTTAAATAATCCCTATTTGAAAGCAGCATTATCCACGTTCTTGGCACAGAGAATGATAGGATGGCACTTTGGTATGATTTGAACTTTAAAAAGTTTAGAAAGTTATTATTGTTATCTTAATGCTTCTTAAAGAATTTGTGGAGAACTGGACTTAATGATCCTAGGATTTACTCTACATCATCAGGTTGTTCAGTTATTTTATTTAAAGGCTTAATGTATTAAGACCTGACCTGAAAAAAGAAATACCAAAGACTAAAAAGGAAAATTTGATGCACAGATGAATACTTAGTCAGATATATAAGATGTTGTAATTACCATATTAATGAATCCAAAAAGGAGAGAATCCATTCTGCAAAGCATAAAGTGTAGTATTCCATGTAAGCCCAGCATGAGATATTTTATGCAACTTCGGTTTGAGAGCTCTGAGCCCAGTTGCCATGCCTCTTGAAAGAAAGATTCTGTTAAATTTATTTTCTAAGAGTCTGCACTGTTCCAGACACCAAAGAGAATAAATGCAAATACAGGAAGTTGTATGATCTGTTCTCAAGGACCTCACAGTCTAACAGAGAGCAGAAGACAAATATACAAATATCTTTCATACTAAGCACAGCAGGATGAATGACTCAGCTTTTGATCCATGTAAGATCAGCAAGAGGGAAATCACATACAGTTGGTGGGTAAGGTAGTGTTTCATGAATATGGTGGTGTTTGGGGTGTCCTGTGGAGTTTTCAAGATATTTGTCATTTGACAAGCAAGATATACCCGTGTATCCAGATGCGGCCTTCAAAATGTGTGCTGGTGCAGAAAGGACTGCATCACATAGAGCTTAGGTGTCCTTTTTGCTTATTATTGAGATACCTTATAGACGATTTCACTACTGATGATCCATATGTTGGCACAAATAAACTTAACTCAAAATCAAGCAATCTATTTATTTGGTAGCTTTGGAAAATGAATTTATGATAAGAGTTTGGAATTCATGCCTACGGGGAGGTTTGTGTATGATGGCACATTACAGCTATAGTTTGGAGAGCTGGGAACAAATCTCTTAGCCATAGCACAATCATATTGGGATCTACCTTCCTCTGCAACTGGAATTTATTTTATTTCAGTCAAATTTTGTATGCTTGAAGTCCCTTGAATATGGACCAAAATTAAGAGGTAACATGGCAAAATTCAGTTTATCAAAAATGATCAGGAAATGGGATGTTACAATTCATCTAACATTATGTTAACTGGGAGATTACAGAAATATTTCACATAGATTATTCAATTACTTCAATTAGAGTAAAAGAAAAAATATTTTTTATTAACATGTAATGTATTAATTGCTCCAGGGGTACAGATCTGTGAATCAATAGGCTTATACATTTCACAGCACATGCCATAACACATACCCTCCCCAAAGTCCACAACATAGCCACCCAATCCCTCCCTATCATCCCCCAACAATCTTCAGTTTGTTTCTTGAGATTAAGAGTCTCTTATGGTTTTTCTCCCTCCCAATACCATCTTCTTTCAATTTTTTCCCTCCCTACCCCCCATGACCTCCTATCCTGCCTCTCAAATTCCTCGTATCAGAGATCATAGGATAATTGTCTTTCACTGATTGACTTATTTCACTAGTTCTATCCATATAGTAGCAAATGGCAGGATTTCATGTTTTCTTTTTATGGCTACTATATATATCTCACATCTTCTTTATCCACTCATGTGTTGATGGGCATCTAGGTTCTTTCCATAGTTTGGCTATCTTGAACATTGATGCTGTAAACATTCAGGTGCATGTGTCCCTTCAGATTCCTACATTTGTATCTTTAGTGTGAGTATCCAGTAGTGTGATTGCTGGGTTTTAGGGTAGCTCTATTCTCAACTTTTTGAGGATCCTCCATACTGTTTTCCAGAGTGGCTGCACCTGCTTGCATTCCCACCAACAATGAAGGAGGGTTTTCCTTTCTCCGCATCCTCAACAACATCTGTTGTTTCCTGACTTGTTAATTTTAGCCATTCTGACTAGTGTGAGGTGGTATCTCAGTGTGGTTTTGATTTGTATTTCCCTGATGCCGAGTGATGTGGAACACCTTTTCATGTGTCTTTTGGCCATCTGGATGACTTCTTTGCTGAAATGTCTGTTCATGTCTTCTGCCCATTTCTTGATTGGATTATTTGTTCTTTGGGTGTTGAATTTGATAAGTTAGTTATAGATTTTGAATACTAGCCCTTTATCTGATTTGCGAATATTACCTCCCATTCTGCCAGTTGTTTTTTGGTTTTCTTTACTGTTTCATTTGCTGTGCAAAAGCTTTTTATCTTGATGAAGTCCCAATAGTTCATTGTTGCCCTTGCTTCCCTTGCCTTTGGCAATGTTTCTAGGAAGAAGTTGCTGTGGCTGAGGTCAAAGAGGTTGCTGCCTGTGTTCTCATGGATTTTGATGGGCTCCTGTCTCACATTGAGGTCTTTCATCCATTTTTAGCCTATTTGTGTGTGTGGTGTAAGGAAATGGTCTGCATGCGGTTGTCCAATTTTCCCAACACTATTTATTGAAGAGAGACTGTCTTTTTCCCATTGGACATTGTTTCCGGCTTTGTCAAAGATTAGTTGACCATAGAGTTGAGGGTCCATTTCTGGGCTCTGTATTCTGTTTTATTGATCTATGTGTCTGTTTTTGTGCCAGTACCATCCTGTCTTGATGATTACAGCTTTGTAATAGAGCTTGAAGTCTGGAATTGAGATGCCACCAACTTTGGCTTTCTTTTTCAACTTTCCTCTGGCTATTTGGGGTATTTTCTGGTTCCATATAAATTTTAGGATTATTTGTTCAATTTCTTTGAAAAAAATTTGTGGGATTACATTAACTATGTAGATTGTATTAGATAGCATAGACATTTTCACAATATTTGTTCTTCCAATCCATGAGTATGGAACATTTCTCCATTTCTTTGTGTCTTTCTCAATTTCTTTCATGAGTACTTTATAGTTTTCTGAGTATAGATTCTTTGCCTCTTTGGTTAGGTTTATTCCTAGGTGTCTAACAGTTTGGTGTGCAATTGTAAATGGGATTGACTCCCTAATATGTCTTTCTTCTGTCTTGCTGTTGTTATATAGAAATGCGACTGATTTTTGTGCCCTGATTTTATATCCTAACACTTTACTTAATTCCTGTGTGAGTTCTAGTAGTTTGGGAGTGGAGTGTTTTTGGGTTTTCCACATAAAGTATCATATCATCCACAAAGAGTGAGAGTTTGACTTCTTTTTTGCTGATTCAGATGCCTTTTATTTCTTTTTGTTGTCTGATTTCTGAGGCTTGGACTTCTAGTACTATGTTGAATAGCAGTGGTGATAGTGGACATCCCTGCCGTGTTCCTGACCTTAGGGAGAAGCTGTTAGTTTTTCCCCATTGAGAATGATATTCACTGTGAGTTTTTCATAGATGGCTTTGATGATATTGAGGTATGTCTCTTTTGTCCCTACACTGTGAAGAGTTTTGATCAAGAAAGGATGCTGTACTTTGTCAAATGCTTTTTCAGCATCCATTGAAATATAATATGGTTCTTGTTCTTTCTTTTATTAATGTATTATATCACATTGATTGATTTGCAGATGTCAAACCAACCTTGCAACCCAGGAATAAATCCACTTGGTCGTGGAGAACGATCCTTTTAATGTACTGTTGGATCCTATTGGCTAATATTTTGGTGAGAATTTTTGCATCTGTGTTCATCAGATATATTAGTCTGTGAGTCTCCTTTTTGATGAGGTCTTTGGTTTGGAGATCAAGGCAATGCTGGCCTCATAAAATGAGCTTGGAAGTTTTCCTTCCATCTCTATTTTTTTTGGAACAGTTTCAGGAGAATTCGTATTAATTCTTCTTTAAATGTTTGGTAGAATTCACCTGGGAAGCCGTCTGGCCCTGGACTCTTGTTTGTTTGGAGATTTTTGATGACAGCTTCAATTTCCTTACTGGGTATGGGTCTGTTCAGGTTTTCCATTTCTTTCTGGTTCACTTTTGGTAGTTTATATGTCTCTAGGAATGTATCTATTTCTTCCAGATTGTCAAATTTGCTGCGTAGAGTTGCTCATAATATGTTCTTATAATTGTTTGTCTTTCTTTGGTGTTGGTTTTGATCTCTCCTCTTGCATTCATGATTTTATTGATTTGGGTCCTTTTTCTTTTATTTTTGATAAGTCTGGTGGGGGGTTTATCAATCTTATCAATTCTTTCAAAGAACCAGCTCCTAGTTTCATTGATTTGTTCTACTCTTCTTTCAGTTTCTATTTCATTGATTTCTGCTCTGATCTTTATTATTTCTCTTCTCCTCCTGGGTTTAGGCTTTCTTTGCTGTTATTTCTCCAGCTCCTTTAGGTATAGTGTTAGATTGTGTACTTGAGACCTTTCTTGTTTCTTGGGAAAGGCTTGTTTGCTATATAATTTCCTCTCAGGACCACCTTTGCTGTGCCCCAAAGATTTTGAACAGTTGTATTTTCATTTTCATTTGTTTCCAGGATTTTTTATAATTCTTCTTTAATTTACTGGTTGACCTATTCATTCTTTAGTAGGATGCTATTTAGCCTCCATGTATTTGAGTTCTTTCCAACTTTCCTCTTGTGATTGAGTTCTAGCTTCAGAGCATTGTGGTCTGAAAATATGCAGGGAATGATCCTAATATATATATATATATATTTTTTTTTTTTTTTGGTAAAGATTTTATTTATTTGACAGACAGAGATCACAAGTAGGCAGAGAGGCAGGCAGAGAGAGAGGGGGGAAGCAGGCTCCCTGCTGAGCAGAGAGCCCGATGCGGGCCTTAATCCCAGGACCCTGGGATTATGACCTGAGCCGAAAGCAGAGGCTTTAACCCACTGAGCCACCCAGGTGCCCTGATCCTAATCTTATGGTACCAGTCGAGACCCAATTTGTGACCCAGGATGTGATATATTCTGGAGAATGTTCCATGTGCACTAGAGAAGAGTGTGTATTCTGTTGTTTTGGAATGGAAAGTTCTAAATATATCTGTGTTGTCCATCTGGTCCAGTGTGTTATTTAAGGCCTTTATTTCCTTCTTGATCTTTTGCTTAAATGATCTGTCCATTTCAGTGAGAGAGGTGTTAAAGTTCCCTACTGTTTTGTATTATTGTTGATGTGTTCCTTTGATTTTGTTATTAGTTGGTTTATATAACTGGCTGTTCCCATTTTAGGGGCATAGATATTTACAATTGTTAGATCTTCTTGTAGAACAGACCCTTTAAGTATGACATAGTGTCCTTCCTTATCTCTTATTATAGTCTTTGGCTTAAAATCTCATTTATCTGATATAAGGATTGCCACCCCAGCTGTCTTTTGATGTCCATTAGCATGGTAAATTGTTCTCCACCCCCTCACTTTAAATCTGGAAGTGTCTTTGGGTCTGAAATGAGTTTCTTGCAGACAGCATATTAATGGATCTTGTTTTTTTATCCATTCTGATACCCTGTGTCTTTTGATTGGGGCATTTAGTCCATTTACATTAAGGGTAACTATTGAAAGATATGAATTTAGTGTCATTGTATTGCCTGTAAGGTGATTGTTACTGTAAGTCGTCTCTGTTCTTTTCTGGTCTGTTACCTTTAGGCTCTCCCTTTACTTAGAGGACTCCTTTTAGTATTTTCTGTAGATTGGTTTGGTGTTTGCAAATTCTTTTAATTTTTGCTTCTCCTGGAAGCTTTTTATCTCTCCTTTTATTTTCAATGACAGCTTAGGTGGATATCGTATTCTCGGCTACATATTTTTCTCATTTAGTGCTCTGAATGTATCATGGCAGTCCTTTGTGGCCAGCCAGGTCTCTGTGAATAGGTCTGCTGCCAATCTAATATTTCTACCATTGTATGTTACAGACCTCTTGTCCAAGCTGCTTTTAGGATTTTCTCTTTGTCATTGAGACTTGGAGGTTTTACTATTAGATGACGGGGTGTGGACCTATTTTTATTGATTTTGAGGGGGTTCTCTGTGCCTCCTGGATTTTGATGCTTGTTTCCTTTGCCACATTAGGGAAGTGCTCTGCTGTAATTTGCTGCAATATACCTTCTAGCTCACTCTCTCTTTCTTTTTCTTCTGGGATCCCAATTATTTTAATATTGTTTCATCTTATGGTATCACTTATCTGTCAGATTCTCCCCTTGTGGTCCAGTAGTTGTTTGTCTCACTTTTGCTCAGATTCTTTATTCTCTGTCATTTGTTCTTCTACACCATAATTCTCTCTTCTGCCTTATTTATCCTTGTTGTAAGAGCCTACATTTTTTTTTTTTTACTTCAACTTGTTTAGATTTTAGTTCTTTTATTTCTCCAGAAAGGGATTTTATTTCTCCAGAAAGAGATTCTGTGGGATCTTCCATGCTTTTTCAAGCCCAGCTAGTACCTTGATCAGTGTTATTCCAAACTCTAGTTCTGACATACTTCGAATGTCTGTATTGATTAGGTCCCTAGCTGTTGGTACTGCCTCTTTTTCTTTTTCTTTTCTTTTTTTTTTTTTTTTTTTTTTGTGGTGAGTTTTTCCACATTGTCATTTTATCCAGGTGAGAATAGGTGAATGAGAGAACAAAATAATAGAAGGGTAACAAGTACCCTAGAAAAATATACACTAACCAAATCAGAAGAGGCCTGAAACTAGAGGAGAAGAAAGGAGAAAAAAAAATGAAAAAAGAAAAAACAAATATAGATAGGTAGACAGATAGATAGATTTGTGAACCACACACTTGATTTTGGGTGTATTTTGGTCTGTTAGAAGAGACTATCTCCCACAATTTTAAAGAAAAAAGAACATGTATATATACAAAAATAAGGGTAAACATGAAGGAATGGAATTTGACTGTAAAGATGAAAATTAAAAAAAAACAGTTCTAAAAAAATTGATAAGAAGTTGGTTAAAAAAGAAAGAAAAAACTAAAGAGGAAAGAATGTGATCAGACTGGTGAGTAGAACAAAGCCACGAGCTAGATTTAGGGTATATTTTGATCTATTAGAAAAAATTGTATTCCAAAATTGTTTTTTTTAAAGATTTTACTCATTTTATTTCACAGAGAGAGAGATCACAAGTAGGCAGAGAGGCAGGCAGAGAGCGAGAGGAGGAAGCACGCTCCCTGCTGAGCAGAGAGCCCAATGCGGGGCTCCATCCCACGACCCTGGGATCATGACCTGAGCTGAAGGCAGAGGCTTTAACCCACTGAGCCACCCAGGTGCCCCTGTATTCCAAAATTTTAAAGAAAAAGAAAACCTATATGTACACCAAAAATAAATTTAAATACAATAATGGGATAAAATATGACTATAACAATGAAAATTTAAAAAATATTTTTAAAAAGGTATTGATAAGATAAAATAGTTAAAAATGTTAAAATAGGAAAAAGGAATTTTTTTTAAATAGAATAAGAAAAAATAAAATTTAAAAGATTTAACTTTGAAAGACTAAAAGATCATGGGAAAGAAGCCATGAATTCTATGTTTGCTTTCCACTAGCTCTGGAGTTCTGTGGTTTTCATTAACTTATGAACTTGGTCTTGACTGGATATTTTTGCTGATCTCCTGGGGGAGGGTCCTGCTGCAGTGATTCTCAAATGTCTTTGCCCAAGGCAGAATTGCACTGCCATTGTCAGGGGCCAGGCTAAGTAATCTGCTTGGGTTCACTCTCTAGCTTTTGTTCCCTGAATGCTTCCTGTCTGGAGGACAGGAATGAAAATGGCAGCCTCCCAATCTCCAGCCCCATTGGAGCCGAAAGCTTGGGGTCCCACTCCTCAGTGCACCTTCAGAGAAAAGCAGTCAAGCCCTCCCATCTCCCTGGTCTCCAGTCATACTCCGAGCTCACCCAGCTTGTGCTGAGCATTTCTATGTCTGGCACACAACCCTTTCTGGAGTCTCCCAACCCAGAAGATTCCTGTAGCATGCTCCTGCGCTGCTCCTCCCAGAGGAGGAAGGAGGGGGTCTCTCCAGATCTGCCACTTGTGGGGTCCCTGCTGGAAGAACAGTGGCTGGTCTGTGCCTTGGATCATGGTTTAAGGTTAACATGAGCTGAAAGCCCCCTCCTCGGCTCCATCTCTGTAGCTGGTCTCCCTGTTCCAATACCACACTCAGACACCCCTGTTCTTTTTGTGTGTCGGCGGGTCCTGAGACTACACTGCTCCACCTCCCACTTAGTTTCTGGAATCACGTTCCTCAATGGAGCAGACTTCTAAAAGTTTTGATTTTGTACACCACTGTTCTCTCACTTTCTGGGAGCCAGCCCCTCCCTCTGCCATCTATCTTCCTGTATGTTGTCTTGGATTCACTTCTCCACACATCCTACCTTCCAGAAAGTGGTCGATTTTCTGTTCCTAGAATTGCTGATCATCTTCTCTTCTATCTCCTGTTGAGTTTGTAGGTGTTCAGAATGGTTTGATAACTATCTAGCTGAATTCCTGGGACCTGATAATATGTAGATCTCTACCTCCTCTAAAGAGGAAAATATTTGGCATTTAAAATATTCTGAACATAATTTGAATTGAATTTCTTTTGTGTTTATTCAGAAAGGTCTTCCAGGTTCTAGACGTATTCTAGTTTACCGATAAAAGTATCTGTTGTTTTCTAGGAAATAAATGATGGTCATTTTGCCTTTCTGGTTACTTATGGTTATTTCAATTCTGAATTAATGAAATTTGAATTTTGGTCAACCATAAGACCAGAAGTTCTGTTTTTAAATCCCCATATAAATCTAATATATAAATCCTACTCTTTTGTAAAGCCTTGACTGATCAAGCACATGATGATTTGATGTGATTAATTATGATTTTTAAATTAAGTGACTACATTAGTAGTCAATATCAGGAACCCATAGATATCTACAGGGGTTTTGAATAATTAAATATTGTGGGGAAGCAGTTAAATCCACAGTTCATAGTTACAAGTACTCTGCTGAGTAATAAGTCTCTAGGAAGCACAGTATTCACTTACCCTAAGGTATTGATAAATGAGGATCATTGTAATTTAGTGGGATCATTTTCTTATCAGAATGTCAGCCTGCTGAGGAACATTTTATATTAATACTGAAGGTCAAATGTTCCACTGGCCTTCACTAGTCCCTATTATAGAATATTGTTCATTCTTATATACTTAAATAATTCCCAGGTTTAAAATATTACATTCTAGTATTATAGAAATTTATTTATATCTTGGCTACTAAGAATTAAGGCAATTCATCCCATATATCCCTATTGATAAATTCATAAACCATGCACTGACCTATAACATTTTCTGCTGTGGCTACCAAGAGTGTGCATAGATCATTTTAAATGACTTAACGTGATTTGTTTTTAATCAGACACCTAAAGGTGACCTAGTTGTTACCATGTTTCATAATACGGCACTTAATTTCTTCACGTATGTTTCCTTACCAGAGTTAAAGAGGTCTTTGCTACCTCCTATAACTACAAGAGTGGCTTTTAATTTTTTACATGATTTTTTAAATAATATGCTTCATTTTATTGACTAAAAGCATGAAATTAGATTAATTCTTTCTGTACATTTTTGAATTTACCTTTCAAAATAGCATGCATTAAGAGGACATATCTTTCTCCTTTAGATCTTACATAAAACACAATGGACAGTAGCAGAGATTGCTGTAGACACTTTGACATTGGGATTTCCCCTTCAAGAAGCAGCTTTTTAAAAAATTATTTTTAAATTTTTAAAGGTTTTATGGATTTACTTGAGAGAAAGAGAGAGAGAGAGAGAGAGAGCACAAGTGGGGAGGAGAGAGAGAAGTAGACTGCCTGCTGAGCAGGGAACCTGATGCAGGACTCAGTCTCAGGGCCAAGGGGTCATGACCTGAGCCAAAGGTAGATGCTTAACTGACTGAGCCACCCAGATGCCCCAAGAAACAGCTTTTATAAAAATTTTCTAACTCTAAAATGTTTGGACCATCCTTAAAGAATCTTACAATTTATTCTTATGTGGACTCTGATTAAAATATTATCGACATCTTAAAAATATATTGAATGATATTACTCAGTTCCTACAACCTAAAAGTTTTTAACCGTATATTGGTTGTATGAGATTAATTCACTACTATATTTATTGTAATTTGTAAGTAGGTTCTTTTATTTTATTAGGTAAAATAAGTAAACACGATTCTATTAAATAGTAATGTCTTCCGATTTAGTCTGTGCCCAAGAAATTCTAACAAAATTTTCAAATGATATCTGAAAGTATAAAAAGTTTTCACCCTTTAAGCTAATTGATATTATGAATTCAAGAGACTTTAGTATGTGCTGAGAAGGTGATCAACTTTGTTTTAATATTAGGCCAAAAATAATTCATCTGCAATACAAAAAGTTGACCTGTGTTCCTTTTTATATTGTCAGTCATTGGCCACTTTTCAAAGGCATTTGGAATATTTGATCTTTTTTTTGCATAATCATATATTTACATGGCATTTCCCCCAAATACTGAGCCAGTACATTTTTACTGCCTATTATCTAAAATAATTTATTCCCTTATTTGCTCTGTCTTGTTAAGTCCCTGTGAGGCAGGTCAGTAACATTAAATATTTTCAAAACCAAAAAACAACTCTATAATTTATTTTTCATTTTAGGGGGAAATTACGTTGCTGTCCCAAAATTTGGCTTCTGTCAAATAATCTATAGAGTGTAAATACCACTAGAGAGTCTGCTGTAACTATTTGGAATTCTTTCAGAGTAGTTTGATGCAGATAAAAGGTGATTTTCTTCATATCTTCTTGCCAAGCAGAGTGTAACGTAATGGGCAGCAGTATGTGAAATGGGCTTAAGTATTTTATTTCCATACTCTCCGGTTCCTCAATTGCATCCTCCCCCCACCTTAAATTAAACATATTGCACTTCCATCTGCTATACCCTATCGATGATTCACATTTATTTTTGCAGAAATATTTTTCAAATGGGTTTAGGCAGCAGATGTTTTTGCATTTGTACCCGCCTTCCTTTTCCTGATGTGTTTCCACATGTAAAGGGGAAAATGCATCACTGCTGTCCTTGGTGAATTTTGCATATCTCTTTGATTTGGGCTGCTGCACTGTAATGCATGATAATGTGACAACCGCAGTCAAGCAAGACGTTTCCTTAGTTTCCTGGTATTCTATATCAATATCCCAGCTGTGCTGCTGGGATTTAAAGAACTTCTTTAGCTCTTGGTAATTCCCCCCAGGATCCTTGCTCAAAAGACTGAATCCAAACAAACTTCTCTCTTTCTGATAGTCTCTTGTTTCAAGACTGAGTTTAGAGAAGTTATAGCTTTCCAAATGAACTCAAAAACACAAATGCAGGTATGCATGATATATTTTTAGCACCATTTATTTAAAATTCTGTGTGCAGATGTCAATTTCATCTGTCTTTCTAGAACATGGTACCTAACAGAGTATTTGGCAAACCCCTGCAACCAAAATTATGTTTTGAATGCTACCTTGCTTACGCAGAGTAGGAAGAGAAAATGTGGACACAGTAATAGTTATCCATTGATGTATAACAAATTACCCCAAAATTAGCAGAGTAGAACAGTGCTTATTTATCAGCTCACTTAGTTTCTGAGGCTTAGGAATCTGGGAGCCATTCAGCTAGGTGGTTCTGGCCCAGGGTCTCTCATGAATCTGTAGTCAGAATGTTACATGGGGCTGTAATCAGCTGAAGACTTGACTGGGATTGAAGGGTCTGATTCCAGGATGGCTTAAACACGTGTGTGTTGGCAAGAGTTGGTAGTTCCTTGTTGGCTTAAGGAATCCTCAGTAGAGCTCTCCACAAGTGAGTGGTTTAGGTCACTGGCTTCCTCCAAAGTGAAAGATCAGAGAAAGAGAGATAACGGGAGTAGGGGAGATAAGAGAGAGATAGGACAGAGGAGAAAGGAGAAAAGAGGGAGAGACATATAAGGGGGTTGGGGGACAGAGGGAGACTGAGAGAGAGACCAAGAAGGAAGCTGCCATTTCTCTTACAACCGAATCTTGGAAGTGATATCTCATCATTGTATTGCACTCTCTCAGAGCAACCCTGTTATCATAGGCAGGGGACTACACAAAGTTTGTGAATACAAGGAGGCAGAGATAATTTAAGGCTAACTTAGAGGCTGGCTATCCCAGGCATGAATTATCTATTAGCTGCTACGTTACTCTGTGGCCTTACCTAAGTCAGTAACTTCTTCTTTTTTTTTTTTTTTTAAAGATTTTATTTATTTATTTGATAGAGATCACAAGTAGGCAGAGAGGCAGGCAGAGAGAGGAGGAAGCAGGTTCCCCGCTGAACAGAGAACCCGATGCGGAGCTCGATCCCAGGACCTTGGGATTATGACCTGAGCCGAAGGCAGAGGCTTTAACCCCCTGAGCCACCCAGGCACCCCCTAAGTCAGTAACTTCTTGAGCTTCAGTTTACTCATTGCTTTCCTGCTGATCACTCAAAATGTGAAGATCTTAGGAGACATGGATGTAAAAGCACTCAGTAAATACAAAGTAACATCTACATATGAGGGCCAATTAAGGAACTGTATTTTGTTTTCAGAGTAGTAAAAGGAAACACAAAACTAAACTAAACTAAAAGCACAAGAAAGTGCAGAATGAAGAGATGGAGAGAAGGAAGAAAAGAGGGAACAAGAAAGGAAAGTGTGTCCTCCATAAACAGCGACCAGGGGTCTTTACCCTGTTTTTGCTCTTCCTTCTTGTCAGTAGTTAACTTTAACTGCAGGCAAAATGAGCGCTTCTGTCCTCAAAATACACAATCCCATCTTTTTTAGGATTAAACAAAGACAAGCTATTATGAGCTTCTCTTCTCAGCTGGGACAGATTTGATTAAAATCAAATGAATTTAAATCAGTAGTCAAAACGGCTAGATTTAAATCACCAGTGCCAGAACTCCCTCATTGCCGTCCTCAAAACCAGAACCTCGATTATAAATGCTTCTGCCGTCCATTAAAAAGGACAGGTAAGAGCCATTAGTATTTCCACAAACCACTGACCTTGGCTCAGTATAAACTAAAAATCTAGGAAGTGACTGTATTTATTATCATTTTTAATGTGTGTGCTCTGGAATTCATTTCCCCTATGGATGACTTTCAACTTCATTTTGGCATCTAATTGTGGAAACATCATTTTACTTTTAGAATCAAGGTAACAAACCCTGTTTCCCTTAGTACCATAGGTGACTGGAGATCATTTACCCAGAGGAGTCATAAAGACTTCAAATTCACGTGTCCAAAGCTGACTGGACTATCCTCTCAATCTCCCCTACATATACTTGCTGTATCAACAAAGTTATTTGAAGAAGCCATTTTGACATTGCTTAAAAATGGACTATTCCAGTTTTCTTTTTTTTTTTCCTCAAGAAATGATTACAACAGATAATTTCACACATTCCCTGACCTTGTCCATTTCTTGCTTCATTGCTTCCACAGTCCCTGACCTTCGCTCTACCTTATATCTGAGATATGTGTTAGCAAAGTGATGAGGATCTGGCCATTCAATGCAGGCATTCTTTGGTCTTAAAACACATCTTTGCATTTTGATTTGAACTTTTTGAAATGCCTCTTAAGTCAGAAACACCTGGGTCAATAGAAGTAAGTTAATGGATGGTCAGTTTTTCTTTCCCAGAGCCTACATGGCCAGTCCACATCCTCAGCCACACCCGAATTCCTGCCTTCCCTCTCAGATCTCAAGTCAACAGCCCCTAATGATGCTAACTCCAAAA
Organism: Mustela erminea; assembly: GCF_009829155.1. NCBI lineage: Eukaryota > Metazoa > Chordata > Mammalia > Carnivora > Mustelidae > Mustela > Mustela erminea. The sequence goes on from NC_045625.1 coordinate 59,471,714, forward strand.
TTCCTTTAAATTTGCCCCCACCTCTACATCCTACTACTGTGTCCTTCTCTCTCTCTCTCCCTCTCTCTCTCTCTCTCTCTTTTTTTTCTTTTTAAAGATTTTATTTATTTGACAAAGAACACAAGTAGGCAGAGAGGCAGGCAGAGAGGGAGAAGAGGAAGCAGGCTCCCTGCTGAGCAGAGAGCCCGATGCGGGGCTCGATCCCAGGACCCTGGGATCATGACCTGAGCTGAAGGCAGAGGCTTTAACCCACTGAGCCACCCAGGAGCCCCTTGTCCTTCTCTCTTACTCCTTTGCCACTCTAATAGCCTTGTAATTGGCCTTTTGGAAGCTTCCACTCTTTTCTCCTTCATCCATTCATTCCAAAGCTGCCAGTTACCTTCAAAAAAAAAAAAAAAAAAAAAAAAAAAGGACGCCTGGGTGGCTCAGTGGATTAAGCCGCTGTCTTCGGCTCGGGTCATGATCTCAGGGTCCTGGGATCGAGTCCCGCGTCGGGCTCTCTGCTCAGCAGGGAGCCTGCTTCCCTCTCTCTCTCTCTCTGCCTGCCTCTCTGTCTACTGTGATCTCTCTCTGTCAAATAAATAAATAAAATCTTTAAAAAAAAAAAAATAACACACTGATGTGATCTTATAATTCCCCAGCTTAAAATACAGCAATAGCTTTTTATTGTCTACAGCAGCACTGCCCACTAGAAACTTCTGATGATGGAAATGTTCTATATCTGTCTGCTGCCCAGTGTAGTAACTGTGAACCATATGTGGCTATTGAGTGCTTAAAATTTGTCTAGTGAGACTGAGGAACTGAATTTTTACTCTTTTAATTAAATTCATATGGCTACATGTGGCCAGTGGCTACCATACTGGACAGTGTAGGTCTACACAATAAAGTAGAGCCTTCCTATTTTATCACAACTACTTTCCCCTTTCCCACACATGAATAATATATAAAAAGTATGTTTTATTGCAGTAGTTTGAAACCTTTTTACTTTAAACCACACTAAGAAATGCATTTTCTGTTGTGACTATGACAAGCATAGATGGTCATAAATCCTCAATGATTTTTTTATTAAGCATCTGCTGTATGTAAAGCCTTGCAATACATCTATGAACAGGTGAGACTGCTATACCTTCTCATTCTATTGGTGAGAAGCACAAGGTAAAATGAATAGTAAGTGTGATGAAAGTGAATTGTATGGGGTCTTTGCAGGTGATGGAAGAAGGAAAAAGCAGAGCAGGAAGGAAAGATCAAGGCAGCTGTTGAGTGTGGGGAGCACACTGGAGGATTAGAGAGGGTGGCCAGAATAGGCCTCCTGCAGGAGAAGCAAAAACTAAAGGGAGTGAAGTTTGCTAATAGGTGTCTGAAGGAAGCATGCTCAATCCACGGAGGAGGGGCCAGAGCAAAGGCTTGGAACACACCTGGCCTGTGGAGGGAATAGGAGTTGACCAGGATGGGAGCCTTAGAAAAAATGCATGAGCAAACGTGTCTGCCATTATAGGCACTCCAGAAACGGATTTTGTCTCATCCACTGTAATCTCCCATCTCCCAGAAGAAACTGCTCTCCTTGTTCTTAGAGTAATCTCATTCTTGCTTTTTGTTATCCTCTTAGTGCTATAGTTGGATCACCAAATAATGTTATTTTCCTCCTTTTTGATTTTTATACACATGGAATGATAACACATTAATTCCTTTTTGTGAATTCTTTGCTTCACATTATGTTGGTAAGATTTTTTTGATATTTTTGTGTTTATCTACAGTTTCTGATTCTCACTGATATATACTATCCCATTGTATGAATATCCCACAATTTATTTATTCTATTGCTAAACCATTATGTTGTGTTTAGTTTGGGATATTTATGATTAGTGCTTCACTGAGCCTTTGTGTGTATATATATATATATATATATATATATTCTTAATTTGGTGCACTTAAGCACACATATCTCTATGATATGCACCAAAGTGCTAAATTTGAATGATGAGTTGTGCATATATTCAACCTCATTAATAATGCCACAGTATTTTCCAAAATGTTTTTAAAAGTTTTAGGTATAAGAAAGCCTGTTGTCCTGTATCCTTGCCAATAGTTCATACTGTCACACTTCTAAGGTTTTGTCAGTTTGTGGTAGCATCCGCTGGAGGTTTGCCTTCACATACGTTTATTAAAGAAATTGAGAACTTTTTCATCTTTTTAAAGACCATTGGGTTTTCTCTTTTGCTGAAGTGCCTAGTTAAGTCTTTTGTCCTTTTTTCTCTTTGGTTGTCACTGTATCTCATTAATTTAGAATAATTCTTTATATTTTTGCATACTATCCCTTGTCAGTGATATGTATTACATACATATTTTCACAATATGTAGCTTGTTGTTTCAGTCTGCTAATAATGCCTTTGGATGAAGGGTATTTTAAATTTTATATGGTCGAATTTATCAGCCTTTTCTTTATGGTTAGTGTTTTTTGTTTTTGTATCTTGTTTAAGAGATCTTTTACTACTCCCCAGCTCTAAAGATATTCTATATTCTTCTCTAAAAGTTGCGTAGTGTTCATTTTGACAAGGAAGTCTTTAGTCCACCTGGAGCTAATTTTACTGTACGGCGCGAGGAAGAGATTTAATCCTTCTCCCACCCCAACCAGTATGGATTGCCAAATCTGTGCTATTCCACTTCGTTATAATTGTTTCTGATTGTCACCCATTAAATCTATTTCACGCCCCACTAATAATACCTACCTGGAAGTTAAAAAAACAGCTCTAGTGTTACCTAACCGCCTCTTAAGTGCCCACTGGAATTGGTTATAAGTAATAATCTCAACTTGAACTATCTAAAAACAAAGAACCCAACAAAAAATATGATGGGAGAGCGTGTGTGTGTGTGTGTGTGTGTGTGTGTGTGTGTGTGTATCTCAGATCCTTCAGGGAAGGATGCTGCCTTCAGAATAGATTAGAATTCTGTGTCTGCACATATAAGTCATATATGTATCTCTGCAGAGCTGGTTAATGGGTGGCCGTGTTTGTTTCAGCTGTGAGCTATGATGCACTTAGAGTTAAATAGAGTTATCTATACAAAAAACAATATGACATTGATAAGGTCCAATAAACATTAAGTTGTTGGTATAAAGCACATCAGAATATGTGAGGCATTTCACCTGCATTCCATTAGAATTCCCATAAACTTACAAAGTTGTAGTCTGTATCACATCAGTTCCTGAGTAAATCATTGATCACTAAGTAAATTCTGGGGCGCCTGGGTGGCTTAATAGGTTAAAACATCTGCCTTTGAGTCAGGCCATGATCTCAGGGTCCTGGGATCGAATCCCACATCAGGCTCTCTGCTCAGTGGGGAGCCTGCATCTCTCTCTCTCTCTCTCTCTCTGCCCGCCTCTCTGCCCACTTGTGATCTCTGTCAAATAAATAAATAAATAAATAAATAAAAATCTTTGAATAAATAAATATATATATAAATTCTGTTCGTCAAAGGTGGATTTAATCTGGTAAAACTATAGGTTCGACTAGGGCTATTTCTTCCAATGTTTTAAATTTGATTTTGGATTCAAAAACAATTACAGCTAATTTGAATAATAAGAAATGTCATCAGTGTAGGTATTTGTTAATTTTCCTCCACCATAATGTTTCCTTTGTTTATTTTTAAGTAAAATATCATTAGACTAAATTCAAAAATATTACCTTATCTGAATCAAAGGTATGTGATTACTTTTTTCCATTATAACCAAGGCTACTCATAACCCTTTTTGCTTCTTAATTTAATTGTTCTAAATGGATTTTGAATGAAGAATAACAGATGTGATGAAGCACACAATGTTTCAATCTGTGCTGTTATTGAGAAAAAAAATTCTGCCTTATTTTGGCATAATGAAATATTTTCATGACAGATAGTAACTGAACTGCATCCATTTATATCTTAAAGTTAGCAAAACGAAACTTTTAAATGGGAATGCCATTTGAAGGTGGGGTAAAAGAAAAGAGTAAAAAGAATAAAGCTATACCCATAGAGCAAGATGCATCCTTCCTGTAGGATGAACTTAACACCCCAAATTATCTGCCACTTGGTGGGGAGATTATGGGGTTCAGGGCAGCTGTGGCATGTTGTTTGAGCAGCTGTGTCCATAAAGGGCACAGACTCAGTAGAAATGCTTGCAGAGATTGAAGGAAAGACATATTTCTTTTCCGAGGAATACCTAGTATATGGTCCTGTCCTGTCCATGCAATTGCTTTCCTTTTTCCACTCGTCTTCTTTACCAGTCCTCATGTCTTCTAATGAGGACTGAGAAATTTCCAGATGGATCAGTGCTTCATTCTACATCCATTTTCCAATATGCATTTCAGCGTAGGCATTAAAAGGCTAGAAAAACGCACAAATTACACACATTATGAATGTTATATGGGGAAATGTGAAGGTAAAACTTTTTAAGATGAAAGACTCAGCATGTTGGTGTCATCTTTAATAAATAAGGAAAGGCAGGGTGTTTTGAGGAGTTGGTAGCCATTTCTAATATTGATGAAACTGTATTAAAGCAGCTTTGACTCCCTATTATTGTTCCTTAAATGCAGAACCTAGAAGCTGAGTAGAGCTAAAAGTTGATTGTTCTCAAATGGTTGTGTTGAATTGTTAGAATAAACCTGAGAAAGCTGCATGAATATCTAGCTTCCTGTGATAAGTATGGTAGAGTGCAACAGCTGTAAGAATGTGGTGGTTATGGGCTGTCCCATATGGTCTCCTCGTCATGCCTTATACCTTCTCAGCACAAACTTTAGTATCACAGTTGAAATAGATATTTTGTTTCATGGGTATTTTTAAGGAAGGTATTGGGTTCAGACACTGGATATCATTTTCTAGTTGCTAGTGAAAATGAAAATGCAGGGGCACCTGGGTGGCTTAGCTGGTTAAGCATCTGCCTTCAGCTCAAGTCATGATCCCAGGGTCCTGGGATCAAGCCCCACATACAGCTCCCTGCTCGTGATCTCTCTCTCTCTCACTCTCATTTGCTCACTTTCTCTCAAATAAATAAAATCTTAAAAAAAAAAAAAAAGAAAATGAAAATGCATCACTTCCCCCCCCCTTCAGGATTTATGTGCAGAACTCCAGTTTTTTTTTTTTTTTAATGGTGTGTCTGGGAGAAATCTCAAATGTAGATAGTGTCTAACACCTGCAGAAATAGAAATGATCACAGTACTGACCCATCTCAATAGTTGTTTTAGGTGAATTTGTAGGAATTTTTTTGAAAATTTTCAAGTTGGGAGTGTCTGGATGGCTCAGTTAGTTAAGTGTTCGACCCTTGATTTCAGCTCAGGTCATGATCCTAGGGTTGTGGGATTGAGAACCTGTGCTCAGCAGGGAGTCTGTTTGAGATTCTCTTTCTCCCTCTCCTCCTGCTCCTCCCCTGGCTCAATCTCTCTCTCTAATAAATAAATCTTAAAAACTTTCAAGTTGACTAAGAAAACTCAACTCATATTTAAAATAGGATCTAGTGCAACTGTCTCTGAGTCCTTAATTTATGAATTATGCCTTGGTCATTTTTCATAGTAATGCTGAAATCCATATATATATATATATATATATATATATTTTTTCTGTGTTAATATCTAAGTTGCCACTAGTGATGAACATACATACAAACATGAACACACACACACACACATACACTCTCTCTCTCTCTTACAGCAAATTAGGAAATTTCTCAGACTCTTTTCCGTCTGGTGATTGTTGTGCATATGTAGCAATTAGAAATGACTCTTACAATAAAGAGTGCACATGTTATTGAGGAAAGAGATTTAATAGCCTTTGTTTCCTTACTAGAAACCATAGAAACTATTTTTTAAAACCTTATAATACATTACAGAAGAGTTTTTTGGTCCCTTATGCTTTGCTAGCTTTTGTTTGTATTGTCCCCATATTGAGTGTAACCTCAACTAACGGAGTTGGAAGCTTTACCTTATCGTGCTGTACTTGAAGGGCTTGTAGATAATTTAATCAAGGCCCAGCATGAGATAATCAAGCACCCACTGTTTATCCTTCATAACCATATACCTCTTCCGTGTGGTTTTATTTTATGCCACTCTGTTCGTTAAGCCAATTGACGAGAACTCTGTGACATGGCTGTGACTGGGGGAGTTGACTCCGGAGTCAAAGACCAGCTGATGAAGGACTTTGATACAGAGGCGGAGGAGTTGGCAGGAAGCAATGGTAAATTGATTCAGATCAGTTTCTTTCATTCCAAGTGTGGATACAAATTATAGGTCATCAAAAGGGTATTCAGAATTCTTGAGATTTGGACAGAACCGTGACTACATGAATTTACTGGAAAGCTTGTTGTTCGCCTCCATTTGTAGCTAATAATGTGTAACATTAAGTCAGCGATCTTGCCGATTGAGACCGTTGTGTGATTTCTTTTGCACTAATCACAGCTATAACCCAGTCAGTCCTGAGACTCTTATACCTTTGGTAGCTATGCCAGCTTTGAATGGGATTCCTCTTTCATTGATTGCAACCCCCCCACCGCCGTTATTTACCATTACCTCCTCATAAGAAATTAAATTTCTTTTCTTGTGCATTTGTGTGTCTGTACTCCAAGCCCTTATTTTGGGTGGGCTGTGGGAAGCCTCATTGTTTCTACTGAACAGCTTCCTTAGGAGCCCAGCTGTTCCCTGTCAAGGGCTTTCCCTTTTATTAGTCTCAGAAGGCTTGACTGGCAGGGTGCAGCATGTTGGTACAAGATCCCAGCTGCTATCATGCTGCTCTCAGAGTCCCTGATCATTTGAAACTTGAAGAAAGATTTGACCTTTTCATAGCAGTTGTTTCTGTGTGTTCATTTGTTTGTTTTTGAGGGGTTTGCAAGTGCAAGATAAAGAGAGGCAGATGATGACTAGAAAACATGAGGCAGTCTAAAAGAATTCAGTCTGTTTTGCTTTTCCAACTTTCTGGAAGTAGACGTTTTTAGTATGAAAAGTTTAAGATATTGGAGGGAACTGTTGACTAATGTGCATATAGATAAATTTATCTTGGCGTACCTTTATTTGGTAAATGGGCTAATAAGCAATCTTGGCAAAATTTATTCACATGTTAAAAAGAAGCAAGTAAGAAAGCTAATTCTCAGAAGCACATTGAAAAGTTTTGTGTTATTGAAAGGTTTTGAGACTGTTTAATTAAAAGAACATATGCAATAAAACCAGACCCTACTTTAAAGGGACTTTGCTTCCTTAAGCAATCTTGTCTTTCAGGTTCTTGAGGAGATTTCTCTATGGTTGGATCCTTGGGGATAGTTTAATAAGCTGACCAAATTACTGAATAATGGAATCAAATACCTTCGGCAATGACAATGTCTGCTTTTACTTCGTTGTGAAAGATCGACAGACAAGACCACTCCGGATAGCGTGCCTTTATATTTAAGAAATGTAACTTATTTAAAACAGAGAGAGAGAAATGAGAGAAATGCTTGGTTGGAACTGAGTCATTACCCAGTTAAAAATAACCTTTCCAGGTCATGTCGTTTTGTTTGCTGCAGTGAAATAAGTTTATTTCAGCAGAATGAAGCCATTATTAGCTTGGCAGAGTCCACTTGTCAGAATTTTATGGAGCACAACACTGTTTGGCTGGGAAATTCAATAAATACTGTAATGTGAGAGGAGTTAAACTGCCAGGGCCGAAGGGGCAAAGAGTGGGGAATTTGCCGCTAATTCATTGTTTCACGGCTCCAATAAGAAAGCATTAGGATATACGACGAATCATCATTAGAGGTCAGGCACACAAACCTTTTGTGAAATACCAAGGCGGCAGGATGTGTGAAAAAAAATAAATAAAAACCTTAAGGTGTATTAGGATGTATAGCATTGATGGTTGAACATAAATATTAAAGTGTCTTGATTCTCAAGTTTCTGATTTTTCTTTTTTGGAGAGTGATATTTCTTCCTTACCTGCTCTCCAGCACTGTCTGAGATTTTTCCAGAGGAATAAAATATAGGTGAAAAGCCTATGACAATATAATCCAGTCATCAGACCAGTACCACAATATTAAAATGGAAGTGAGCCATTCGTCATCTTAACAGCATAAGAAACCCAACCAGTGGCCACTCTCAAGCAACAATGGACTTCACCTCGAGGCAGGGTGTTGAAATGACTCTGGTGTGCTAAGCCTAAATTCTGGCTGCTGCTGCTGTGTCATCTTTGGCAAATTATATAACTTCAGCAATCCTTTGTGTCCTAATCTGTAAAGTGGGGTTAAATAACAGCACTGACTTCGTAGAGTAGTCACGGGGAAGTAAAATTAAAGATTGCATATAGAGTTTCAGCAAAGAACCTAGCCCCTCGTAAAATAAACAGCACTCAGTTATTATTTCTTACTTGGATCTTAGGAGGAAATACCAGTGACCTTAAGATATCCAGAGAATTACTGACACCAGGAAAACGCTTTAACTTTGTAGGACATACAGAACTTAATAAACATGGTGCTCTGCTTACATCGTCTGCATTCACTTCTGAACGTCAGTGTACATCACTTCTGAACGTCAGCATACACATGTACTTTATTTCTGATAGAATCAGGTACTTTTTAATGTTCTGGTGTTAAAAATCAATTCTTTTATGAACATTTCCACTTATTACTATGATTCATTTACGTTGTTTTTTTATTAGTTGTGTTAATATTCTGATCTTGTTGATATGCAGTAATTTGCTTGCTGTTTGGGGGGTGGATAGTCAAGTTTAAGATAGAAATTGAGTCTTTAGTGATTGGTGGGATTCACCTGGGTAGAGAAAAATGTGCAAGGGTTAGAGACAAAACTTATTTTGAGATAAAATGTCACTGTTTACTTCTTTGAAAGGATAGTATTAGATGTTACCTGCTAATTAGATTGCTGAAGTTTATAGAAACAGGAAATATGAAGTCTTTCTGTATTCACGGATCATTGTCTTAGCATTAGATAATTTGAGGGTTGTTTTCATATTTATCCTTTAGAAGGAGAATCTTTTAGGTATGTTTTAGCCATCTTATCAAAAGATATAGAGTGTTAGCTGCAAATACCATGCTCTTAAAATGATTTCGTGGAAAGTCTTCTGTACTGAACATTCATCTGACCCACTTGCTGGGCCTGTTAGGTATAGAGTGAAGTGGAAGGAACTTACAGCTTGTCAACAATTATTAGGACATTTAAGATAGGGTGTGCAGTGAAACTCTTATGGAAAGGGGTGCTCAACGTAATGTGCTCGTTTGCATAGTTAGCTCAACAGCCTGACCTTCTCACATCCCCAGCACAGTCTGATTAAGATTCAGAGGGCTCTGGAATTCATTTAATTAAAGCACTGCCCTGGAGTCCATTATTGCAAAATATTAGCATAGTGCTCAGTGTGACCTTTAAAAGTTTAGAAATTGGTAGCAAAATACAGAGGTTGACTATTTATTCCTTTGCTTTAGTGCATTGTATAATGCTTTTCCCTATTTTCCTATACTAATTAGTTGTATTCTCACTGTAAAAACCTGCCTTCCATTTATGGTTAATATTTTGACATATCTTTTCCTCAGTTGGGGTGCAGATCTCCCGACTGGGTCTCTCTTCTTTCACTTAATACTTTTATGTCCTAAGGGTATTTTCCCTGGAACCGATAAATTTAACTCATATGGATTAAAACAGACATCACATGGTGGGCTTCCAACACAGCCTCTTCTAAGACTTTTAGGGGAATCACAGAAGTTAACTAAGAAGCAGCCCTGTCCCTCTAAGATTCTTTAGATAAACAGTGCACCTCTTGACAGCTGATTGCCAACTGCTAACAATAAGATGTACATTCTGTGTCATTCCTTCGGTCTCAGGTGGACTAAGGCAAAGCATTTGGCTGGTCAGAAACTTCAGGATCTTCTAATCAGGGACTGTAAGAAGTGATTGGGGAAATCAGAGCTAACCATTCCCCGCCCTCCAATTGAATCCTACTAGTAATTACAGTTAAACCTAGGGAGAAGATGTCTTCAGAGTGTAATGGCTCCCGTGGGCATTTTTCACTGGAGCAGGTTAATTTATGCTTACAATATCTGACCGCATGTGATCAATACCAAGGATGCGATGTGCAGAAGCAAGCACTAGAGACACTGCAAGCAAACACACCTCAGCAGCTGATACACACCCAACTGCTTCTGCACTTATTTTTGGCATAATCTTCTTTCTTTTTTTTGGCTTCTAGACACTGATGTTGAAGGATGCATTACTCTTTTGCTATTTATTTATCTCAGGCTTCTTAGGAATACAGCAGTTCTTGGCCAAAAAGGTCACACATGGTTATTCATGTTCATTGAGGGTAGATCACCAGACTTCGTTCAAGATTCTAGCATTTCTTTCTAGGGATAGACATCTGCGCAGAGTTTGAGATGCCTGTCTGACTCTGGGGTTACTTCAGGGCCTTCATGTAAACAATCGAAACACTGCGCAGTGCCTGGGTGACTCAGTCAGTTAAGCAAGCGTCTGCCTTCAGTTCTGGTCCTGATCCCAGGGTGTCCTGGATCCAGTCCTGCACCGGGCTCCCTGTCCAATGGGGAGCCTGCTTCTCCCTCCGTCCTTCCTCCCTGCTTGTGCTCTCTCTCAAATAAATAACATCTAAAAAAAAGAAGAAGGAAGAAAGAAAAAAGAATCAAAACACCACGGATTAGTAGCAGCTGAAGTCGGGAGTTTTTCTTGGACACCTCAATGACTTCCTATTCCCAGTGTTGTAAATGTTAATCCTCGAACTTCTAGGGGGACATAACCTTGTCTTAAACCATGTCAAAAAGCTCCTGACTGGACTGTAAACCAATCTAGCAACAGTGTTCTAACTCTTTGCTATTCTCTGCTGTGCCTAGCACAGCCTGGAGCTCAGATTTGATGCTTAAGAGATTTTTTTTTTTTACATGTTTGCACCTTTTCTCAAGGGAAAATGGACAGATTAGAAATAGTCCCTCAAGTCATCAAATGAGATCCTCTTGAGAGATGATCTACTCTTGTGTAGTGGAAAAATTGTCTAGAATTTATGCCGAACACCAAATATATGCTTTATCATTTTATGTAGCTAGTAATGATCTGTCTGGTGACTTCAGAGGGGTTTTATTTCCATTTATTTGGAAGATGCTATTTTTAGTTTTTCCCGCAGGAAAAAAAGTCATTTTACAGATATTCCTAGAACTGGAGCGTTGGAGGCTTATGACTTTGACACCTTAACTTCCCTCAACTAGGCTTTTGATGTTACATTGTGTGATAAGATTTAAAGAATGCTATAGTTAATCATAGTAATTATTCAACCCACCAATTACCACAGCTAATCAAAAATCCAATGAAATAATAATAGTCTGTAAAATAAATGGCACCTGTTATTGCTCATACACACTGTCCAAGGCATATCCCTAGGACAAAAAACAAAAAACAAAAAAAAAAAAAAAGAAAAGAAAGAAAAAGAAAAAGAAAAAAAAACTAACAAAAATCTTCAACATAATGTGTGAGCAAATATGCCTTTTCAGGCCCTGCTGACTGCAGCATTCATGGAACCCCATGATCTAGCTGAGCTTGTGGAACGCCAGCCTGAGGCACAGAAGTTTGTTTGCTGTGCTGATTAAATGGAAAGCTTAAAATGACTGAGGAGATAGTGGCATCTCAAGGTGTGTGTATATGTGTGTATGTGTGTGTGTGTGAGAGAGAGAAAGAGAGAGAGAGAGAGTGAGTGTGAAAGAGAGACAGAGAGATAGAGATTCTGCAAGCTCACCTTTGTAATGTCTGTTGTTATACTGGTATGTTTGATGCTTTTTGGTGATGAATATTAGCTTTAAATTATTCCTAAGTGGTGGAGATATCTCTGCCTTGGGAACAGCCATTTTGGGAGGGCTCTTTTTGGCCCGCCCTTTGTCAGCATGCTAATCTGCCCTGAGACTTGAGGCTGGAGGGGCTGAGATAACTGAGAGATGCTGCTTATGGTAGGCTGCCTTGGTAGACGGTAGAAGGGGCTCCCAAAATAAGAGAACCAGAAGATATAGACCCAGAAAAGGCAGATGGATTACAGCTGTTATACTTTGTGTGCTGGTTAACAGATCCTTAAGTAATAATTCAGAATGCATACCCATCTATCTATCTACCTATCCATCTTTCTCTCTACCCAATCTCTTTACCTAGTGGATCCTGTTTACCTACTCTATCTCTCCATCCACCCATCCACCCATCCACCCATCCATCCATCCATCCATCCATCCATTTATCTTCTACTGTGGAATGTGGGTATGTTGCCTTTTCATCTGGTATGAAGGGGTAGTTCTCCTTTTATCTGTAGATAAGGACCTTTATCCCAGGCCTTGCCTCTGACTTCCCCTTCCTGATCCCTTTCTGTTTTATTTTTCCTTTACAGAGTGGATCAAAGATGGATTTTTAAAGAATTTGGAGTGAAAGTGTAGTAAAGAGTCACATTTGTGGCTTTTTTTTTTACCTTGTTCTTGAAAAATCGTATTTTTGTGGTTGGTGGTGGCTGTAATAAAATGTAACTTTTACCGTGTGCCCAGCGCTGTGATAAATTCTTTACATTTACCCATCCAACCTACTGAGCAAATTTCTGAGCTCTATGTTGTGTTATATCCACTGCCATGTGATCGAACTAAGGCTCAGAGAAGATGAGTGTTATGCATAAGGTCCAGAGCGAGTGCATGAGGAATGCTCAAGCCGGCAGTATCTGCAGGCAGCCCCTTGTCTTCATGGCTTCTCAGCTGTATTATTATTGATCTTTCTGAACACAGATTTTCTGTTTCCAGTGGAAAAAGCTGAAGTATGATCTCTAATAAATAATGGAATAAATACCTTCTAGGCATGAGACTGTGCTTTCATTACCAAAGCAGACTTTGCCCTGTGTGGCTGGGAAGTCAGGGCGCAGGATCCAGGGAGGAGAACATCTCAGTAGTCAGAAGAGTTTGAGTTACCCAGAGTATAACAGATATTGGCCAGGCTGAAAAATGGGACCTGGGGAATAAGATAAATCAAAGAAGAAAGGAACTTGGTGTCTTAAAAATACAATAAAAGGGCAAATTATTTCTTTTACAGATTTTGTTTATTTCTCAGAGAGAGAAAAAGAGAACACAAGCAGAGGGAGCAGCAGAGGCAGAGGGAGAAGCAGGCTCCCTGCAGAGCAAGGAGCCTGAAGGGAGATTTGATCCCAGGACCCTGAGATCATGACCTGAGCCGAAGGCAAGTGGTTAACTGACTGAGTCACCTAGGCCACCCCTAAAAGGGCAAATTATCTCAGACTTTAAACAGGGAATAATTTTTATTACTAGTTTTGGTTTATTATAGCCAAAATGGTACAAATTATACATTAGCTTGAGTAAGCTAGCTTATGATTATCCAGCTGGCCTAAAATGTGTGTGTGTGTGTGAGTGTGTGTGTATGTTTGTATTTGTATATAGATAGACTGATAGACACAAAAATGGGCATGAGTACACCTAAATACCAAAAAGTAGCAATGAAATTTTAGAGGGAAACAGCGTATTATCCAAGGACATGGAAGTTTCAAATCTGTATCACTTCTTCTGAGAAAGCAAGTAACAAAGTTGACACCAACTTCTATTTTAAAAGCTTCATTCTGTAAGACCATTTGTGGACTGGTCAGTACTTCAGGATGACTTCAAAGAGTCCTTCCTTCTGTTGTACTTTGTATTAAGAAAGTTTCCATGGTAGTTTGTGGGAACTATTTCATGCAAAATGACAACTGGATAAAATATAGAAGTTATATGCTATGCTTGAATCCAGTCATTAAAATAAGTCCAACGGGCTGTATCTTAGATTAAATGGATGTAGGACTATATAGGAAATATAGTAAGTAGGATTTCAGTAAGGTTTAATTTATGACCATCTTGTTTTCACCATTTCACTGTGAATCCTGTTGATCACAGAAACATCATTCGTATAAGATTGTTAAGTGCTGAAATGACTTACAAAAATTAAGCCCTGACTTGTTCAAAATAGGAAACACTTTCTCAGGACAGTATGAAATGTATTTTTTAAAAAAGCACTAGCTCTAATATCTTTACTGAGTTGAGAATATCGTTTGACAGAAAACAAAATCAACAAAATTATCTTTACACATTTAGGGAAGGAGGCATATCAACTATTTGCAAGGTTATGTAAAAGTGTCTTGCTGTTAATTAATTACTACTCTTCTGTACTGAAATCTTTTCCCTATAATGCATGTTTTTTTTTTTTTTTCCCCAGAAGGAAATCTAAAGGACAAATGTGTTAATTTGTTAGCCAGTTGGGCAATACCTCTGTTTTAATTTTATTCTTAAACATACTAATTTAATAGCAAGTTTTAAATGATAGTTTAAAGGGTAGGATTTATTTTAAAAGAAATAAAACCTATTCTAACAATAGAGAACATCTTTCCCCAAACAGAGTTTCTGCTTCTCATCTCTCCTGTTTTGTGGATATCACAAATGCATCTGCTATAATATGCAACACTCACCATCATGGCTACTTTTTTGTTGCAAGCTTGTTCTCTGTAGTATCTCATTTAATTCCAGCAGTATCCCATTTGACCCACAACCAGCTGAGCCTCAGTATATGTACATGACTCACCCAAGGTCTGGTCTTAGTAAGTCACTGTCCCCAAATCAGGATTTGGTTCTTCTGGTCTTCCATCAGAGGTTCTCTAATTTTGTTTAGTTACTGAACTAAGAAAATCCTATCATGGTCTCTATAAGCATTTGCTATTTTCTATCTTTAAAAACCAAACAAAAGGGAAAAAGATGGAAAAAAATACTCGGAAATATAAAAACTTTATTTCTTTTTTATTTAGTTCATAGTTTTTAATATCTCAATCATTTTCTAATTCAGTCTCCATGAATTTTAGTGACTACTGAGATTTGGGAATTGTCCAGCTTAAATGACACACCATGCTATTTGTGTGTATAACTTAATGTCACTGGTACTGTCCCTCACTCCTACAGATTACTGCATCTTAGAAATTAGTGGCTTATACTTGAAATAACACAAAATGTATATAGCTCAAGCCTTTCCTATTTTTTGTTCCTCATTCAAAAACTCATATATTCTGTACCTATGATACATGGCTTCTTATTAATTGACCTTTCCAGGTGTATAACTCTCCTCTACATATTGTGTGGGAAGTTCATATCCATGCTTGTTCCCTTCACAGTCCACAGCAAGAAGACTATCTCAGTGTTCCCAATCTTACTGCCTCAGGAAGCATGAAAGCTTAGGGAGCATTTTAATTAAATGTTGCCCAAGGCCTTTATTCTTGCTGAGAAAGTAAACAAAGCTTAAACAGGCCCTATCAGAAAAAAAGCTTCTTCCCTTAAATGTTTGTGTGTTTTATTTTGTAATTGTGCTTCACCTTCTGCTGTTTGTTCTGAAGCATTAGGGACTCCCTCCCCACCCCCACCCCCGTTATGTGTTTTAAATACTAATATAGTCAATTGGTTAGAAATTCCTTTTAAAAGAATGTTAAGAGTGTTTTTTGTTTGTTTGTTTTCATTTATGGCATCAGTGGACATAGAAGCTAGTGAATATTTGTTGATTATACTTGGCTGTGACTCTACCAAGGATTGCTCCCCTCCATTACCTGTACCTCAATATGGGGTGCAGGGATGTCTCCAGTTCCTCCAGATTCACTCTTTCCTATTGAATATATACCAACTTTTAAAGAAATATCTCTGTAACAATAGCCCAATTCTGGTTCATTTCTAATATGTTTTCTCCCTTTCATGTTATTTCTCACATGTAAATTGATTACTTTTATGAAATCTTCTTGCATTTATGTTAACTGATGGCATTTTAATTAAGTTTTAAATTTTAATTCTAGTAGAGTTAACATACAGTGTAATATTAATTTCAGGTGTGCAATATAGTGATTCAGCACTTCCATACAACACCTGGTGCGCATCGAGACGCGTGCCCTCCTTAATCCCCATCACCTAGTTCACCTATTACCACGCTCCTCTCTCCCCTCTGGTAACCCAGTTTGTTCTCTATAGGTAACTGCCTTTTTTTTTTTTTCTTGTTTTGTGTGTGTTTCTCTTTTTTCCTTTCCTCATTTGTTTTGTTTCTTCAATTCCACACATAAGTGAAATCGTACGGTATGTGTCTTCCTCTGACTGGCTTATTTCACATACCATTGTATTCTCCAGCTCTATCCATGTGGCAAACTGGAAGATTCCATCCTTTTTTTTTTTTTTTTTAAAACAGCTGAGTAATATTCTATCATATGTACAACCTCTTTTTTATCCATTCATCTATTGATGGTCACTTGGGCTGCTTCCATAGTTTGGCTATTGTAAATAATCCTGCAATAAACTTAAGAGGTTATGTATCCCTTTGAATCAACGTTTTTGTATTTGGGGGTAAATATCAGTAGTGCAATTACTGGATCTGAGTAGTTCTATTTTCCACTTCTTGAGGAATCTCCATACTGTTTTCCACAGTTGCTGCACAAGTATGCATTCCCACCAGTAGTACATGCGGCTTCCTTTTCTCTACATCCTTGCCAACACTTGTTTCTTGTGTTGTTGATTTTAGCCAGTCTAATAGCTGAGAGGTGATATCTCATTCTTGTTTAGATTTGCATTTCCCTGGTGGTGAGTGACATTGGGCGTTTTGCCATGGGCCTCTTAGCCTTTTGGATGTCTTCTTTGGAGAAATGTCTGTTCATGCCTCCTGCCCATTTTTAAATTGGATTACTTGGTGTTTTATTTTGTTTTGTTTTTGGTATTGAGTTGTATAAGCTCTTTATATATTTTGGATACTAACCCTCTACTGGATATGTCATTTGCAAATATCTTCTTCCAGTCAGTAGGTTGCCTTTTAGTTTTGATGATTTTTTCCTATGCTGTGCGGAAGGGGTTTTTTTTGTTTGTTTATTTGTTTGTTTGTTTTTGGTTTGT
This sequence comes from Mustela erminea, assembly GCF_009829155.1. NCBI lineage: Eukaryota > Metazoa > Chordata > Mammalia > Carnivora > Mustelidae > Mustela > Mustela erminea. Next base: position 59,488,611 of record NC_045625.1, read on the forward strand.
TTGTTTTGATGGAGTCCCAATAGTTTATGTTTGCTTTTATTTCCCTTACTATAGGAGGCATATCTAGAAAAATATCACTACTGCTGATGTTAGAAAAATTACTGCCTGTGTTCTCTTCTAGAATTTTTATGGCTGCAGGTCTCACATATAGGTCTAATCCGTTATGAGTTTATTTTTGTGTGTGGTGTAAGAAAGTGGTTGGTTTCACTCTTTTGCATGCAGCTGTGGTTGGTTTCACTCTTTTGCATGCGGCTGTCCAGTTTTCCTACTAGGATTTGTTGAAGTGACTTTATTTTTTTTTTTTTAAATTCATTCTTTGTTGAAGATCAATTGACCCTATAAATGTGGGTTTATTTCTGGATTTCTATTCTGCTCTATTGATCTACATGTCTGTTTTTATGCCAGCATCATACTGTTTTGATTTTAACATCTTTGTAATATAACTTGAAATCTGGAATTGTGATACTTCCTGTTTTCTTTTTCTTTTTAAGGATTGTTTTGCATATTCAGGGTCTTTTGTGGTTCCATACAAATTTTGGGATTGTTGGTTACAGTTCTATGAAAAATGTTGTTGGGGGGCACCTGGGTGGCTCAGTGGGTTAAGCCTCTGACTTCAGCTCAGTTCATGACCCCAGAGTTCCAGGATTGAGCCTGGCATTAGCATCAGGCTCTCTACTCAGCAGGGAGCCTGCTTCCCCCTCTCTCTCCCTCTGCCTGCCTCTCTGCCTACTTGTGATTTCTCTATCTGTCAAATAAATAAATAAAATCTTAAAAAAAAAAAAAGAAAGAAAAATGCTGTTGATATTTTGATAGGGATTACAGTAAATCTGTAGATTGACTGGTCCTAAGGCTCCCTGAAGTTTATATTGTCAATTCACTGCTGTGGCCTCTAAGCCCTCATCATTCTGAAAGCACTGAGGTTTTTCTTGATTTAGGACATTCTCGGCAGTATTTTTATTGCATGTTTTCCAGATTAGTGAATGGGATATGAGGCTATTTAACTGAAAAAGTAAAGGCTTATTAACTGAAAAAGTACCTGTAAAATGAAGAAAAAAAGACTGAACATATTACAGAGAGTTGAAAATGTAACTAGCATATTTGTTAAAATAAATTGACTCTTTGTAGCCCAACTTTTTGATACCTAGTACTTTTTACACTTTACAGATGAGGAAACATGAATGTCTGAAGATCTTGCTTGTCCAAGGTCATAGCTGGGTAAATAGATGTTTAAAATATAGTTAACATACAGATATTAAAATATAGTTAATATTCAAACCAGGTAATGGATGGCATCATAGCACCACGAATAGTAGATTTCTGTCCTGTTTGCGTTAGGAAAAGAGGAGAAGGAGAAGAGAGAAGATGTCTGGAAGTGTGTAAGGAAGGGAGGGCTTCACACAGAGGTTACATTTGTGCATTTGTGATCCTTATTCCTAGATGAATAGGACTTTCTCAGCAGTGAAGGCAGGGAAGTGAGTTGTAGGCAGAGGGAACAGCATGTGCAAAATACTGAAAGAATGTCTTGTATGTGTAAAACAAGTTATTGTATTTGTGAAGTATGGTTATTGGAAGCAAGTGACAGAAGAGAAGTAGACAATGTTTAAATTACGAAGTAAGTAAAGAGCTTGGAATTTATTTAAATGACGGAAACTCAATGAAATATTACAGGTAAAGGATTTACATGGGGTTGTGAAAAAGATAATTCTGATTTTAGCTTTGGGAAAGTGGGGTAAGGGACCAATTTATTCTTCAACTTGAAACAAGACAAAAAAACACACAAAATGTGGGGCGCCTGGGTGGCTCAGTGGGTTAAGCCGCTGCCTTCGGCTCAGGTCATGATCTCAGGGTCCTGGGATCAAGTCCCGCATCGGGCTCTCTGCTCAGCGGGGAGCCTGCTTCCTCCTCTCTCTCTGCCTGCCTCTCTGCCTACTTGTGATCTCTGTCTATCAAATAAATAAATAAAATCTTTAAAAAAAAACACACAAAATGTATAAAATGAAGGTTTTCATGATGATGGATATCAGGTAATGAAGGACAGTGATCCCTGAAAAATAGAAACCTACAAGTGAGTCCCATGATTGCCCAGCTTACTGCATTGAGAGAGCTTCCAGAAAGTTGCATGGGGGAGGAAACCCAGTCAAAACCTGATGGGCTCCCTGAATTAAAGAGTTAGGGTAAGGAGTCCAAAGATACTAAGGCAGCAAGAATTTGTATGACATGGTACTAGAGATGAGGCCACTGCACAGAAAGAACTCTGGAGATGTGAAGAGCACCCCCCACCTCCTGTCACCCCGTGACCTTGGAGTATTGAGCAGAGTGCTGACCAGCAAATGCTTGTGAGGAAACTAGTCAAGTTGGAGAAAAGACCACTAAAAATGATTGAAGGAAACCATCCCTGTAGCTTGCCCAAGACAGGGAATCATGCCTGTTCCTACCGAACTTAATTCTTGGGGGCAAATAGAAGAGTACTCAGAAATTTCTAATTGGCTCCAGAAAAGGGGAAGAATTGTCTCTACACTCTACTAAGCTGGTCCCATCTAATGAATCATAAAAACAAGATCCAAAAGGATGCAAGTGTTTGTAAGAAGTTAACTATGTGCGAGAACAAAAAGCAAAAATCTTCTTTTTAAAAGATTTTATTTATTTATTTGACACACAGAGAGAGATCACAATTAGGCAGAGAAGCAGGCAGAGACAGAGAAAGGGGGAAGCAGGCTCCCCACTGAGTAGAGAGCCCAATGCTGATGCCAGGCTCAATCCTGGAACCCTAGGGTCATGACCTGAGCTGAAGGCAGAGGTTTTAAACCACTGAGCCACCCAGGTAACCCAAAAGCAAGAATCTTTATAGGAATACAAAAATATCCAGCCCTTCCAAAATAGAACCAACAATATTTGATATCTGGTAAAAATTACCAAGCATAGAAATAAGTCAGTTAGAGAAAGACAACTACCATATGATTTTACTCATATGTGGAATTTAAGAAAGAAAACAAATGAACATGGGGAGTAAAAAGAGAGAGGCAAACCAAGGAACAACTCTTAACTTTAGAGAACAAGCTGATGGTTACTTGGAGGGGAGGTGGGTTGGGGGTTGGGAATTAAGGAGGGCATGGGGTGATGTATAGAAGTGATGAATCACTATATTGTATCCCTGAAACCAATATTGTACTATATGGCAATTAACTGGAATTTTTAAATAATACCTTGGAAAAAATTACTAGGCAGAGAAGCAGAAAACTAATACCCATAATGATGAAAAGAAAAAAAAAATCAATCGAAACTGACCCAGATTTATCACAGATATTAAGGTCAATAGAAAGAACATTAAAACAATTTTTACACTGTATTTTATGTTTGGTGTGTGATTGGCTCAGTCTGTTAAACGTCAGACTCTTGTTTCTGGCTCAGGTCATGATCTCAGGGTTGTGAGATTGAGCCCTGCAACAGGCTCAGCACTGAGTGTGGACCCTACTGAAGATTCTCTTTCTCCTTCTCCTTCTGTACCCCACTTTGCTCTCACTCTAACAAACAAACTGTATTGTATATTCAAAAAGGTAAATAGAGATATATAAACATTAAAAAGAGGAAGATGGGGCCTCTTGAGATGGAAACTACAGTGCAATGTCTGAGTTGAAAAATACATTGAATGGGATAATAGTTGACAAGACGTAATAGGAACATAATAGAAACCATAGGAAAAAAACCGATCCTAAAAGGAACAATAAGAAGCTAATTCTTACATCAAATTGTGTTGTTGTTGTTGTTGTTGTTTTTCCAAGAAGAACTAAATAGTATTTTTTCACAGGTTAGTATTTCTTACCGACATTTCCTAATGGTGACTAATCAATGAAGCACTATGAGGAACTACCCGGTCTATTTGGTTTTTGATACAGCTTTGCTTGTTTTGGTAAACTGAGCCCCTGGGGTTCTGATGGAGGTACTCCGGGACTGCACTGGGTCCTGAGGTGATAATAAGAAATGACTGACGTTGAACTGGATTTTTAAAACCACACAGAGCTCACAGTTGTGACTGCTAGTTTTATCATCTGAAGCAAAGCTCGCATGTTTGTCATTGAACATATGTATGTGTATGTGCAATTTGAAGATTATTCTATCATAACTGTCCTCTAGATGTTCTTTTTTTTTTTTTTTCCCCTCTGTGGGTAATTTTTTACATATGAAGCAAATATTCAATCCTTGGACCCACCACACACATTCCCCAGAGAAAAATCAAAGGCAAAGTTTACACTGGGTACTCGTGGGTCTTCCACTCTTATTGAATACTTAGGTCTGTGTGTGTAACTTTACTATTGTGACTTAAACTGGTCACCTGTCACAAATGAGGAAATTTTTTACCATGACAGGAGAAGCACTGCTAGTTGTAATATTAAAAGAATAAGCACTTTCTTTGATTCTAAATTCTAAAACTTTCAAAAAGTACGGTGATGGTCTTTAGTATTGCACACACACACACACACACACATTCTTGGTGTTTCTCTATGATGGGAAATGTTTTCCAGAAACCTAGGAAAATGTTTCACCTTTCATTTGAATTTCTATATTTAAAGTTTTTTTTTTCTCATTAACATTAGTATTTTTAAGAAAAGTCCACATCCAAAGAATTGGTGGAAAGTATACTATGTAATAGGTATAATATATATTTCCATGAAAATATCAAACTTAAAAAAAAAAAACAATCAATACTCAAGTAGATCTCTTTCTGGGTTTTCTCTGAGTTTAAAGTGCAAGATTTTACATTCAGTGAAATCTTTTCGGTTTTCTAGAGTGATGGATTGACTACGCTAGTGTCTAATAATCATTAAATCTTCCATATTATACAGTTCAGAGAGATCATATTTTATGATAAGAAAATGAATTACCTTAAACAGAAAATAGACAAAACTCATAACATGTATTTCTTCATTTTTTGAAGAAGTCATCTAATTTTTTTCTCATCATTTGTTGGGTTGGAATAAAATTTGATCTTTCTCTTCTTGCCCTATGATACAAAATTGAGATGATGCTTTGAAGCAAACTGTCTATAATCATTGATACCTTCACACATCAGTATTTTACAGACTATGGCTTGTTTTCTATTTATCTGAATATCCATTTTTTTAACCCTTTGGATATCAACCAGCTTATCATTATTGGCATCTGTAGACTGAAGTAGGAGATAAGAGTTGTATTTTCATAAAGAATGAATTTGAACCATCTCTTTGAAAAATTATTCTTTTTTTTTTTAGAAAGAGAAAACCATAAACCTTTTTTTTTTTTAATCATAAACCTTTCTAAGACGTAATATCAATTGAAGAAAACTGTTCCTTTCTTTCTGACATCAGTATTCTCACAGTAGAGCAATTTCATTTTCACATTGAAAACCAATTTTTAGAAGAAAACCCGTTTCATTATGGTTGATACTCAAATGAGTGGAGGGGGACACATTTTTTAACCTATCACATTAGATTTTTGGCAGTTTTCCACTACATTAGAGAAGAAGGGAAATCCACACAAGTACAGATGCCTTTATTGTCGACTGTGTAGGCCAAATCACGTACCCTTTGAATGTTCAATAAATATTGATTGATCATGCTATTCATCTCAAACACTCTCAGGTTAAAACTCAAACTGAGTACTTAACATTCTCATCCAGCTGTAATTACGCTTCTGCAATTTCCATTTAGCTCACAGTACTACTGTTTACAAATCTGTTGCATTGTGGGGAAGCTAAACTAGGTACATACAGAGTGGATGAGTAAATAAAGACATTTTGAATGAAATCAGACAGATATGTTTCCTAATACAATTCTTTGTAAACATTATGAACATAAATCTACTTTGTCCTCTTTGTGAATTTCCCTTGATTTTGGACACTTAAATATCTATAAATATTTCAGCTATTACATGATATATTGCCCTTGGATGTTTCATAAATCCGTACAATAAAATTTGGTATTACACTAACACAAAGGATTAGGTTGTTTTCTTTTTTTTTTTTTTGACATGTCTGCTAGTGCCTCCATGGATACAGACACCCTTGAAACATGGACATTACATCATTCATGTATGTCATTCTTACACAAAATTATTATACAGTGGGAATAGTATTCAATTATATTCTTTATTTCTTAATTTTAATTTTAATTTTTCTGTTCCAAGGAAGGGTTATAGATTATAACTTTATGTCATCAGGACTAAGGGAAATAATTTAATAAGGAAAAAATCAGACAGTAGTCTTCTGTAGTGTTGATTAAACAAGCGATTTTTTTTTTTTTTTTTTACTTTTTAAGCTGTTTTATCATTTTTGTAGCTTAATGTTTCAGTGACTTCTAAAGATGAAAATTGAGGTCAGAAATTAAGAACTATCTTTGTTCCTCCAGACTCTACAGCTATTTGAGAAATTTGTGAAACATTTTATTTTATTTTCTCCTAACCTTTCATTTTTATTTTTTAAGAAGTTGTATTTTTTTTTAAAGATTTTATTTATTTATTTGACAGAGAGAAATTACAAGTACACTGAGAGGCAGGCAGAGAGAGAGAGAAGGAAGCAGGCTCCCTGCTGAGCAGAGAGCCCGATGCGGGACTCGATCCCAAGACCCTGAGATCATGACCTGAGCCGAAGGCAGCGGCTTAACCCACTGAGCCACCCAGGCGCCCCAAGAAGTTGTATTTTTAATTTGCGAGCCAGGGAGAGAGAGAGAGAGAGAGAGAGAGAGAGTGCAAGTAGGGGGAGGGGCAGAGAAAGAGAGACAGAATCTCCAGCACATTCCCTCCTGAGCATGGAGCATGGTATGGGCTCCATCCCATGACCCATGAGACCAAGACTTGAGCTGAAATCAAGATTCAGATGCTTAACTGACTGAGCATCCCAGGTGCCGGTCCTCCTAGCATTTTAAATTATAGTAGTGACATATATTCTTTGTAAAATAAATTCAAGTGGTAAAATGCCCGTTCCATCCTATCCTTTACTATTTTTAGATGTGTGTGTGTGTGTGTGTGTGTGTGTGTGTGTGTGTGTGTTGTGTTTTATCTTTTTCTGTATGCGGGAAAATATACACACAACAGCATGTTTTTCTTCTTAGTCACTCAAATGAGACCATTCTTAACTAGTAATCAACATGGGCTGTATGTTAGAGTCACCTGGTAAGCTTTAAAAAATACTGTCACTTGGTTCTCACCTTACAGATTCCACATTAGCCTAGAACATGGCCTGCGCATCACAATTTTTAAAAAATTAAATAAAAAATAGAAAAAGGGCACCTGGGTGGCTCTGTTGGTTAAGCGTCTGACTCTTGGTTTTGGCTCAGGTCATGATCTCTAGGTCTTGAGATCAAGCCCCGAGTGAAGCTCTGGCTTAGCATGGGGTCTACTTGAGCTTCTTTCCCTCATCCTCCCTCCTCTGCCCCTTACTCCAGTTGTGCACTCTTGCTCTCTCTTGCTCTCTCTTGCTCTCTCTCTCTCTCTAAAACAAATGAATAAATTCTTTAAAAAAACTAAAAAATAAATTTAAAATCCTGCATGCTTCTAATGTATGGCCTGGTTTGATATCCCTCATGGACCTCCTGCAGCTTGTTCTTTTCATTTATGATGGATCATGACCACCCTTCTGTGACTGGTTTAGTGTGATTGGGGCATTACTTCTTTCTTTTGTTGTTCTAGCTAGCATCAGAAATACAGTATAGCAGAGTTGGAAGTCATCATCTATATTATCTGCCTATTTCCTATCTAGTGCAAGAAAACTTTTGGTATGGCCAATACCAACAATGATCCAGTCTCTTCTACCAAGAGGGCCTGGAAGGCAGATCCCATTGCTGGGCAGTTCCAGTGTCGATCTTATATCAAGGATAGAACTGCCTTTTACACCTCAGTCCTGCATTTTCAAGGTGTCAGAAGAAACCTTGGAAATCATTTTGGTTAACGTCTTTCTTGCATACATGAGGAAGTGGGACGTTAAGGAGCTATGCGATCCTGCCCAATATCCTACAGCTGAGAAGTCATAGTCCTGGGTTTGCAGACCCAGATTCATCCTCTGGCCCTCTCCCTGCCCCGCCACAACTATTGTTACATGTGTAACAAGAATGTGTAGTTAGCTACAACTGTGTAACAAATTATCCCACATTTAACAGCTTTAAGCATCTATTATCTCATAATTCCAGTGAATCAGGAATACAGAATGGCTTAACTGGGAATTTCTGATTTAGGATCTGTCATGAGGTTGCCATCAAGGTATTGCCTAGAACTGCAGTCTCCTCGAGGTTTCACTAGAAGAGTCTCTGCTTCTAGGTTCACTCACATGGCTCTTGGCAGGATTCAGAATTCCTGCTTTTAAGCTGATGCCTGGTATTGCCAACAGCCCTTTGATCCTTATCATATGGGTCTCTCCAAAGCCTGCCCCAGTGCCCTCAGAACATGGCAATTGGCTTTCCCTGGAGAGGGTGATTCAAGAGAAACTGAGAGACTGAGAGATTGAGAGATTGATACAGAGCATGCACAAGTCACAATCTTTACATTACTTTATCTTTAAGAGTCATCCCATCACCTCTGCAATCCCTTTGCTAGAAGCAAGTCACTAAGTTCAGCCCACACTCCAAGGGAGTGGAATTATAGCCCATCACTTCAGGGGAGTAATAGCAAAGAGTTTGTGGATATATCTTTAAACGCACACATATGTGTTTAAACTTCACTTAGCAATTAGTAATGGCAAGATTCATAATTTTATTTTATTTTTTTAAAGATTTTATTTGTTTAGCAGAGCAGGGAACCTGATACAGGACTCAATCCCAGGATTCCAGGATCATGACCTGAGTCAAAGGCAGTCGCTTAAGCAATTGAGCCACCCAGGCGCCCCAAGATTCATAATTTAAGATCAAAGGGCATTTTATTTTACCTCCTGGCCCTAAAAGGAAACTAGATAATCATTTTATCATCACCATACAACTAGGATATACTTCTAAAATTAATATGGTAGCTTAACAGTATCTTCAAGTTTGCTTAGTTTATAAATAAGGAATATAGACACCACATTTTTTAACTTGTGTATCCTCATATGCAATCATTAGATGCATTCAGTCATTAAATGATTATATATCAACTTATTCATGATATAATTTCTATCTCCACCAAACAGCCCATTATTGTGAGTATTCCATAATGGTCTGTATTTTTTGTGTCAGACCCATGATCCCGAAAATCTTAATGCCTAAAATCCAGATGTTTTTAATCTCTAAACTGTCAGGGTGTTACTGGGAACATAAGGTAAATGCCTTGAAGCAAAACAATAATGTGTTTTTAATGAAGAGGCCTTTCTGTATTGCTGATCTCTGAATCAAGAGTTGCCTCTCTTGCAATAGCCTTTTCACACCACCCTTTTTATAATGAAACATATGGCTTACATCATAGTAAAATATGGAAAGGAGGAAGAAGAAAAAACATGTTCCACACATGTGCCATGTCTAATGTAATGCCATATGCCCAATAAATTTAACAGAATAAGAGGTGGCTTCAGTCCTGAAATAGAGTGCTCATAGTATGTTTTAAACACTGCAAATGGCTTCCCATTTTCAAGTAATTAACACTCCCTTCACTTTTAATATTTGCATTTCATTATTAAAAAAGCAATCCCCCAATAACTTTTAATGAACCTTCAAAACTGTGACATTTAGAAGGCATTGGCTTTCCCAAAATAAATTATCAAGAGAAAATAGTTCAGCCTTGAATGTATAATATTTACTAAGCTTAAAAGAAGGAATTTTAAAAAAGAAAATGTGTTTTGTTGCATTTTATGAAATGTGTATTATCACTTATCTTTGTATTTAATGGTCTTTTTCAGATGATATAAGAGAGTGGTAACTTAGGATCCTTCCATTCTAAAGGAAGAAAAATCTGCCCTCAAAAATTCAAAAAAAAAAAAAAAAAAAAAAAAAAAAAAGTGTGCCTAATTTTTTTGCTTTAAAATAGAGTTTATGGGCACTTGGGAGGCTCAGTCAGTTAAGCACCTGCCTTCAGCTGAGGTCATGATCCCAGGACCCTGGGGTCCAGCCTGCATTGGGCTCCCTGCTCAGTGGGGAGCCCCCTTCTCCCTCTTCCTCTGCCACTCCCCCTGCTTGTGCCCTCCCATTCTCTCTCTGTGTTAAATAAATAAATAAAAATTTTTTAAAGGTTTATTTATTCATCTGACAGACAGAGATCACAATTAGGCAGAGAGACAGGTAGAGAGAGAGAGAGGAGGAAGCAGACTCCCCACCGAGCAGAGAGTCCAATGTGGGGCTCGATGTCAGGACCCTGGGATCATGACCCTAGCCAAAGGCTGTGGCTGCAGCCCGCTGAGCCACCCAGGTGCCCCAAATAAATAAATAAAATCTTAAAAATAAAATAAAATGGAGTTTATTTTGTTTTTGTTTTTTTCCAGTTATTATTTGCATAGTTGATGCAAAGAGTTTTCTAAATTCCAACTTGGAAACAATATATAGCCAGAGCACTGATGACTTAAGTATGGCATATTAATTACCTGTGGCTCTTATAACAAATTACTATAAACTTGGTGACTTAAAACAGTGGAAAGTTATTCTCTCACAATTCTAGAGGCCAGAAGTCTGAACTCAATTTCACTGGCCTGCCGTTTTCTTTTTTAACACCCCATTATCCTAGGTGGTACCCCTTTCCTGTTTTTCTTAACAGAAGTGTTATTTATCACAATGTGTTATATTATCTAACATATTTTATATATGCTATATGTAATATATAGTATGTCAGTGCATAATTATTGTCATTAATATTAATAATTTGGAATCTTCTCTTTAGATTGTGGTACAGTCTGCTCTACTGTCTTGAAGTTAACAAGTGAGAACAGAGAGAATCTTTTCTCCTCTAGATCTTACCTAGCTTCAGGCCATCTTTGTTTGGCAGGGTATCTAGGAAGCTTGATTGTTTGGTGCTGGAATCTGAGTTTCTGTTTGGGTCAGAATCCTGAGCACTTTGGACCCTCAAGTTTGTTATTAACCACAGAGGCCAGCTAGAAAGCAAAGTCTGCATAGCTATCTGGGCATTTCAGTGTCATGCTGGAAAAATTACTCCTGTCTCGTGCTGAGTTGCTGTGTGAAGTCCAGTGATCCTTCGTCCCAAGGCATTCTGTATTTTTTCCCTCACCACTGGGAGGCAAGCCGTGTGAGAGAAGCTTCGTATTAGACCACTTCTATATAGCTGTATCTCTGGGTATCATAAAATTTTCTCCCTGCCATAAAGAGAGACATTTTTCCTACGGGTTAACTGGAACAGAGGAGGTGGAGAAAGTGCTTTTAATTTCAAGGGTCAGAAGTTAGGAGAAAAACCATAAATATTTCCTTTCCTGAGCACTCATCATGCTGTAGCAGGCCATTAATTTTGAAAGAGGTTTTCTATTGAAGAAGCCTGTTCATCTGGTGACATGATGGGTTAGTCTGTATTGCTTTCTCTCCTCTCTGCCAGAGAAATGCCGTTGAGAAGCAAATTATTTATTTAATAATATCTTTATGGAAAATGCAAGGCATTGGATTAAGTTAAAAAAATAGTAAAGGATTTATGCTAAGACACAGTTGTTATTGTTTTGGTTGTAAATCTGGGTCCTATCAACATAGGCAATTTCTCTGTGGATCTAAGAATTTCCATGAAGGTGATATTTAAATTTTACTGATATAGTCCCAATAAGAATGGTTTTATTTTATACGCTCAGAAAGAAAAAAATAAATCCACAAAGTCAATCTCATTTTCAGTGTCAGATTGAAATTTCTCTTGTTTCAATGAAGATTTTATACTATACAGTTCTTGGGGATACCAAGGAAAGTGTAGTTGAAAATTACACTGATATATTTAATTCAATGGGGAAAGTTTTAGGAAACTCTTTGGGAAAAGAGATTTTATTATAAAGAGATATATAAATAGGTTTTAAGTATAGTTTAGGGGATAGATAAATAGGTAACATGTATATAGATTTATATAGAGAGAGATGTATTCTCCATCTGATTTTCCCTACTCACTAACCCCACAATAGATATTTTGAACGTACCTAAATTGTGCATCTGAGTTTATTTGACTCTCTGTGATTCATGTGTTAATGGTGCTTTGGAGACCATGGTTTATAGCTCACTGGAGAAGGGAGAGATAATGGACCGTGCTTTCACTCTTAGGTTGCTTTGCAAGTATATTTAAAACTCAGAATTTATAATCTTGTCTTTCTTCTTCCACTACATTGCCAGAATTTAGTGACCTTTAAAATTATTTTCTCCTTAGGATTTTTCTTCCCATTTTCTTTTCTTTGATAATGTTACCTCTTTTCATTTATTTTCCTTACACCATGATATTGTTAACAGTATTATTATTTGTCTAAGTTCTATGTAAATGAGCTTCGGTGTCAGTGATTAGCTGTATGTTCTTAGAATTGTTAAGTCCTTAGATGTATCTCCGTTCTTTTCGGCTATCCTTGTACCTGCTGTTTCTTGTGTTGTGACTGCATCTTGATCCCATGAAGGTGTACCTCTCTATAGTTTCTATTTAGTTTACTTTCCCTCTCCATCCATAGTCATTACAAATAGTAACATTATCCTGTGGCACACAGCTTTGTGCAAAGAGCCATACAAAGAAATGTTGCAACTGATTATGAAAAAGAAGGAAGTCTTTCAATTTTAAGTTTGTCAATTATCATATCTGTCAGTAGAGTTTTATTTAACCACGAGCTGTTGCTATTGCCCTGTTCGGCTAAAGTACTCTGGTCACTTTTGTGACCCACACTAGCATGCTTAAGTTACTGTTTCTTATCCATATATCACTTGATAATTGCATGTTTGCCTTATTGGGATACAAAGGGCAACCACATTTACCTCCATTTGTAAAGAGTTTTTAGCTTAGAACTTTTAGATCTAAGATCATTTGCTTCTTAGGCAAAGAAAAGGAATCAGCTTTTATGGTTCTTTCTTTCTTTCTTTCTTTCTTTCTTTCTTTCTTTCTTTCTTTTTTCTTACTTGAAGCTTCACCCCACACTCAGTTGTTGACATAGGAGATATAGAAGCTTGATGTCTTTTCTTCCCCAAATTATAAACCTTTCAGTGAAAAAGGACTAAGTATTAAATGATTTGTCATCAAGTAAAACATTAAAACATGTATGCATGTTATGTGGTAGGAGCTAGAAATAGAAGTGGAACTAACTACATCTTCAAAATTCATAATCTACAAATTCAGTTAGCAAGAAAGTATAGCACCATTTCCTACAGTTTTTTTTCTACTTTACTTAAACAATATAAAATCATTTTTTTAAAGTGGGAAGTGAGACTACCAAGGAAAATCTACCTGAAAGGCCACTGCACTCTTCAATCCCACACAAAGATCAAAGGGATATGTGTTACCATTATGTATCATGGTGACAACTCCCCCCACCAGGCTGTGACCTATAGGCAGACCATGTAAGGGTTCTCAATCTCAGAATTCTGCAAGAGTATCATACAAAAGAACCATGGGAGGAAATAGAAAATATTTAAGTGGGTAGGGATATTGATTAAATGAAATTAATTAAATAAAATATTAAATGGCATATTTGTTTTTAACTAGAATAGTCAATTCATATGTTATTTAAAACAAAAAGGTCAGTAGCAAAAGTAGTAAGTAAATAAAAATAAAATAAAATAAAATAGGAGACCAAACAAAATCCTAAGTACAGATAAGATTAATCTTACTTGCTTTGTGTGTGTTATTTAGATACATTTATTATGGTTAAGGAGAGAAAAGTTGATATGATTTAAACAAATAGTATTAATAATAATAGTAATAATATATTATATATATATATATATATATATATATTCTCCAACCCAGCCATTCCCTTTAAAAAGGTGTTTGACTGGCAGCCCTTGACATGGTGCCTTCCATTTTACCATGGAAACTTTCTGTAGACCCAGAATAGAAATTGAAGAATGCTGAAAACTAAGACTGAAAGACAATTACAATCCAAAGAATGTGTCCATCGACAAGATGCTAGTGGAATAGGATGGAATAAAGAAGTGTGTTTTCTACTGTTTGAAAGTAGCTCCCTAAAAAGACAGGGAACTTCTTGAGCTCACCTTGACTAGGTACCCTTTACCCAGAGGTCCTAATCAGAAAAGTAGCCAGCCAACTTTCTACTGCACAATTTTTTTGAAATGATCAGTATCTATCTGATCATAGATACTTCCATTTTTTATATGATTGTAGTATATCTTGGCTATTTAGTCTTTCCTACACCCTTCTTTTATTTTTTAAGAGAACCATGCATTGGGATTATAGAGAATTCTTACTTTGGTCTAGTGTAGCCATGTTGGATCAATTGCAGCTACAATTGCAAGTGCCCCCATTTCCTAGATAAGGAGGGTACTATGGTAGCTTCCTCATGGGCAGTGCAGAGAAGGAGCATGGACAAACTTTGCTAGAGAATCTGTTCACCAACACTGTGTCTAGATAGGTTTGTCAGAATTCAAGCATAGTAAATAGTAGGAATTGAACAAACGGGTCCAGGAAATGATGCATCAGTGCAGGGTGAAGGAATCTCATCCTGTGACCTCAGAAGAAAAGAACCAGTTTCCTGAAAAAGATTTATTATAGTGACCAGGAAAAAAATTTGAACAGATGTTTTACTTTCACAGTAGAAAAACATATGGCCTCCATGACAAAGAGGAGAAAGTCATAAGGAGTGTCAAGATAAAATGAGAGGAAAAAGACTCTAAAATGAAGCAGAAGCTTGAAGAGGACAAAAGGAAATTTGGAGAGAATAGAAAATGACAGCATCAAGTGGAAATGCTCATTGGATATGCAAAATGACACTGTAAAAAAAAACCTGATAATCTGTTATGTGAAGTCAATGCATTGTTGGATCTTCTACAAGGCAGAAGGCGATGAGGGAGTTAAAAGTGAGTGTGGGGAAAGGAGAGAAATATAACATACACAGTATTAGTTACCTCCTGCAAGGAAATAGCATAAATTAAAAATGAAAAATAGAAAAAAATCAAACTTTAATTAAAGAACACACTATAAACTTAAAAGCTACTTGATGATATGGATCAAAAGGGCAATCACCTCTTTGGAAAAATTAATTAAAAAGAGACTCATACCTAGGACATATCCTTAAATATATACTATATGTGATTTTCTTATAAGCATATAAAAAAGAATATACTTAATAATTTTTAACAAATTGATTTAGTGATAATAATAATAATTGTTATTAATATTTATTGGTCATTTGTCCATGTGTCCCTTTCTTTAACTCTTCCATGGAAAAACCATTCCAAAGAACCTCAAATGAAATAGACCTTACTCATGATCATTTTATCATTCTCTCCTTCAAAAATAGCAGTATTGTGCTCTTACCAATTAAATGGTACCATGGGACTCAGAATATGATGAGGTTAGAGAATAGTATATTTTTGGAAAGAGTGTACAGTTACTTGGGAAAAAAGAATGGTCAGTTTTATTAGCTGTTAAAATTATAAGTAATCACTAATATGGAGTCTTGCTGCATTATCTAGACTTATCTTTATGGAAATAAGTAGATAGTTTAAAAATAGAACTCTTGCAGCACCTGGCTGGCTCAATCAGTAGAGCTTATGACTGTTGATCTTAGGGTCATGAGTTCAACCCCAACATTGGGCATAGAGCTTACTTACAAACAAACAAACAAACAAACAAAACCTCTTTAATATATACTCTCAAGAATACATACTGATTATGTGTTGATTAATAAACTAATGAAAACCTGAAAATGTTTGATATGTAAGCATCTTATAATATTACATATACAGAGGATTTGTAATTATGATGATTTTCAAAAAATCAGAATATCACTGTCAAACCTGTGGGTTAGCTTTCAATACAGTGAATACTTCAAAATATTTTACCCTACAATAGATAATTTAGCCCCCCCCCTTTTTTAAATGAAAAACAGCAAGAGAATTTTAGTTTATCACATTAGACAAGATTTTCTAAAAGTCTTGGTGCAGTTTCAATCTTTAATATCAGAACAATAAATGTCACAAATTTACAGAAAAAGTTGTTTCACATTAACCTAGTTTGTGAATTTTAAATCATTAAATTTTTTATGTCAGTCTCTGTTTGCCATTGTATTAATTGTCTAGAGCTGCCATATTAAGTACCATAAACTGAGTGCCTTATACAGGAGATATTTATTGTCCTGCAGATCTGGAGGCTAGAAACTATCAGCAGAATTGGTTCCTGTGAGGGTGAAGAGGGAAGGATGTTCTCCAGGTCTCTCTCATTGGCTTGTAGATGACCATTTTTGCCTGTGCCTTCATGTTGTTTTCCCTCTGTGTATGTCAGTGTCCAAATTTCTTCTAATTATTAGAATACTAATCATATTGGATTACAGTCCAGCCTAATGATCTCATTTTAACTCAATTATCTATGTAAAGACCAAATCTACAAAATATGTCATATTCCGAAATTTTGAGGGGCTAAGACTTAACTGTGTAGACTTTCACAGGAACACAATTCAACTAGTAGTAGCCATCTTGGTTTGCTTTGTTTGTTTGTTTCTCAGCAGTGGTTTGAGAGGTTCTATAAACTTTGCAGACAGAAACAGCTTGTTAGCACTGAACTTTTGGGCCAGACATTGAAAGTCCTCTGAAAAAAACCTCAGTTTTTTTTTTTTTTTTTCACCTGCACATGAAGATAAATCCTACTCTGAGAAGCTTTTGGGAGATTAGAGAGCAGCCTTCTTGTGTAATTAAACTAACTTGAAATTGAGCCTCTGCTTCATACCAGCTGTAGATGTTAAGAAGGTTATTTTTCCTGGGTCTCACTCCCTTCATCTCTAAAACAGGAAGAAGGACGTTTGCCTTGAAGAAGCACATTGTGTAGAATTTAAATGAGCTCCATAAGTATTAGGTATTAAGTCAGAATTTCTTTTCAAATATTTTATAAATGGTAAAGTTTGGTAACATTTACTCTTTTCTTCCTTTTTTGTTACTTCTGTGTAGCATCCCAAAATTGATGGACTATTCATCCTAGCATTACTCTAACTTACTTTATTTTTCTTTAGAATATAGTGAGACTTTGGATCTACAGGGCTGTAAACATTGAAATTTTTTTTTTCTTAAACAAAATGACATCAAATACCAAAGCCTAGTTTGTGTATAACAATACAATGTCAGCTCTTCCCATCCTAAATTCACAAGAAGAGTCAGCCCTAATGCCCTAAGGCATCTATTGTATGTAATGACTTAATTTCTGGCCACTGCATGTAGAATAGTACCAGCTTTGTATTATCCATTAGAGAATTGAAAAAAGAATCAGTCAGATTATATTCTGTAGGGCATAATTATCTCATGGAACCCCAGCTGAGAAAGGCTGGCTAAATTTTCTTTTGTTTTTAATGACAATGGACAAAAGCTTCTTTCCTTAAAATCCTTCCTGCATCCCTGATTTTAATGTGCTTTTGTTGCTCACTGATTCTGATGAGGTAGTGGGGAGGCAGCTATTATTTCATTTCACACAGATGGAAGTTGAAGCATGGAGATGTCAGGAATTGTCTCCAGAGCTTTTTTGAAAAAGATAATGGCAAAGTAAGAAATGCCGTGCCCATTCAGCCCAGCCACTAGACTGCTTCTATGGGATCAAGATTTCAAATTATAAAATGGATGTCATATGTTTTATATAGATATTGATTTCCAAGAGAATGAGAAATGTCTAACGCCATTTAGGATGAAGTTGGGATTATATTATCATGGCAGCAGGGTACTTTAAATAAGCATTTTTATTACCTGGTTCACTCATATCCAAGAGACAGACACTGCTATCATCATAGTTCTAAAGGTTTTTTTTTGTTTTGTTTTGTTTTTTTGTTTTTTTTCCCTTTTAAGACATTTAAGTCTTATATGCATACTTCAGGAGAGCTAACACCAACTTTATCTCTACTTTTTCTATTGATGGTTTGAGGTTTACTGATTTGTAGGATAAACTCAGTTTACCTTGAAGGACTACCACAACGTCTACGGCCATACCACCCTGAACGCGTCCGATCTCGTCTGATCTCTGAAGCTAAGCAGGGTCGGGCCTGGTTAGTACTTGGATGGGTGACTTTACGTATCTTAATTCCTTGTCATACCAAAGCTGTGATGTATATACAATGGCCAATTTATTGGTTCCTGAAAATGTTTTGAACATACCAACCTCTAAATCTTATGCTTATTTTTGAAATGCCTTTTACTCCTCTCAGATCAGGTTCTTACATATTCTTCAAGGTCTCACATACCACCAATTTTGCAAAATCTTTCCTGACTACTGAGATCAAATTTTCCTCCTCTAAACATATATGGGTATTTATTACTCAAACCATCTATTTGGTTCCTGACCCATATTATCATGCTTTTCTAATTCTCACATTCCTGTAGTTCCAAATGAGCAGCAAATTCCTTAGAGGCATTGCTCTGTCTAATCTTCTTTATGTCTGACAAAGATTAGCAGGATGTGGGATTCAGAAAGTCGACATTCAATAAATATTGGTTTACAGATTTTTGGGGAGCCATATCTTAACTCTGTGACTTTATCATTAAACAAGTTTCTTTCAGCTACTACATGTAAGGAAAGAAAACATGTGCTGTTGAAACCCGAATATTGTTTTGAGGATTTTTCCTTCTTTTACCTGCTGATATACATACTTTTGAAGATCTTAGATGTGGGGTAAGCTAGAATATTGGACAATGATTTCTCATTAAGGCAACAAGTCTAGGGCTTTATGAAACCTACCCTTGAACAGCCCAATACAGTGCACTTCAAAGAATAAACAGTCCATGTAGTTAACTGGTAGAGCGCATACCTCGACCACTGCTTCTGTCATCACCATTTCCCCCTGAGCTGGAAAAGCTGCAGATGGATTTGCTGCATTTTTTGTTGTATCTTGCAAAATGAGCTTATCCTGTCCTTATTTTGTACTTTCACACAAGTCATGAGTATTTAATAAGGTCTTTTGTTTTTGTTTTAAGGTTTTATTTATTTGAGATAGAGAGTGAAGCACAAGGGGGGTGGGCAGAAGGAGAGGGAGAAGCCGACTCCCCACTGAGCAGGGAACCAGAAGCAGGGCTTGATCCCAGGACCCTGAGATCATAACAAATATGTGATAGAGCAAAGGTCACGTGTGCTATAAAATACAGAAGTTCAGGGAAAATGAGGCACTGAAGGGAAATGCTTTGACCCAGGTGAATATGAATGTGAGTGCTAAAGATGGTCTAGAGGTCTGGTCCCCTGCTTGTCTCTGCCATCTCCTTTGGACTACGCTGCTACTCCTGGAGCCAGGGGCCATTCCTCTTTCTCTACACAGATTTCATCTTCATGTTTCAGTTCTTCCTGCTTCTTGGAACTGAAAGACTATACCTGATCCCACTTACTGGAAGTCACGTCTTTAGAATCCCAGAGCTTTACTCTCATCACTTATTATTTCTGCCTTCTATATAAGTTTCCAAGAGAATTTGAGCTCCACTCTAATTTGTGTTTAACTTTGACTTATGATATCCTTAATGACAAATTTATTTTCTTCAAAGCCAGTGGGTAACTAAAGTATGCCCTGAACAGGTTTCTAAAAAAACTAAGCAAAGCTAAACAAAACTAAGTTTCTATCTTAAGTGTTCTCAGCAGAATATATTTATTTTCATTGCTATGAATCAACCATTCAATTTTATGAATATACCACAATTTACTTTTTCCCCGTGGTATATGATGAGCATTTAGGTTAATTCTTGTTTGTACCTCTTTTCTATTGGTAACATTTATGTTAATGCTGGTTTTATCACTAATAATGAAACTGCTGGAAGGTAGAATAGGTGTATATTTAACTTTCTTAAATTCAGAAAGAAAACACTATTTCCAAAGGGTTTTATCAAGGGCTTTTCATTCAGTCAGCAGTATATTAGTGTTCCTTTATTCCACAAACCTTGCCAAAATGTGGTGTTGTCCAAATTCTGATTTTAAATATTCTGGTGAATATAGAGTAGTTTCTTGTGATACGAATTTTCATTTCTCCAATGACTAACATTGATGAGCATCTTTTTGGTGACCATTTGGTTATTCTTTTCGTGAATTACTTTTTTCAAGACTTTTATCTTCATTGCCTCCCTCCAAAAGCCAGACAATACAATCAAAAATTGACAAATAGTATTGTGCCTGTGGTGGATATGTGTTTTGCAGATATCTTCTTCCACTATGTGGATTGCCTTTTCTTAATAATGTCTTTAGATGAGCAGATATTTTAAAATTTAGTTCCAACTTATCAATCTTTACTGTTGTTACTTTGCCTTCTGTCGTCAATTTTGTCTATCCAAGGTTACAAAGATATTTTTCTGTGCTATTTTTTGTAAGTTTTATTGTTTATCTTCATGTTTAGGTTTCTAACCTATGTGGAATTGGTTTTCTGCATGGTGTGAGGTAGGGGGTCAACATATATTTTTATGCATATAGATATCCACTTGATCAGTACTACTAACTGATAAGATTATTTTTTCCCACTGCACTACAGGGACATAGTTGCTTATAAATCAACGCCTGAATAGAGGTGGATATGTTTCCAGAGTTATTATTCTGCTCCACTGGTCTGTTTGCCCTTGAGCCGATACTTCACTGTCTTAAATGTTGTGGATTTATTTATTTATTTATTTTTAAGATTTTATTTATTTATTTGACAGAGATCACAAGTAGGCAGAGAGGCAGGCGGGGCAGTGGGGGCTAAGCAGGCTCCCTGCTAATCAGTGAACCCAAGCGGAGCTCGATCCCAGGACCCTGGGATCATGACCTGAGCTGAGGACAGAAGCTTTAACCCACCAAGCCACCCAGGTGCCCCAATGTTGTAGCTTTATAATAAGTCTTGGTAACTGATAGTGTTGGTATTACTTCAACATTTGTTCTGTAAGATTGTTTTGGCTGTTCTTGGTTCTTTGCCCTTCCTTATAAATTTTAAAATCAGTTTTCTATTTCTCAAGAAAAACATGTTGGAATTTATATTGGATTGCATTGAACTTATAGATCAATTTAGTAAATATTAATGTCTTTAGTATACTGAGCATATCATGATCACCCACTTATTCACATCATCCTTAATTTATTATTAATGCTACATGATTTCGGCATAGAAATCTCATTGACTTTTGTAACATTTATTTCTAGGTTTTTAGGATATTTTTTGATTCCTTTGCAAATGGCACATTTTTAAAATGTTTATTTTCTGATTTTTTTTTGTGAATATGTAATACAGCATCTGGCTTTTTATATTGACCCTGTATTCAGCAGCCTTGCTAAATTCACTTGTTGATTTTATTTTATTTTTTATATTTTATTTATTTATTTGACAGAGAGAGAGAGAGAGAGCAAGCACATGCAGGGGGGATCAGCAGGCAGAGAGAGGAGAAGCAAGCTCCCCACTAAAAAGGGAGCCCAATGTGGGGCTCGATCCCAGGACCTGAGCCAAAGGCAGATGCTTAACAGACTGAGCCACCCAGGTGCCCCATCATTACTGATTTTAATATTTATTATGTTTCCTTACTTTTTCTCTAGTAAGTAGTCAAGTTGACTAGCTCCTATCCAAAACCAGGCACATTCAACATGTCAGAAACTAGCCTGAGGAATGCTTACTAGCTGTTCCAAGTGTCATTCTTTTAAAAAGTTTATGAAATTTCCCTTCTTTTAGATTATTAACCTAATTTGAATTGTGGCCTTTATCCCTGGGGAGAAACTGCCTAAGGAAAACAGCATCCATGGAGATAAAATTATGCTAACTACTACCTGTCAGTACACTTGGTGAGATCAATTGAGATCTCAGACACATACGTCACTTCAATTATATCACCAGGAAGGAACGTCATGCTATGTAGCTTTAGCCAATGGTTAAGGACATTTTTGAAAAATTTTGTTGTCTCTGAGCTCTGTGGCAGAAAATATTTGTAATTGGACATAGAGGCAAAGAGGCACAAATTGTTTCAAGGTACTGATTTTCCTAAATCACAGAACAACTTACTACTTAAAATATCTGAAATCTAATGACAATGATTTTACTAGTTGCTATTAAAAGAAGACAAAATCAATTCAGATGTAGCCAGAAGAAGCCAAGTTGCCTACCTGTATTTAAAGTGTGATAAAGTACTGAAGAAAATAAACATTTTTAAAGTAATCTTTATTTTATATTGGATGAGGTATTTATCCCCTTCCTGTCATTAACTTTTGGTGTATACCAGTCCATCCCCAAACATAGTGGATTCAGGCCAGCTTCTGTTTATTTATCTCACCCCGCCCTGAGCTCAGCTAGGTGGCTCTGCTGGCTCGGGTCATACTTGACTCATCTTTGCCAGGCTTGCTTAGGAGTCTGTGGTCAGCTGCCAGGTCCTCTGGGGAAAGGCTGGTGCAGACGGCTCCGGTGGAACCCTTCTCCTTCCACGCGCTCTCTCATCCTCCTCCCGTTCGGGCTTGATCACACAGTGTGGTGACAGGGGGCCTGGTCTCAGCAAGTAGGAGAGAGTACAGAGGACCACTTCCTGAGGTTTTGGGGGCCTCTGGAGGCTCAGGTCAGCAGGTACACTGGGTCACTTCTGCCCTATTCTGTTGGTCAAGGCAAGTGGCACAGACAACTGGAGGAGGAACTTTTGGCAGGCAGAGTAAGGTGGCCTTTTATGGTTACCATGTACACCCTCTATACAAGAAACTATAGAGCTTTGTAATGTATTTTGAAGACAGAGGTTAAATACCGCTCTTTTCAAGTTTAGGTAACTAATAAGAAAAAGTAAGGAATTAAATAACTGCATGTTGGGGTGTTAAAAGCCTTAATTTAATAACGGAGGAAATCCTGGAGTGAAGACTGAGGGATGAAGTGTAAAAGATAGCTGAAACCGAAAAGCTAATTTGGGAAGCTAGCCAGCAATTGACTCACAGCAGGACCTAACTTCTAAATCCTGAAATAAAGAAGTTTTGAATTATTGGGACGGCTGTGTTTTCTAATAGTCTGAATGCAGTATACTCCTGGGTATTAGTATCACTGCTAGTATTACAAGGATTAAAGGGTCAAAACAAGACTTTGATGTACCAAACTTCAGAAACTTTTTTTTATTTTAAGTGTGCGTAAGAAAGCCTTTCCGGAATCACAGATTTAAAAGTGTGACTATGTAGATCCAGTGTGCCTACCGTTTCTTTGTACATGAAAGCAGATTTTTTTTTTTTTCCCTAGACATCAGGAATGCAAATGAGAACTAACATCAGGTACTTTACTTTTCAAGTAAAAAAAATTAAAGCATGTTAAATTTCTCTATGGGAGAGCCCCCTCCCCCCATCTCCCCCAAAGAAAATTCATAGTTTTCTAGGGCCTGTTGCTATCTAGGAACAGAGAACAGTGATCCAAAATACTGAAAAACAACACATGATTTCTGGTTGTTTTACACGGTGTTGGTAAAGAGAGAGCGCCGTAGGATCCTTGAGAAGAGAAACTGGGAGACTTTCATCAAGTGTCAAAAGACCTCACAGTAGAGGACAATGCCAGTGCCCAAATAAAGAGAATAGAAGGCTCTGCAGCAACTTGGAGCGGGTGGGTGGTGGTGGGAGCTGCATTTCTAAAACCCTTGGCACACAGCCACTGGGGAAGCCGTCTAAATATAAATCAGACCATGTCTCTCCATAGCATAAAGCCCGCCAGTGTCTTCCCATTGCATTTCAAATGAAACCCAGTCTCTGCAATGTGGCCCCAGGTCCTGTGCAATCTGGATCCTGCTTCCTTTCCCAGCCTGCAGCACACAGCTCTCTGCCCGGCTCACCGGAGCCCAGCCTCTTCCTGGACAGTGTGTCCCTTAACCTGGAAAGCTCTTACGTTGTCTATCTTCTTGCTCCGGAATGTATCAGCGACCTTGTTGTCTTGTGCATTGGTATGTCTTTTGCACCCATCACTGTGCCTGGTGTTCAGTATTCGTGGAGCGACAGAATGAAGGAATTCATTTTTGAAACAAAAGCACAGTGGGTTTGTGAAAGTTCTACCTCAGGATAAATGGTGTATGATTATCAAACGAGGACATTGTATGAACATCTCAAAAAAACAATGTCTCTTCTCCTCTGTGTGTTACATCATGTTGACATCAGCTGTCACATAGAGCCTTTAACATTTGGTTATTACAGCAACTGTTTGACTTCTCAAGGGGGTTGGTGGACAAATGAGCAAAAGCTCTCTCACTCTCTCTCTTTTTTATTCATTGCCACTGGAAATATATCTGAAGAAAAATCCAAATTGTGGAACATCTAGAACAGTGGAACTCCAGTGATTTGTGTGGCCTGGAAAATAATCACAAAACTTCTATTTCTGTTTATTTTTTTATCTCATTTAGAAAAGTCTCATTTTGTCTGTTTGACAATATATGTAGTTCATTAGTAATATAGGAGGCATATATAATAGATAAATACATATTTTTCACATGCATTTTTAAACAGGCACTATATTTGTATTGGCCTCTGTGTACCATATTTATGTATGGGATGTATGGACGAGTATAACATCATAAGTTTGTAGATGATGAAAATTTACACTACGAATAGTTTTGACCTGAGTGACAATGCTGTGGGAGAAAGTGAGCACGTTTTCTAAAAGCTTAATTTTTTTTTTTATGATTTTATTTATGTATTTGAAAGAGATCACAAGTAGACTGAGAGGCAGGCACATGAGCGGGTGTGCGGGAAGCAGGCTCCCTGCTGAGCAGAGAGCCCGATGTGGGTCTAGATCCCAGGACCCTGAGATCATGACCTGAGCTTCATGAAGGCCAAGGCTTAACCCACTGAGCCACCCAGGCACCCTGCAAAAGATTTTTACAAAAGGATATGATAACACATCATGGTTAAATCTACGATTTAAAAAATATTAGAGGAAACATAACAAAAACAAGGGCCAGGCTATTAAGTTTGTGAAGAAAACATCATTGGACATAGCACAAAAGGTAAATAAATTCCTAGAAAGATGGTATTTTAATTTGGGGCTTGGTCCCCCAAACACACACTGACTGTTGTCCCACATTAGCCTGCCGCATCTTCCCCTGTTCACTCCCTGTTAGTAGTGGCTGCTTTCCTCCTTTGGAAGATAAAAATCTGTGTTTTGAAAGGTTTCTCTGATGATGCTTAAACGCAGCAGAGAAGTTCGATTGATGTTATTGGACATTTTCTTTCCTTTCAGTCATGTGAGCCACTCGTTTAAGATTATAGTCAGTATCCAGAAAGTTTGGGAGTGAGGAAGTTAGTACACCTAGTTTGTAAGGAGGCTTTGAATTACTTTAAACGTTGTTTCTGATATAGGTACTGTGTGTTTTGTTTGAGGATTTTATAGAAATATAGTAAAAATGACAGTATTTTACAAAAGCATTTTTCTGGAGGTCTTGAACAGATTTTCTAAAAGAGTGACTATAGAAAAGTATTTTTTTCGTTGCTGACACATCTTGGTATGGGAGATGCATAGTGCCTTTATTGCTGCAGGAAATTTTTGTACTTTATTATCAAATCACTTCATAATGCCAACTGCTTTTAAAAAATGTCCATTATGTGTCTTCATTCCTTCTTTCAACGTGGCCATGTTGCCCTAAGCAACCTTATAGTAAAGAGCACTCAGATTGGTATCTTTCCACGTGGGTAACTGTGCTGTATAACGCTGCGAATTCACCATCTAACACATTCTTATTTGTTTCCAATTAATCTACATGTATTCTTGCTAGAATTTAAATTAAAGAGAAAAACCCCATAAAAAAGAACTTGATGGTAATATGCAAAATAAATATGTCTTATGGTGATAAAAACATGTGTCTGCATGTTATTAATTCAATTACTAACTTGTCAGAATTTTTAGAAAACTAATTCTGGTTAATCATTTCCACTTCTAAACACACCTATAAAATCTTTGACTCTAAGATACTCAGTTATACAATAATGGGTTACTGGGTTAAAGATTGACCTTCTGGAGAATTTTTGACTCATGGTATAAACTTTCATTTGTGAATTATTTATCTATGTAAGACAATGACTCTCAAATACTTGTATTGAGTGAGATTCTTTCAACCTTCCTTCTTATACCCCACTTTTAAGATTTTCTTCCTTCTTTATCTGAGGGAATCCTTATATTGTCCCTCTCTGCCAGTTAAGGGAGAGACTTTTTCTTTATGCTGCTAATTTTAGAATTAACCACAGCTTCACCTAAGCTAGTAAGTCAGAGATGATAGAAGAAAAATGAGAAACAAATACAAGATACAAAATTGGTCTATGTTGTCAACCCTGCTCTGAGACTGACCAGATGTGTCTTCTGAGATTAATAATTTCATTATGTTCTTTTGCTTCATTCATTGTCTGCTAAAGGAGTGGGTTGCCTGAGATGACTTTTAATTTTTTTTTAATTTTCATTAAATTGTGATTCCATTCAAGGAGACACATAGAGGTGAGGAAGGTACTAAGAATAAAGAAGAGTGCAATATAACTGGATACAATAAATATGCGACATGAGGAGAGTGGAGGAGAGGGTATGTTGGATATCTATGTTTAATATTTGTCCCCTCTACCTTTCTTTAGGTTATGTTTCTATTTGCTTTAATAGCCATTTATCTGGTTTCTTCACACAGAATATAATTCACAGATTTTCAGAGAGATACCAGCTGAAGTCATGATGTCCATATTGGGAAAATGAAGAGAATATTCCTTAATTCCACATTCCACAGCCATTCACAATGACCTCTCACCATTGCAGTTTCTATCTGTTGCTGGCAGTGATTTGCAAGAACATTGCTTGGAACTGAATATTTCCATCCGGGACTGTTCCCTCAGAGAAGAGCTAAGCTCCCAGCATGAGAGATGGGAACCATGTCTATTCACTGACAGACATCAGTGCAACAATGTCTGCGCCATTTAACAGATTCATTCTTTTAATTGGTGACAATATTTATGTCACCTAAGCCTGTGAACTGAACTTCTCATAAGGCAAGCCAATTTCAATTCTAGCATAGGACAAAAAGGGAAATTTGGGAGTCATCCGTAGTGTTTGACTGCTATGCCCAGAAATTCTAATCTGTTTTGAGTTTACATACTAAAACCGTACTGAAAACACCTAAAATTGTTGGGTTTAGAAAACATGTACTATAAACAAGCATTGAAAAATTCCATTTTTTTTTTTTTAATTTAAAAATTTTCCTCAACATTAATGAACCTTTCTAGCATAGTGTTTCCAGCCTTGGCACTGTTGACATTTTGGGCCAGGTAATTCTTTGTTGTGGGGTGGGGGGCTATACTGTACCTTGTAACATACTTAGCAGCATTTAGCATTCCTGTCGTCAACTGCTTAGATGTCATTAGTGCTCTCCTTATGTCGTGAAAACAACAACAAAAAAATTTCTCCAGACATTGCCAGATGTCCCTGGGGAGGTGGCAAAATCATTTTCAATTGAGAGCTACTGTTCTAGAGCTTTGGTCGCTCTGAGGATGGAGTTATAGATATACCACCGTGAGTAGGCAAAATTGGTTTTCACTGAACTCTAGTAAGAAAGGATTTAAAAACAATTTAAAGACCATCCTTTTATTTTTAAAATCTTTTCAAGGAAAAGAAGTAGTCAGTGTTAAAGGGAATAGTAATTTCCCCACAAATTAAAAAATTTACTAAATAAGTATAATAGATCATGTATTAATAGATTTCTTTTCCACTGTGTTGATGGAAATAAAACAAACAAAATGGAAATAAAAATTAACACATTGTTATCCATAATATATTTTAAAAACTAAAAACATTTTATTTTTTTTTAAGATTTTATTCATATATTTGAGAGAGAGAGAGCAAGAGAGCAAGAGAGAGAGCATGAGTGGAGGGGAGAGTCAGAGGGAGAGGGAGAAGCAGACTCCCCACAGGGAGCCTGATGATGGGGGTTCCATCCCAAGATCACGACCTGAGCGGAAGGCAGATGTTTATCCTACTGAGCCACCCAGGTAGCCCAAAGCTAAATACATTTTGAACAAAAAATATTTTGTGTGTGTGAAAGAAGGAATACCCTTTTTGATTTTAAGATAATGGAAAAGAAAAGTCATATATAGTGAATTATGAATGACGGTTTCCATCCATTTAAAAATGCCCGAAGTTTAAAATAATAGTCTGTTCTGTTGTTTGGATAAGAAGTGGCTGGATTGACTATCTATACTTTGTGAAATTGATCATTTACTCATATTTAATATGTGTTTTTGGAAGAGTGGAACACGTAGCAGAGTCCCAATAGCATGTTGAAGAGAATTGTATTTGATCTTTTCCAATGCCAGTTTGATCAGCATCATATAAAGCTAGGTGGAAGTAATCGCATGCAATAAGCATTTAAAGAAGCTACATGCTTTAAAGCCATCCTCCTTTTCAAATCAGAATTATAGTTCCATTTCTAGAGAGAAAATAGGCAGGAACATAAGGTATTATTTTTTTCCTCTCTATCTGTTTTTTTTTTCTCATGGCATACTTCACTTTTACTTCTTGAAAGGGAAAAAAATGGCCAAAGTTAATCATGTCATTTTGTCATTAATGAAAGTAACTAATATTTATGTCTGCCTCAAATGTAAAGTTTTTACATCTTGCAGAGACATTATCTTATCAATAGTAATTTGAAAAGAGTCATACTATATTAAGCTCAGATAAATGGCTTTTCTCTGTTATGTATTAAAACTAAACATGTAAAGAGCCTTTTTATAGTATCCATATTGATAGGTATCATTTTACTCTTCAGATATTCTTATATAATTCAGTTGATTTCTTCAAAGAATTACTATGTGCTTACTTAAGAGTCACCTGTCTTCATATTAAGTCATAGCCTACGCCAAAAATGAGATGATTGAGTTATTACTTTGTATTTATATGTGACAGTTCATAAAGTCTCTTTTTTCCCTCCCCAATTTACTGCCATGTAATCATGTCTAGGGCAAAATACTGAAAAATATAAAGTTTTGATATATTGTGCTATTATGGGAAAGAGTATAATTTTGAGAAGATTTGAGTTTCACTTATAAAAATAATTCCTAATATCCTTCAATTTAAGTGTTTTATCCAGGCATGGATTGGATAAAGTTATTTTGTCAGTGTTTTATTTAACTTAATAGCCTTTATCCACTGTCCTTTTTCTTGGTGTGTTTTCCATGATGGGCTTTGAGGCTTTCAGCGCATATTTATTTAAGAATGTTTGGCATAACCCTCACTCATGTTAATCAGTTGAATGTGACCATTTCATAAGAACTATACAGATCATTTCCTATGGATGTGTACAGATCCTTCCTTTACATTATGTGGAGTAGTTTAAAAAGAAAAAGAGAGAGATACTTGTTTTTTGGCAGGGTAGTGGATAGAGATGGGGAAGTGAGTGGCATAGAGGTTAAGTGGATTTCCTCATATAATACAATGCATCTTTAGATTCTGATTATGAGGAAGCCAGGACTGCAAAGTCTAAGTGTTCCCAACTCATTGTTTCCATCTCCAACCCTGAAAACCTATGTAGTGTTTATTGCTATTGTGTTCAATGCTGTTGAAACATGTAACCATAGTCTGTGTTGTCCAAAAAGGCAGCCACTGGCCACATGTGACTATTTAAACTGAAATTAAATTTAGATACAATAAAATGTTTACTTCCCCTGTTTCACTAGCTATGTTGAAAGTAACCAATTATTAGTGCAGATAAAGAACACGTCTATCTGCAGAAAGTTTTATTGGATAGCGCCGGAGGATTCCTGTACTAGCTTATGATAAAATATTTAGGCGGCTATCTCCTGGTGGAAAAATCCTATGAATAAGTGAAATGTTGGAAATTTATTTTTGTTTTCTTTTTTCCTTTCATGTCCTTGTGTTGTCACTGTGCACTGAGGGCAGGGAGTTCGCAGATGGCCCTCAGAAGCCTCTGCCAGCTTGCTCTTAACTCCAGGCGCCTACACCCCTTGCTTCAGCCACAGCAGCCCTGCTCATGTCTGTTTTACAAATTGGGGTTTCCTGGTAGCACATCTTGTGCACAAATGGTTGTTTCTCTTAAATGATTGGAAACCTTCTCTAGTCAATTGGGAGAGACCCGACCCTTCGGGAGGTTGATCAAAAGAAGTCATGTTTTAGGACTTCTTCCTTTAGCACGGCATCCTCCCAACTTAGTGTCTGTCTGTATGGATAAATGCTCAGTTAAGTCTCACTGCAATATGATTGTTTCTAAGAAGTCGAGAATTGAGAGCAGGGTGTCGTTAGAAAGCTCAAAAGAAGCAACCTGATAAACAGTGAAATAAACAATGATGCCTAGTTTTCTAGTGATGGCAGGTTTTTGTTTTGTTTTAAGATCTGTGGAGATTTTATTTAATGAAACATTCTTTCCCTTTCTCTCCCTCTTTTCAGAATAACGATTTGATCCCTTAACTCCCTTCTAGAGTGACAGAAGTAATTTTTTAAAATTATTTTTGAACTTATGAACCCATGGATTTTAGGAGGATGTGTTTCAGTAAATTGTAGCTACTGTTGCCCTTGCTGTCAGATTGTCCTACATTTAGCTGATGGGTCCTCATCACCTTGGCTCCTTGTTTTTGAATATAACCTAGTAGTTCCTGAAAGTCTCACTGCTTCCTCATGTGACAAGATGTTACACAATCATTATGCTTATTTCCTGCATAAAACCTGCAATCATTCATTTTGCTAAGGAACTTGGGATTTTTAAAGAAAGAAAAGTTCCAGTTGCCTCTTTTCCCTTATGTTAACAGAAACACATGCTACAATACAAAAGGCTGGAAAAAAAATCCTTCAGATTCATATTAATTTGAATACGAAGATATTTTTATAGGAAAGGGTTACAATGTTAAACTGAAGGTAAAGAGTTGAGTCCATGGCAGTTACATGATTACTTGAAACAGTAGTCTGTGAAGGCTTTCAGGCAGGTGCACTCTTTGTTATCCCATTTCAAATCATGTTGTGCACCCTGGCCCTTTGAACTGGCAGCTTCTATAGCTGTCCACGTACAGAAATACAAAAGTAGTTGTTCAGCTAATTGGAAATCAACAAAATTATTGTTCCTGAAGATCTTTGTCCTATAAGCAATAAGAGACGAGAGAGCTTTAAATATGTTTTTTGTTTTATTTTAAACTTAGCTATGTGGTTCAGTGTTATCTGCATGTCCCAGTTAAAGAAGACTTCAGAAGGCAGGACATATCAAAATCCAAGTTAAGCTAACCTGTAGTACTTTTAATATCTTTGAACGCCTTTTCCTGCTCTTTTCATTGCAACGTGCTTGGCAACCCTTTCTCTAGGATAAAAGAAACTGCTTGTAATATTTGTTCATCCTCATTATTTTTGCTGTCAGTGTTTCCTTAAAAAAATCCATTTCCCATTTTTGTTCTAAAATTTAAACTCCACGTTACTGATATGCAAGCCACATTTCCCTTTTGGCAGTGTTACCAAGTAATAAACAAGATATGGAGTGGAGATTAGCCGGAATGAACATCTAGAATAGGTCTTATCTTCACACCTCTGATCTTCTCTTGCCATATCCAGGCCAAGGACATAGCCCATTTAAGTATAAATATGTATGTTCTCTAACTGTATTCATTCCTAGATCCTATCACTGTTTTAAGTCTAGAGGTAACATTTGTAGGTTCATTTGGAAGAATTTGGTCCTCTTATGCCACTTTAGTCAGGTAGAGGAAAAAGCCAAATCACTTCTTCCCTGAGAGAGCATTTCATACATCTCCATCTCTGTGATCGCACCGAGTCATTATGTAGCAGTTGGCTCTGATACGCTTGCACAGACACAAATTGAGTCCGACAGGACTGATGTCTCCTGGACTTCGCTGTCATTTGAAAATGCTGGCATGAGGATGGGAACAGTGGGGAGGGGAGCAGAGCTGATTCCCTTAGCACTTTTCCTGTAAAGTTTTGAGAATTCTAGCTTTTGATAGCTGCGAACTGCCTGGTAAGTTATTTTCCAGATGAGATTGATAACAATAG
This sequence comes from Mustela erminea, assembly GCF_009829155.1. NCBI lineage: Eukaryota > Metazoa > Chordata > Mammalia > Carnivora > Mustelidae > Mustela > Mustela erminea. The sequence continues at coordinate 59,520,586 of NC_045625.1, forward strand.
CAGATTTGGAGCAGCTGGCTAGCTTTTGGTTTCAAGTGGATGTATTTCAATGTATAACTTGCTATTTCATGCCAACCACAAATCTGTTAAAAATAAAAAGGGCTAGAAGTGGATTGGTAATTACAATGATCCCCACCTTTTCATTTAGCTTTATCTTTCCTGCATTCAAATGATACATGCATAGTAATGAAAAAGATAAGATCTTTAAAAAAATTTTATTCTCAGGCTCAATCAGGCTATAGTATCTCTGTTACAATACTTTTTCAAGTACAAGTTATTTTGGTGGATTAGGTTATTTCAGGATATCTCTAGTATTTCCTGTCAAGATTTTTGTACATGTTTTAAATATTCCAATAAACAAAACTTAAAAGTATACTGTTTCATTTGGCAGAAGAATTCTGATTGTCATCCTCAAGTTTTCACCATGATAGAGGAAGCAATAGAATTCAGTGCTCCCTCCCTCTGTATTCAGAGCCTACTCTGTGTAAGACGCTGCGCTAGATTTCTTGAAGTTTCCTGTAGGAATAACTATTTATCACCCGACGAGTCATTACTTCAGATTAGTGCTTGGAGCAAGTCGGTCATGGCTGCCCTTCTTTTCAGCTCCTATCCAGACCACCATCCCCTGTGGTCTGTGTTACTTTTCACGGGATACTTGCTCTGGGCCTAATAGTGCTGAATTTGTGTGTTAGCTCATCTTTTCAAAGCCCATGTCCTTGTTCTGCTCAGAAACACTAAGTAGCTTTATTCATGATTTGCTGAGTAAGGTCTGCTTGACTTGGATTGGTGTTCAAGTCTCACCATGACCTTTTCCTTTCCTTTCCTTTCCTTTCCTTTCCTTTCCTTTCCTTTCCTTTCCTTTCCTTTCCTTTCCTTCTTTTCAAGACTGAACCATTTTCCTTTGCCTCATTTTCTTCTGCTTTCCTAATGAATTCATTACTCAACCCAGTGGAGTTGGAGTCCTGAACCAGCTGCCATCAGCATAGCTCAGGAACTTGTTAGACATGTAAATTCTGAGATCCCCATCACAGACCTAGTGAGCCACACACCAGGCATGGTGCCCAGCTATCTGTTGTTGTTGTTTTATTTTCTTTTCGCCCAGCTATCTGTTTTAAAAAGCCTTGCAGGTGATTCTGATGCATATGGAAGTTTGGGAAGCCCTACTCTTGCCAAAGCTGGAGACTCATCTTTTCCAAAGTTCCTTTCCCACTGCCCTGCCTTTGTACAGAATTCCTGGAATGCCTTTCTCTCTTCTTGGTTAAATCCCAACTGTATTCCCAAGCTCACTTTGAGATACCGCTTTATCTCTGATACCGTTGCTGATCCTACGTTTCATGGCATTATTTGGTTCTCCTTCCTGACACTCATCACTTATTAACTTATACTCGTCATCTGATGTATCTGTTTTATCTTTTCTAGTAAACTAGAAAGTCACAAAAGACAGAATCCGACTAATTTTTTTTTTTTTTTTTTATTTCCTGGCCCTTTATACTAAGTGCATTTGCACAGAGTAGGCTTTCCAAAAATAGTTTGTGGCTTATTGGTTTTACATAGAAGATTGAGAAAACTAAGCTATTGCCCAGGAGACATACAAAAATCCTGTTAAATCAAGTAGGCTCATGCTAACTATTGTTTTGACTTATTGAAGCTAAACTCGACTTGAACATTGATGTGTCTTCAGGGAAGAAGCCAAATGTGCTTGTGTAAAAAATTCTAACCTCTCCTCTTTAGCTGGAGAAGTTGAATTAGCCCTGTCACTTCCCCTCGTGCCAAGAAAGCCACTTCCATTATTCTGTCAATAATAGACTTTTATCTGGCATGTGACGCTTCTCTTAAATCTTTCTCATACCATTGCTGTGCTTTCTTCCACCGACATATTCACATTGTGTTTCATAAGAAGTGACAGTTGCTTCTTACAGAGCGTTGTCCAAAAGGTGGCATAAGCAGAGAGTGGAATTCAAGGTGGTTGTCTTCAGCAGAGCCTGACAGTGGGAACAAGATGGGCTCAGGCTGCCCCATTTTTCAAACAAACTTGCTTCCCTTCTCACACAGAAACATCCCAGTTACAGTCGCTTCTGTCTTTACAGTAGCTTGCGCCTCTCTGGGTGGTGGTGACGGAACAAGGGGAAAAGAGTAAGAAACTAAGGGTCTTTGTGTTCTCTTTCCTTTTTTGTCTCTCCCTCTGCCCTTACAGGCTCTGAAAGTGTTCCAGCTGAAATTCCAGAGCAGACCGACTCGCCGCAGCTTCAGAGGCAGTGATCCCTGACTGCCAGCGCCCGTGCCCCCAAGCTGCAGGATGGTGCACACTGCCAGGCCGCTGTTGCTGCTCCTGGCTCTCTTCCTCCACGCGGACGCTGAGAGTAAGCCATTCTCCCTCCTTTACGGGGCTGTGGCCATAACCAGTGGTTTTGTTCGCAGCTGGCAGCGGGCTCAGGGCCTCTGAATACGTTTCCTTTGGAAGTAAATCCTGAGACACTGTGGGATCCTCCTTGGCTACCAGCCAGCCTTTGAAAGAGATTATTGACGTGACTTCCTTACCATTTCCTCTCTCTCTCTCTTAATGCCCCTATTCTTGGGCATCTAACTGCTCCTACTGTTTTGTCTTTTTTTTTTCTCTTTCTTTCTTTTTTTTTTTTTTTGGATAATCTTACCAGCTCGGTGGCAAAGATACTATGAGACCGATGATGTAACTCAAACTGGGGTTAACCAGTTGGTGGTGCCAATAAGTAAACACTGTTCAGACCCATTAGAAATTTCTTTCGTATTGTGGATATATCTATGTTTAGAAAAATGCACAGTGTCACATCGAGCCCAATTAAACTTCCAAGCCCCTTGTAGCTGTCATAGCAGCTGTTCTGATGTACTGTTTCCGACAGCTGTCGTCGAGTACAGTATTCAAACAAATCAAGCAGAACTGACAACTCTGTGGCTGGGTGAAGGGTGTGGAAGTGTAAGGAGAATTCTGTGGAGTACAGACACCAAAGTTTGGTTTATTGGACTCAATTTATGAAACTGAGCTTGTGGTCAATTAGTTTGCCAATTAATGAGAAGATCATATCTCCTTCGTAATTAGGAAATCATTAGGTCTACCTTGTTTACATATGTTTCTTTTCCCATCTGGCCCATGGCATTTTGGAAGAGATAGTACTGAGGAAGGTCATGTCTCTGGCTTCGGCTCACTGACATGGCTGGTTTCTTCGTAGTGGTGTAGCTCCTGAGCAAGTTACCCATTCTCTTTGGGAGTCCCCTGGTATTATGGAAATGCATAACATCTGCAGTCATTAACTTTTCCCTCTGCTGTCTATTTCAGTGAGATTAAATCTGATTCATGCTGAGGATGTTTCAAAGACAAGGATCCTGTGTCATGTTTGCCCCTACCTATTAAGTGAATTCTGACAAAAATTTCTTCAATAGCAGCCAATTTCTTTGTTTAAATAAGGGCTCTGTTTTCCAAAGCTTTCCAGGAGTGAAAGGAGTCATGTTAATAACAGGATACATATGGAACATGCATGTTTTAACCACATTCTCTGGTTAATAATGTATATAGTCTCTTAATTAGCACTTCAGAGTATTGGTTTAAGGTGACGCCAAGGAATGTCTAAGACAATGCCAGCAAATAATTAACTGGGAAAAGACCCAAATGAAAGATGCTCTTGTTACTTTAAAGCCATTTATGTCAAAATCTATCTTAAAGTTGTAATCTAAATTTAGTTTATTAAAGAAATCAGGCATATGGCTTTATTTTTCTGTTTTGGCTAGAATGAAAAAGTACATTGTTTTACAACTGTTAATTTTTGGCAAAAACCTGTCAGCACCCTGGGAATCTACTTTAATTTCAGATAGCATTAGAGATTTCCTTAAAATTACTAGATATAATTGTCATATATCCATGAAGTTATGCTTCCAGATAAGTAGAAATGTTTTTCTACGAAGCAGTTTTACCTTCGTTTAAATCTCTGGTGGAATGTAGCAGACAGATGTCAAGTACTCTTGGAATTGTTTTAAAAAACAATCTCCACTCCAGATGATCATCACCTACTCCTTTCCCTCCTGCTCTTCCCCTTCTCCCTCTACCTCCCCCCTTTAGCACACTTCCTTGATAGCAGCCTTCCAAAAGGGAAAACAGGGGCCACAATAGCAACTTTTAGTTCAGATGTTTACCAGGTTATATGTTTATATGATAATCAGCTCCCGAGCTCAAGATGTAAGCTGAAAAAGAGTCATTCTCTCTCACTCTTCCCATGGTGACTAATGAAAACGGACAGACTTTGCCAGAATAATTTGTTTAGTTTTCCCTGGGTCTACTCCAGCCTTGCTTTAGTATGTTTTCCCTTTAGCCAATTTATTTGACGTTGTTGAATGGGATGTGTAACCCAAGAGATTCTCGAGGTGAGAGGAAAATTTAACCATATTTTTTAAGGTACATTTTGAAAGAAGAAAGAATATCACTTATCGATCTATTGGAGGACACTCATGGTACATAATAACACATGGTTGGAGATGTGCTTTTAGTCCCTAAAGGATGTTTAAAGAACCATTGGGAAAATGGGTCCCAGATTATAACCTATTAAATTGTGCTGCTACCTTTTCATAAAACACTGGGGGAAAAAAAAAAAAAAAAAGACATCCTAAGTAGCACCGAAGAAGAATTAGATTTTTTTTTTTTTCATCATCACATTAATACAGTATTTCTGAAGCTCCCATTACCTGGGATACTGGTTTGTTACTCTATGCTTTGATTAGCACACGTAGCCATGTTTTACCTAACTCTATTTTGGAATTTTTACAAGGAATCAGGAGTTCTATTTCAAAATTTAAGAGTAACTTGTCAGAGCCATTTGAGAACAATGAAATAATTTTTAAAAATCCGTTTGCCCATTTAAGAAAGAGAACTGTGTGGGGGTGGGAAATGGAAAGAAGCCACTCTAGTTCACCATGCTAATTTAATGTGCTCTGCTCACTGCCTTTTGAAATGATTAACTCCAAAAAGCCAAGGAGTCAGGATTATCATCTGCTCTGTGGAAGTCATAGTAAAGTACTAGGTGTGATGTTGCATTAAGTAGAAGAGCTCTTATGAGCCTTGGTTCAAACCCAGGTCGAAAAATTGTGATAATATCCCTTTAGCAGAAAATTATAGTCTTTGCCATTGCCAATTTAAAGTGCCCCACAGATCCCCACTATTACAAAGGCTAGATGTATGCAGGGGCCTTATTTCTTTTTATCCCTATGTCTTGAGTGCTGGAAATGATTTTGCTTGTTTCTTGAATGTGGGTACACATGGTAGAGCTGTGGTCTCAGTGTGACTTCGGTTCGAGCACAAACAGTAGTTTCTCCGCCTGTCAAGCCAACCAGTTTTCTGGCTTAGATGGTCTGATTGAGGTTCATTCTAGTTTAAGTGGTTGCCCGATTGAGGTCAGATTTTGTCTTAGGCAGTGGTCTGACTGAGGTCAATTCTTTGATAACATGAATGCAAATTAAAAGTAAATTTATACTAGCATTTTCCTGGGGTGTTTTTCTGTTGGCTGAGTTTTCATAGCAATTTCTGATAGTTTTATTTCATGTGTAGCTTTAGTTTTTTTATTTACTAATCATTTTAAATTTTTTTTTGTTTTTTGTTTTGTTTTGTTTTGTTTTGTTTTGTTTTGTTTTTACCTAGGTGCAGGCTACAAACCTGCTTTTAGGACTTTCTTTCATCAAACTGGTTTCACTGTAATAAAATCACTTATTGTTGACTGTTGCATTCTAGACTTGAGTTTATACTTTGACAACTGTAATTTGACCTGAATAGTTATTGGATCTTCATTGGAAACAACGTTTGATAGTCTAATACCTCAAATTGCTTACCTCATTCATTTTCTGTTACTTTTTGCATTTTTCCATGTCAGACGGTAAACATTCCCTCATTTTCCTCCCTTATTGTAAGGAAACTTCTTAGTCCTTGTCTACTCACTGTATTCCTGTCTTACATAAAAGAAATGAGTCCCCCCCCCCCTTTGGTATTGTATCTACTATATCCATTGGCATTAGAGAATAGACTGGCATACACATAGTAGGAGAACAATTCTTACCTCATGTGTTTCCTGATGGGCAGTATGGAGTAATGGTTCAGAAAGTGAGCTCTAAAGCCAGTCTGGTTGTAAGTTCTGGCTGTCCTCTGTAGTCTGGAGCATGATACACCATGCTCTTTCCCTCAGTTTCTCTATCTTTAAAATGTGAGTGATGGTGATGATGATAATCATAACGATGATTGTATAGGAAAGGTCCTACTCCTGGGTTTTGTGAGCATTGAATGGGCTAATGTAAAATACAAAATCAGCAGATGACATATGATGGGTTTTTAATAAATGTTAGCTATTATTGTATCATTATGTCAAAAACACATAGCCAATGGTGTTATTGAGCAGTTCTATGAGGTGATGTGCTAAGATGCTTTTTTATTTGACCTGCAGATTATCAAAATTTTGGTGGTTGATAAACCAGGTTTTCTCACACCATGTTAGTGACTAAACTTGCTTCTCTATAAAGTCCAATACATAAGAGATCCTTGAAACTCTTGTATTGTGAATTAAACCGAAGATCAAGAGGAAAAATTATAAAGCATACTTAGTCAAGCTAGTCAAGCTTGAAAAAAAAGCTCCTCTCCCAGACTTACTAATTTAAAGTTAATATGGGGGGCGCCTGAGTGGCTCAGTGGGTTAAAGCCTCTGCCTTCAGCTCGGGTCATGATCCCAGGGTCCTGGGATCGAGCCCCGCATCAGGCTCTCTGCTCCGCGAGGAGCCTGCTTCCTCCTCTCTCTATGCCTGCCTCTCTGCCTATTTGTGATCTCTGTGTGTCAAATAAATAAATAAAATCTTTAAAAAATATAAAAAATAAAGTTAATTTGCCTGGGGTCTAATTAATGAAAAGTACCCCATCCTTCTGTTCTGTTGCTTCTTATAATGGATTTTTCTGAGCTGCTCAGAGAGAGGAGTTATAGAGATCTACTATAAACAAATATTCTACTATATGGGCCATTGGACCAGAAAGCTGGAAGTGCAGGTGAGCTGGGTACAGAAAAGAATAAATGGCTTTTCATATCATTATAAACTATTCTGTAAGAAAAGAAAATAAGGAAAATAATTAAAGGGCAGGGCAAATTATTTTTTTTTTTTGCATTTTGCAGAATCACTTCTGAGAAGTAGCCTAAGTCATGCAGTTGGACCTTCCAAGATGAGGTTAGAAAAGGAAAGGATGTCTTTTTTATGTCATCAAAATGCATACCTCTCAGCAGTCAGGCCATTTCACACTGAGAACATTAATATGCATTAAAAACCACTTTTTCTGTTTTTACTTTAGACTGTGACTATTTGGGTATGTATGTATGTATACCCTAAACTATTTAAACCGTCCTTTAAAAGGTAAATATTGCCTGGGTGATGAAGATGTTCTAAAACTAGATTGGTGTGATGGTACCAATTGAGTAGACACCACTAAATGCCATTGAATTGTATACTTTAAGTGGGTGATCTGTATGTTGTATGTATTATATTTCAGTGGAACTATCAGAACAGAAAAGAGAAACTGGTGCTTAACCTGGCAGTTTGGTCAGATTCCCTTCAGTGTATGCACCCTGAAAGGAGGGTGTGCTGATTTCTTTAGGCCAGTTATGATAGACCGGCTCACTGAGGAGAGCAGCAAGAAATCCAGTTCATTTGCCAAGCTTATCGATGTCTTCCTTGTTTTCCCTTTCTCTGAATTTACAGATGTGTGGCAAAATAAAAACCTTGCCTTTCCCTCCACCTCCTCCCACTCAATTTAAAGTAGCTAAATTAGCAACATCCATCTGTCTGCCACAAGGAAAATATCCCAGCTATTTTACTGATCCTTAAGCCCCTTTGCAGAGTGTTTGTGGCTTTCTGAATTAATTGCTCCCAGCAGAACTGTACCTACCTAGTGAAATTAAGAATATGTCACTAAATCAACCAATGTGTCCAATTAAAAGCATTTTCTTGATTATAGAGGGACTTGATGTTAAAAAAAAAAAAGAAAGAAATCCTAACTATGATATGTTTCTTACCTCTGATCTCTGTGATGAGACCCTTTACTCAAAAGATAGAACAATATCTGAAATATTGATGAATTACTTCTTGCTATTGCTAATACTCTGATTATTCTGTTCTGTGATCTCCTCGTTTCTTTCCTTTTACACTCTTAATTTCTTTAATTTTTCTCACTTAGCTATTATTTCAAATAACCTTGATTTGTTTGGGATCCCCATCACTCTGCTGCCCATTTTGCTCTGCCTCACTCATTTTTAGAAGCCAACTCTCCCCCCCAAAAAATAGAACATAGAAAACTCCCAACCAGTGTCCATTTTGAAATTAAGTATCAAAGACAGAAGTACTGGTGATGGGATGGAAACCGATTCTCTTACCTATAGTCTTGTTTTCTCTTTTCCTCTGTTAGCTTTAGCTTCATGTATTTATTCACCAAAGTCATGTGTATATGTGTGAACACTTGTATGCATGCTCCATGGAAGGCTTTGTACAGAATGGTGGAGATAGAAAAAATTAAAGAATGTTGTTTCATATCTGTTTGTAATCTACCTTCAGAATTCATTGCTCACTTTTTAGAATTCTCTCAAGCAATATTTTCAGAATTTATCTTCAGAGGAGAGGTAGTACTTAAGACTATGGACTCAGGAGCTGAAGTGTATGTTCAAATCCTGCCTCTGCTATATAATTATTCTGAGCATGGGCAAGTTGCAAATATCTGTGTGTCTCTCATCTGTAAAATTAAGATGGGAAATAGCACACTTATATGGTTATAAGATTAAATAAAGAACTACTTGCAAAACATCTTGAATAATAGGATTAAATATTCACTAAATGTTAGTTGCTATTATAGTTTTTTTCTCATTAGCTTGCATCATTTCCAAGTTGGTAGCATCTATGTTTAGATCTCTGTTGACATTTATTACCCCATTAACTTCATAATTTGAGCAATATCTTTTAAATATGTAAATATATATCTTTATATATACTTATGCTTCCAAAGAACATTGACTCATTGGCTTATTCCTGTATATAATAGTCACTTTAGTAAATGTTTATTGGACATACTTCCTGTGCCAAGCATTGACTTAACTACTGGAGATACAATAGTGAGATAAAGAGATATGATCCTTGCCCCAAAGGGCTTACACTCTAGACAGAGACAAATATTTAACATTAATCTCAAAAATTTACACTTTCTGAATGTGTTAAATCTTATGAGGGAAGAAAATAGGGAGCTTAGTGCCCAGTCTCCTCAGAAAAGTAATAGAAAACTTTCCTGAGGAGTAATTTTTTTAAATTTTGAAATAATTTTAGACTTAAAAGAAGTTGATAAACTGTACAAGAATTTCCCATGTCACTCAGTTTTCCCTAAAGTAATATGTTATATAATGATTGCACTTTAACAAAAACAGGAAATCAGCATGAGCACAATACTATAAACTACAGAGTTTACTTGTTTTATATTAATTTATTTTTTAAAGGTATATAGTTCTTTTAAATTTGATAACATGCATAGTTCTGAGGAGATGGTTTTTGAGCTAGTATCTGAAGGGTGAAGAGAAGCTAAGTAAACTATATTTGAATGGGCTGTTATGGTCCAAGAAAGGATGTGTTCCTGAGCCCTGGGACAGGAATACTTAGTGTATTCTGGAGACTCAAAGCATGGATGTGCCTGGATCCCAGACAGTGAGGAGAGAGAATTCAAATAAGGCTGGACAATAGGCATAGACTGTCTAATTCAAGCCCTCATAGAACTTGTTCAAGATCTTGGTTTTTATTCTAAGAACAGCTGGGGGAGTGACAGAAAAGATTTGCATTAAAAAAAAAAAAATCCTTGTGGCTGCTGGGTCGAGAGATGCTTTGGAGTCAGGCCAGCCAGAGTGGCCTTGGGATCTGTTGGGAGGCTGTTTCGAAGCTATGGAAATAATGGGGGTACCAGACCAGAGTGGTGGAGATAAGGGAGGCAGGACAGCCTTGATACTGAAAAAGAATTTTAGTTGACGACTGCGAAGTGACATTCTCCTAGAACTTGTACCATGTACAAATTATTATAATTTGGAGTAAAAGAAAAGACCAAGTTAGTAAGAGTTAAGTAATCCTTTATTTTTAACAAGGCATTATATATTCTTCCCAAAAATGTATCACTGCTCATTTTATAATTTCCCTTTATGGTTGTCAATTTCAGGTAATTTTATTTAATCTTTGTGGTACTATCTGTGAAGAAAAGTGGAATCAGACTGAGTTTAAAATTGTGAATGAGATTCAGTAACCTTACTACAAAAATATTTCAAGTTAGTTTTGTTCTCTGACAAAAGTTTTAAATTCCATCTACAGTTTTTTATGGGTTTTGCAAAATCACAGCATGGTGTTATGACAGTCATTTTATAGTACAGTTATTAAATGTGACATTAAAATATTACTAAGTACTTATATCTTCATTTTAAAAAACACACAAGATTGGGGCACCTGGGTGGCTCAGTGGGTTAAAGCCTCTGCCTTCGGCTCAGGTCATGGTCTCAGAGTCCTGGGATCGAGCCCCGCATCGGGCTCTCTGCTCAGCGGGGAGCCTGCTTCCTCCTCTCTCTCTCTGCCTGCCTCTCTGCCTACTTGTAATCTCTGCCTTTCAAATAAATAAATAAAATCTTTTAAAAAAAAATTAAAAAAAAACACACAAGATTTCACTTTTAAGCTAAAAATACAGCATACATAATAGCAAACCTATTAAAAAGAATACATTCCAGTGGTTTTTCTTTTCTTTCTTTTTTGTTTTGTTTTGTTTATTGTTAATTTTATTTATTTTCCCCTCACTCCTTAAAAGTGTTTGCTGTTTATCACTAAAAAGGTCTTTTACAGCTTTAAGTTATAGTGACTTCAAGTTGATACAAAGAAAACCCCTGTAGTATCTATATTTTATTTTCCTTTAAAAGTACATTTAAGGGGTGCCTGGGTGGCTCAGTTGGTTGGTTGGGCAACTGCCTTCGGCTCAGGTCATGATCCTGGAGTCATAGGATCGAGTCCCACATCGGGCTCCCAGCTCGGCAGGGAGTCTGCTTCTCCTGCTGACCTCTCTCCTCTCATGCTCTCTCTCTCTCAAATAAATAAATAAAATCTTTAAAAAAAAAAAAGTACATTTAAGGGGCACCTGTATGGCTCAGTGGATTAAAGCCTCTGCCTTTGGCTCAGGTCATGATCTCAGGGTTCTGGGATCAAGCCCCACATCGGGCTCTCTGCTCAGCGGGGAGCCTGCTTCTTCCCCTCTCTCTCTCTCTCTCTCTCTCTCTGCCTGCCTCTCCGCCTACTTGTGATCTCTGTCAAATAAATAAATAAAATCTTTTTTTAAAAAGTGCATTTAAATCACAACAGTTAATTTTAAAATAATAATATTTCATTAAGTAAACGCCCATGATGTGCAGAGGAGAGGGCAGCAAGACGCGGTTATTGACAAAAAATAAATGAACAGTATGAGTTTGGATGGTGATACATGCTTCAAAAATAATAATGCAAGTTGATGTGCATAACAGTGGAGGTGGGGTAACGGAAGGACAGGGCACTGCATTTTATATCAGGGAAGGTGTTGCTCAGCTGAGTGATGGGAAGAGATCAGCCATGAAAAAGTGGCATTCAGGACCTCCAGAAAAAAGAACAATGATTTGCAGAGAAGGAGCCCAGTGTGTTCAAAGGACAAAATAAGGCCCAGAAGACTGAAGCACAGTCAGTGGGAAGAGATGGGTAGGAGAGGCAGGGAGGGTCTTGATTCTTTGCCCCTGTAGCCCTTACAAGAAGTAAGTGAACCAAACTAAGAAGTTTGGATTGCCAGACAGAGATGTAGGGAAACAAATATATTCTTGGTATATCTGTCTGTGAAACCTGAATTGGGTGCTTTGAGCTCTTACTAGATCAAAATTGAACATATTTTCTACAAATAATGCATTGCAGGGTTGGTACAATTTCTTGTTCAAGTTATAAGCCATTGTCTAAATAGCTTAACTGAAATTTCCTTTGTGCCAGCCAGTATAGATTTTGAACCCTAAAGCCTTTGGCTAACAAAAGCACAAATGTCTGCTTTTTGCTCTTTATCTCTGGCCAGTTTTGCTTTTCTTTTAAAGCAGATGATAGTTTTACGTTGGAAACATGTAATTAAGTCTGCATGTCCCTTCATTGATATCCATAGCTGGAGAGGATTTAGGAGGGGATGTATGAAAAGCAGATCTGTAATTGGAGGGTGATTGTCAACACTGACTTGCAGGGAAGAATGAACTTTAATAGGTCTTTCTCTGCATGCTTCCATGTAGTCAGGGTGATAGCAATCAACTCCTAAGTGATTCTTAGCTTGTATTTCCTATGCAGGTGAAAGCATTTAAATAAAAGTTTTCCTAGTTAACCTCTTCCATTTGGGGAAAAAAATCTATATGGTTTACGTGATTTAACATATCTGGACTTAGTTTTAAGTCCAAAGGGGATATAAGGTAATAAATAAAAGGATGGTTATTAAACCATAACTTTAGTATATTTACTCCAGAATAGTACATGTTGTAAACAACCACATTTGTCTTAAATTCTAGCCTTTCTGCTTACCTGGAGGATATCGTTAATTCTCCTGACCCTTTGGGAATGCCGACGTGCATTACCTGATGCACAGTGGCTGTTCAGTAAAGGTTTGTTTTCATCCCGTTGCAGATGTTGTAATGCCTGACTTTTGCAGAAGCTAGCTATCTAGCATTTTCACCTAATGCAATGATTTTTAGATCAAGGAATCAAGCAGCATATCCTTTAGATCAGCAACAACAAAAACAACAACAAAAAAACAAAAAACGAAAAAACCAAGCAAATAAACAGAAGCATCCACATCATAGATTTGTATGTTACCTATGTGCTGAACTCTACACGAAGTCTCCCCATGTGGGTTTCTGCCATCTGTGCAGCCTTAGCTTGGCATATTGACATTCTGGGCTAATTCTTTATGGTTGAAGACTGCCCTGAGTATTGTGGGATGTGTAGCAACATCCCTGGCTTCTTCCATTGGCACCTTGACCTTCAGTTGGGACTACCAAAATGTCTTCTGACATTGCTAAATGTACCCTGGGAGGCAAAAGCACCTCGGGTTTAGAACCACTAATAGTACAGAAACTCTGGAACAGAACTTGGGGCAGAGGGTGGGAGAGGTAAACACCTTTCCAACTTCTGTGGGGTTTGAGAGGAGGAAATTTTGTCAGACCAATGATAGACCTTTTAAAAGTTCTTGCAATCAGCTATGCTGACTGGGAAAGATTAGCCATAGTTCTGTTTAGTACCCGTTGATGACCAAAGGTAGATTGTCTGATCTCGTCATGTCTCCGTTTGGTGGTCTTGAATATCTGATGGTAATGGTAAGGGTGCCTTGAGAAGTAAACACTGAGCACTGTTAGGTGTTTAGCACTATGCTTCAAACACAGTAAGCACTCAGTAAAAGTTAGCCAGTACTGTTATATTAACTATGTATTTCATACTATACGAATTTGATTCTGTTACTATATTATTTTTATTTTAGCAATAAAATGCAATTTTATCTCCTAGCAATGATTGTAATAATACCTTTCCCTTGCATAATTATTTAAACACTTTTTATTTTTAGTCTAATTTGTTCCGGAAAATTCTAGCAGTAGTCAGTATACCTGTTATTTTATTTTATTTTATTTTATTTTTTTACAGGTTTTATTTATTTGAGAGAGAGAAAGTGAGAGACTGAGAGTACACAGGTGCTCCTGAACAGAGAGGAGGAGCAGAGGGAAAGGGAAAAGCAGACTCCCTGCTGCGCAGGGAGCCTGGTGACCTGGGGCTTCATTCCAGAACTCCAGGATCATGACCTGAGCTGAAGGCAGACACTTACCTGGCTGATCCACCCAGGTACCCTAGTATACCTTTTATTATCACTACTTCTCAGATAAAAGAAATCAAAGGTCAGAACAGATAACCTGCCTGGAGCAAAAGGATGGAGTAGGTGATGGCAAGGGACCTGGAACTCACCTCTCTTGACTCCTTGACCAGGCAGGAGGCAGGTTAGTTAAAAGGGGGCAGGTACAGGAACTCAAAGGCACAGTGGTCAGAGCCACAAGCAGACAGCCCATGGGATACCCCCGGTGCAGCGGCCCTGGAGGCCCAGCTCTGGTGCAGTTGTCCAGTAACCTCACTGATAGGTGGGGTGAGGATTCAGAGTCATGGTGGAAAGATTAGATCATATCTACAGTTTATGCACTATATAAAAATTAGAGAAGCATCAAATGGCTTTTAGAAAATCTCCTGTCTCATTTCGATCTAAAAAAGGAGAAAATACTGTCAGTTTGGAAAATGTTGTATTCTGTGCAGCCAGTGTTTTATTATAAAATGATTTTTAGTTTTTATTAAGCTTTCTTGTTGCTCTTATCTGTCCATTTGATTCTAAATTGTCAGAAGTAAGGTCTGCCTTCAAGATTTTATCACTGTAATCATAATGTCATCATTCTCCTAGAAGTGATAGATTGGAAATCAGGGCCAAGATATTTTACAGCTCCTTTCAAGGTGCCATCTGATTATCCTCCCCTTGAATGTGCATTGATACTTTGATTTGCTTTAACCAATAGAATGTTGCAAAAGTGATGCTACTCCTCTGCTGGGCCTAGCTCTTAGAAGTCTGGGGGCTTCTACTTCCTCTCTTGAGTCATCATAGAAAGATACCCAGTTACTCATGGAGAGAAAGAAATGCCTATCTGATTGGAACCATCCAATACAACCCAGTATAAACTGGAGCCATCCCAAATGAAGAGCCAGATACAAGAGCAAAGCCATCTTGCCTTCCAGCCAGAGTCCAGCCTCCTCCTGGTGACTGCAAGCCACGTGAGTGAGGCCAGGTGAGAAAAAGAGAAGGACCAGGCAGCTGGAGCCTGCACGGCCAAATCCAGTGCAAAGAAATCTTTGCATTAAAGCAAGTTTTGAGATGATTTAAAACACACTAATAAATAACTGAAGCGCATGGTGATTATTGTCATCAAAATGAAGTACCTGTCAGCTTGAGGAATAACCTCGGACTGGTGGTTGCTTTATTTTTCAGATGATCTAACAAGCACTTTAAAGGGGCCCTTTCCTGGGTAGATGCACACATTGGCATACATGAAATAAAACCCTACCTAGTGCTACAATTCTGAAACCTTTACATGTTTTGCGTGCTTTTTTCTTTTTAAAAGAGTTATTTATTTGAGAGAGAGAGAATACATGTGAGTGGGAGGAGAGGCAGCGGGGGTGGGGGGAGGAAGGACGGGAGAGAGAAATTCAAGCAGACTCCCCACTGAGCAGGGAGCCCAGCAAGGGGCTGGATCCCAAGACCATGAGATCATGACCTGAGCCCAAATCAAGAGTTGTACACTTAGCTGACTGAGACACACAGGCGCCCCAAAGAATTTTGCATGTTTTTTTTTTTACCAGAGTTTGGCAAATATATTGTTTCTTTGTGGGCCGTAGATTCTGTTACAATATTCAACGTTGCCCTTAAGGAAGGAAACAGCCACAGCAATGAATAAATGGGGAGTGGTGCGTTCCAATAAAACTTTACTTAACGGCACCTGTAGGGAGCCAGATTTGCTCTGAGTTCATGGCTTGACAACCCTGCTTTTGACCTTACTCATTGACAAGTTCTCACCAGACAGTGGGAAGCAGAGAATACTTATCAGCAGAGGACCTTGTTTTAACCTGGTAAGGTTAAGTCAGGAAAGGAGACACATTTGATTAGCCTCTTTTAGCACTTTGCTTTGTTAGTAATGTTTATTGGGAGCAGATTAATTAGAATAAATAAGTTCAAGGAGCACATCTCTTGACAAACAGAGATGTTTAATAGTGCTTAACCTTTAGAATCTATGCGGCAAAAGTTTTGCATGTTACTGCACTTTATGTCTTTTGGGGGTGCTTCAGGTACTCGGCTGTTCATGCCACTTGAAATTGCAAACTCCTGGAAAATGAATAATTTATCAGCTGTGGGATATTTTCATTGCACTGTGAGCCTGACATTTGGAGCTATGAACACCTTAAATGTAAAGAAAGAAGTGCTGGGAAGTGTTACATTTGATGGGAATGTTGTAATGGGGTCTGTAAAGAAACACATTGATAAAGATGGGTATTGAAGCCTGGTACTGGTTTCGTGGAGGCAAGCAGAAATGTCATGGTGAATTTGGTCACATCATAGGTTTTTCTGGTATAGATGTACCCTGTACCATCTCAGTGCTTATAAATCAAAGCAAAATAAAACTAATGAGAAAGCGCCATTGATCCAGCAACAATGTTTAGAAATAACACTTACGATCCAGTATGTCAGCAAATTGAAAAGCCTTCCTGGGGTGCGGTGAAGGGGCAGCTTGCAATTGATTGCAATCAGAATTCTTGACTCACATGGTAAAATATAAAGAACCAACTGTTGCCACTTTGTCCTGGCAACTAGTAGAAGGCACAAGTTTCTGAAAATGCATGAAAGCATAACTCTATTTTTGTAAGGATGGAGGCTGTATAGAGTTGTATGTAGAAGTAGGACTAATTATATTAAACAAAAATCTTGGCTGGATATGAAGGAAGCTGACTAATGATTAAGTCTATTCGACTATGGAGTAAAATCTCACGGGAAAGAATGAGAGCCCCACTGCGTGAATCATTTGAAGTGGCAGAAACCACTGTGGAGAACTACTGTTTCTGAAATAATCAGAACTACATCAGCAAAGGGATATAAAAAGATCATTTAGCAATTGCAAAACACATAATTCTTTTTGCATTTTAATTGTTCTGATTTGGAGTGAGAGATGGAAACAGGAAGGGCATTATGATAATTGTAATAAAACAATTGCTTATATTCTGGGATCTATTTTCCCTCAAGAGACTGCAGTTTAATAAATGGATCCGATGCCACTATTGGGCAGGAAATGAGTTGGCTCCCTTCCCTTTGGGGTATTTACTCAGGCCACTAGACTCTTCTTTGTAGCCTAAAAGAAGCTTTCTTAATTGGTCATGATCACCAACATTCTATTTAGCTCAAGAAGTGCTTTGTGTTCGTCCAGCTTCGCTAGTATTCTCCCCTCTTCCCTTTCATGACTGCACATCTTAGCCAGTCCGAATTTTACCTGCTCTTTTTGTTGCTTTTTCCACTCTTTTCAAGATTTTATTTATTTGCGAGAGCATGTGCATGTGCAAGCATGAGCCCAGGGGAGGAGGGCAGAGAGAGAGGGAGAAGCAGTGTCCCCACTAAGCAGGGAGCTGGATGTTGGGCTTGATCCTGGGAATCTGGGGTCATGACCTGCGCCAAAGGCAGAGGCTTAACTGACTGAGTCAACTAGGCGCCTCTTCTTTCACTCTTACTTATTTATTTTATTTTATTTGACAGAGAGAGAGAGGGATCATAAGTAGGCAGAGAGGCAGGCATAGAGAGAGGGGAAGCAGGCTCCCCGCTGAGCAGAGAGCCTGATGCGGGGCTCGATCCCAGGACCCTGAGACCATGACCTGAACCGAAGGCAGAGAGTTAACCCACTGAGCCACCCAGGCTCCACTCTTAGTTAATGCCTACTGTGTCCCAAGCTCCTGGAGAAAACAAGAGGACAGAGCTAAGTCAGTGCTCTCAGAATTGCCAGGGGGTAATACAGAGATAATGACAGAGTGGGGCAGTGAGTGCAATGGTGGACATAAGCACATGCTGTTGCCACCAGCAGGTCGTTGCTGGAATTTGAAGGTGATATTCACCGGTGTGGTGGAGACAGAAAACAGGCCGGGAAGCATTAAGGCAGGGTTCAGGAGCTTGAAGCTTGCCTGGTAGATCAGTGATTCTCAACCTGATGATACGTGGGAATCACTTGGGGCTGAGAGTATCGCTGTCTAGGACACACACTGACAGATTAAACCGAAATATATGAAGGTAAGGATCAAGGGTAAGGAATGGTTTAAATGTCCCTCAGTTCATTCTCAAGAAAAGTCCAGCATTACCAAGTAATAAAGGAAGCCAGTGAAATCTCTTAATCTGGGGAGTCGATGTGCACCAACTTGCATTTTTAGTAGATTCCTGACAGCTGTGTTGGGGATGGATTTGAGGGTGAGAGACAGTTAAGAGACCGATGTGAAATCAAACACAGTCAGGGTCGTGAGTATCTGATCTGAACTGTGGTTGCAGTCATTGGATAAGGAGGTGCCAGACACAAAATTTATTCAAGAGGATTAAAAACTTTCAGGAAAAAAAAATTTAAAAAATAGAATAAATAAATCAAAAAGTGCAGAATTTTGTGATGCATTGAACTTAGAAAGCACTGGGTAAGTCACAGGGGAACAGCTAGAGAGAAGTGACCAGAGTCATGCACAGTTTGGTATGTAATTCTCTCTGCCTCCCTCCTCAGCCAGTATACCTAGTGCACTTTATTATGGCTTTTGTGTCTCTCCTGACAGTTATCACAGTTGCCATATATTTCTTTTAGTAGTTGGCTAAAATCCTCATTTCCCATGTGTAGTGTGAGTGTATTTACTCATTTTAGATACTGCTTCCTTGACCCTGCCCCAAAACTGGGCCTTGAATGTAGCCAGGTGCTGCAGATTCAATGCACACAGTGACTAGTCAAATAAAATTCATTACTGAAGCAGACCAGTTCAACATTTTACAAAGTTTGTGCTAGATCTCATGAGGGAAGCAAGCACCCAACCTATTCTTGCCAATTGGGAAGCCATGCCCAGGATCTTCTGATTTTCCTAGAGAAGCTTGAGATCCAGATTTTATGTGTACAACATCCCTAATTTTTACATATTTGGCTGAACTAAAAATTGTTAAGCAGCAATAATACTGAAGCCAAAGAAAAACATGTTTGGGATGGATCTGGTCTGGGACCACAAGTTTTCACTCTCTGTATAGGGTCTCAGTAGTAATTTATAGAATTGAAATGAATAAAATTTCCCACTCCCAGCAGTTTCCAGCCCTTTCTGTGGTTTAACAATAGCACAGGATTTCACAAAGCAGCAGCAGCAAACATTTGGGCTGATTCTGTTTGTGGAAAGTGAATTAGAGAACGGATTCCATTACCTGGTATCTCACACTAAAATATAAAGCAGAAGGACACATTTAAAGTCCTTTAACTGCCATTATTATATAGCTACTTTTGGTGAATGTGAATTTGGGATGATGAATTATTCATTTAATTCCATTCCTTCTCAGTTTTGTAGGTTCTAACAATGCCAGACTTAAGAGCCTCAGGTGGCCCCTCGTAGCCTGAGCCTGGGGAGAGGTTCTGTCTCCCGCCTCCTGGTTTAGTCCATCTCCTCGATCAAGACAGCTTGGATACTGGAGCTCCTTTTTCTCTCAGGGGCTGCTCTGGCTACCCATCATGAAGCCTCAGAATATTTAAGGCTAAAGAGCAGTTGAACAGTTGTTCAGCCAGTGAATTAGCATTTCAAAGGCCAGTGCTCAGAAGGGCACTGCCCAAGTGAGCAGCTGGGTTGAAACATATAGTCAAGTCTGAATAATAAGATATTTCTGTGAAAATGACTTTCTAATTGCATGACGACTTAAGATTGGGTGCTAAAACTTGTTGCTTTATTGGTTTTGATGGCATTCTCTCTGGAATATACCTTGCACTTTCCAATACTGAACAGATCAAATGAAGCCTGATTGGCACCTGATCATTTGGGTGATACTAATCAGGAATATCGACTTCTATATTTCCCTCCATTTTACTGAGAAGCCCTGAAGAGTTACTGTGGCATATATTGGTGGACTCCTGCATTTTTGTGGGTCATGTGTGTTTTATCATTTTAGTGAGAAGGAATATGGTGTATTGAAAAGAACACACTGGCTTTCAAGTAAAAAGAGATCTGGGTTCAAATTCTGTCTTCTGCTAGTTACTAGATGGGTGGACTTGGATGAGTTTATTAACGCCTCTAAGCATATATAGGTTTTTTGTTTTGTTTTGTTTTTTAAAGATTTTAATTATTTATTTGATAGAGATCACATGTAGGCAGAGAGGCAGGCAGAGAGAGAGAGAGGAAGAAGCAGGGTCCCTGCTGAGCAGAGAGCCCCATGTGGGGCTTGATCCCAGGACCCTGGGATCATGACCCGAGCCGAAGGCAGAGGCTTTAACCCACTGAGCCACCCAGGTGCCCCTAGCATAAATAGTTTTTTAATTCAGCAAATATATTTTCTGCACCTAGGACATGTCAGCATTTTTCTCGTTGCTGGGAATATGACAGCGAGCCTGATGGAGATGGGCAGGCTCAGTGATCTCCTATAGCTGCCAGTCTGAGCTTGCATTTCCCCTCTGTAAAATGGGGATAAGAACCTCACCCTGCAGTTGTTTCCTAGGGATTAATTGTGATAATTAGTGTGTGTGAGGTGTCTAGCCATGATTATAGGCTCGTAACTGTAAACATAGCTGCAAGATTTACTTCTTCCCCTGTGCTTACCTGCCAATGCTTTCTAATCTGTTACCTTAAATTTACGTAAAACTATATTCTTTGAGAGATATGTTTGCTCACACATTCTAATTCATAGATAATGTTCAGGTCCTGGACATCTGAGTATCCTACCTTTCTCCTTTCTAAATGTTTTGCATACATGGTCCTTAAGCAATTCATTCCAGAGATTATTCTCATCATTCTAAGCTTTAGGATACATCAGCAACCAATCAGACTACCACCACCAACAACAGTATTGTACTATTAAGGTCACATTCTAAGGTGCTCAAAAGTATTAAATAGAATACTAAATACAATAGAGTAAACAGTGCAAGTTGTAAAGAATAAATCATACTGTGTGTTCAGAGGTAATGAGTGTTATGGGGTAAAAGACCAGAGTAGGAGAATCAGGAGTGAGGAGGAGGGAATGCCATATAATTTCAATTTGAGTGGTGAGGTCACAGTGGGCCTCATTAAGGAGGTGACATTTAAGCAGATTTGAAAGACACACAGAGGTTAATCATAGGGGGAAATTATTCCAGGCCGAGAGGGATAGCCAGTTCAAAGGCCCGGGGATAGGAGCTTGCCTGCATGTTCTAGGAATAGTAAAGGAATAAATGCAACAAGAGAGCTTGCTTCTCTTCCTCTCTGTCTGCCTTCTTCTCCTCTTACTTATGATCTCTGTCTGTCAAATAAATAAATAAAATCTTTAAAAAAAAAAAAGAATACCGTATGTTATTCATTATCAAAGACAATCATACAGTGGCTAAAGAGGAAATCAACATAAGTATTACAGAAATAAAAATATAAACCTTTTTGGGGGATAAGGCCTTTTTTTTCAGAACAAGAAACTGCTGTTCCCATGGGCTATGTTTAGCCTTACAGTATCTAGTCAAAACACTGTTTTCCAAAATTACTTAGGATAGTTCTTTACCCCCTCCTTCTGTCTAGTTATATGATACATTTGTAAGGCAGTGGGATGGATTTGTCACAGTCTGCATTCCCTCGCTTTCCACCCCCCACTTCCTGATTGATTTTTAGAAATGTATATACAGTAAAATCCATTATTTGTGGTATACACTTGTATGGCTTTTGACAGATGCAGAGTTTTATATCCTCCACTATAATTACACGGCAGTTTCTATATCCTAGAAATTCCCTCGCAGTGCCCCAGCGTGTGGACTTTTTAATGTAATTTTTTTTTAATCCCAGCTTTTTTTATTTAGCAAAGTGCATTTAAGATTCATCCATGTTGTGGCGTGAATCAATAGATTGTTGCTTGAGTAGTATTGCATTGTATATATACACAGTTTGTTTATCCATTTACCGGTTGAAGGACATCTGGGTTGTTTCAAATATTTAGTGATTATGAATAAAGATGCTATAAACATTTACGGACTGGGAAAAAATAAATTTTAATCAGTCTCTGGTGCAGTGGTTCTGGGGACTTTCAAAAATAACAAAAAACACAGATGTCTGGGCCCCACTCCCAACCAACTGAAACGGAATCTCTGTGGTTGGGGCCTGGGCTAATGGTTTTTATAAAAGCTCCCCAGGTGGTCCTCTTGTGCAATCTGGGTTGAGAATTAATGCTTAGAGACATGTGATCATTGTATTTTTGGTAAATCAGCTCTCTAGGGTTTTCTTTATTATTTTTACTTGGCGAGGTTTGGTAATTATATTTAGGTAATATAAGATTATGCTTCAAATTAGTTGTTTCTTTTAAGGATTTAATTTCATTTCAAGAAGAGAGTTACTGTATGCTAATTAAACCAAGGCCTTTTTAAAGGTTTAAGTAGTCATGATAGAAATATATTTATAATATGCCAATTATATCCCTCAGGAATATTTTAATAATTATATATTTGATTAAATGGAGTACTTGTTAGTTATACAGTGTAATTATATGTTGGAATAAACTAGCACTAGAACTAAATGAGCCTCCTTAATTACCATGACAATTATTTTATATTGCTGGTGAAATATATTATTATCTTATATATATTGGTAGTGATTTCTTAACACTGTTTTGTAATGGTACTTAACAACTATTTAATCAATTATGTTGAGTTAAAGAGTGAAACAACGTTAATGGCATTATGAATTAGGCAACTTAGATATTTTACATTAAAGTAAAGATTTTCGTATTATGCATAAATTACATGAGAACACATTGGATTTCAAAAATTTTCCTGAACCAACTGGAGATGTTATTTGAAAGCTATGTCTTTTGATGATTAAAATGATAACCAAGATGAATTTTTATTTTTGTTGTAACCATAAGCCTACTTTTCTTCAGTGATGGAGATCCTGAAATTATTCTGTGATCACCAAGTGGTACAAGATCCTTCACAAGTAAAGTTCCAAGAAGTAAAGTCTTTTTTATAAAAGGTTTCTCCATATTTTTAGTAAACTATATTTATATGAATAATTGTTTATTCTGATTTCATAACACATTTATGATGATAAATGGGGCATAATGTTGGTATCCTCTTGATTTAGCTCTTTTATTTTAAATTGCTAATGAACATGAGCTTTTTACATATTTGCCCCAGCACATTGGAGGGAGCCAAGACTTTGAAAGATTTGCTTTTCTGCGAAGGGATGTAAGGAAACTCATTACCAGGGGCGCATATTTTCCACTATTACAAAGAAGAAGACACTCTAGTATTCCTAATAGAAAGAGCTAACAGGTATTGGGACTTTGCACCCTGCTGCCTGAGGATTATCTCATTTAATCACTAAGGCACTTCTGTGCTTTAGAAACCCTTATTATCCTACCTGTAAGCTAGGGGACGTTGTAGCTTAGAGAGGTTAAGTAACTTGTCCTAGTTGGTGTGCATATTAAGTGGTGAAGCCATGATTCATGACTAGGTAGGTTGACCTCAGAGACTGCATATTAATCCCTGTGCCACAATCTATTAGCATCATTTGCCTTTGTCTTTACTGAATTTAAAGGAACTCTATCTTGTATTCCCTTAGCACATTTTTACTTATGTAATAACTTCACATTATTTTTTTTTTCATTTAGATTCCAGTATTTGCTTATAAACAGTAATATCCTCACACTAGTGTCTAGATGCTTTCTTCTGTGTTCTAGATATTTGCATATTGCCTGACATTTGGTAGCCTCTCTGTGACTGCTTGGCTGATTAAATCACAGACGTGAATTGCTTATAGGGCATCCCTTATGTTGGATTGAGATCCCCTCCACATTTCAGAAGTGCCGTGGAAGGCTTTGGAAACTGAATCCGTTCTCTTGTTTAGAGCAGAGCTGGCTTACCCTGTAAGGTATAAACTCTAAGCACCTTTCATCCATGGGTAAGTTTGAACTTCCAGCAAAAAGCATTAATACAGGCACTGTATGAGGAAACCCACACTAGGGCTCCATTTTATTCTGAGAGAAAACATACAACCAATGTAGGTAAATGAGGGATGTGGTGGATGGGACAGATTAGAACACTGTGGTCTGCATTATGTAATTTTTAATTTTTTGTTTGCTTTTTGTTGCTTTAATTTTTTGCTCAGGAAAAAAGTTATTTAAAATGATTCATTCTAGATGATAATAATTGATCATGCTATAGTAGAGATTGTGATTAAACATGATAGTATGTGGCTCTTTGTCTCTGAGGAACACCCAATGTAATTAAGGACTCAGACCATAAAAGCCTTAAATTCCAAGATGGAATCAGCATGTGGGGAAGAAGAATGTCTAGATCTTTGACTACCCCTGTCTCACTTAATGTTGTTCCCTCCCCCCACTCACCCTTCCTGCCTGCTTCGTGTCTGTTCCTAATTCCTATGAAATCTATGAATTTTTTAGGCTATACTAAGTAATTTAAGAAACATTTTGGTCCAAGAACAATGTAATGAAGGCTGCTACTTTCTAGTAGACTTTTGAAAGGGTTTATATTCCTATATGCTTACTTTGAAGTGACTCAAATAATGGAAGCAGGGTAACCAAAGGGACACACATTTCTGCCTTTGGTTGATTGCTTACTTCAGAGACGTATAATCCCATTTAAAATCTGCAATTCTGATGGAATGTTAACTATCTAAGTAACACTTATTCACAACCGTCTGTTGCCAAAAAAACATTCGTGACCTTGTGTTTTTTCTTAAAATAGTGTAGGATTGTATCCCCTTAATTTGTTCGGTAATATACCCAGGCATTTTACTGCAGCAACTAAGGAAAAGGGTGTTGTCCTTAAGGCCCCATCCACAAAATAGAAAATTTGGAAAAAGCTAATTGATTGTAGGCTTGCTGTTGTTCATTATCTTAATTAGTCTAGGTAATTAAATCATTAATTGATCGAAGCTGATCCCTTGCTAACAAACAGTAAAACTCAGTGCTTTTCTGCTTGATCCCATAAGAACTGTCATTTCAGTTCTTCATACAGCGTTTCATGCTGTGGAGAGGCATGGGCTTTGCTCTGATCTTCCAGTGGGGATACTGTCAGAGGAGGATAAGGCTCACCTGTGGACGTTGTTGCTGCTTGTGTGATGCATCTCAGTGAAATCAGGAAGCAGTCTCAACCTGGCTGTGGTTAATTAATGCTGGATGGTAAATCGTGCAGAAGCAATCCATTATGAAGACAATCCTGCCTCTGGCAATTAACTTTCACTGTTGGCTGTGTTTTGCTTGGTTATCTTTCTGAAACTCTGGATTTCCATCAAAGTGTTCTGACACCCATTTCTACCTGGCATATGCCCACATGTCTTTAGTCTTTTGCAATAATGTTCCTGAGGTGAACCTTTTTTCTTCTTACTCAGGTTCAGAGCCTTGGGATAATCACTGTGTTTCCTAAATATGTGAAGTTCTTTTAAAACTTCAAAGCCTCCTCAGGGGGAGATGGAGGAAAGATGCCTTTTTAGAGAGCGTGTAGTGAATTGACAAAACCATGAACCCTTGTCTTCAGGTGCTGAAATATGAGATGTTTTCACAAAGCTATTTCAAGTTTGAAAAGTTGGCTTTTCAAATGAATCACTAATCCAATAATTACAATAACACTAGAATCAGACTAAACAAAGGAAAAGGTAAGGCAGTAAGAAGTTGTTTTACCTTGGAATACATTTCAAACCTCCCTGTCAGTCCTACCCTATCTAATTTCAGAAGAATATCTATGGTAAGCTTGGTTTTATTAAGATCCCTTGAATACTGTGAAGTTTCCTTTTTCTAATTTGAGGTTCTTTCCTATTATGTTCCTCTTGAGGAGAATTGTGGAAGTAATGAAATTCATAATTGGCTTCTTTTCTCTGGTTGGACTAACCGAGTCTGGCAGTTCCTTGGAAGAGTTCGAGTTCTGTGCTTTTTTGGTTGAGGTGATAGCGTTAGTAAGGCAGCAAAAGTAGGTTGAAATGAATGCCTGGCTTGGAATTTACCCATATGGGTATAATGCTGCCTGAATACTCCTAATCAGAGTTGGTTATTTTTTATTATTAGTGACCTAGCTTTCAGACAACTCGGCTCATGGAAAAATAGAGCAAACAAATATAAATCTTAGGTGCTTTTAGTGAAAGAGATTTCTAGACAATCGTGGTTACTGTATCATCAGTAGTTTATTATGGCTACAGTTTTATCCAATAAATGATAAACATGGGTTATATAATTACAAATATATTTTCTTTCTAGAAATACATATCCTTCCTTTAAAACTATTTTACATGAATGTGATAAATTATGATTCTGTATTGTTGATTTAATATGTGCTTCATTGTTTTCTAACCTAGGAGGCAGATATATCTTGTCTATCCCTCTCTGTTGTTGCTTCTTATTTGTTGTAATAAAGACACAAGGAAATGGTGCTTCAGAAATGGAAAACGATATTCCCTAAGTAATCGTAAATAATTTAAAACTTAAAACTACTATTAGTCGATATGTTAACCTCCGGGAATTTGTTTCTTATAGGTATAGGCATTCTTCTGTGTATATCTATTTTAAAGTTTAAAAAGCACATTTGTTTTAAAATAATTTTTAGAAAAGTGATTATACCTATTAGAATTAATATATTTTTTACTTACTGGAAGGACACAAATTTGACAGTCTTGGGATGAGGGAGAGGTCAGAGGCAGAGACTTTTTAAAACTTATCATTAAAAACTGAAACATGTAATGAGATATATTGATAGGAGTATATTCTCACCAATTTTACACGATTATGATGAATTTTGTATTGTTCTGACTTGAGAAAGTAGAAAGAGAGAGAAAGAAGAAGAAAGATTGAGAGCCATTAACACACATTTAGTTTTATTATCTAAATTGCATTATATGCATGAGAGACTCCTAGGGTATTTTATATGTTGTCAACTTCCATATTCCATTTGTATTATGCTTTACAGTATACAGAGGACTTTCACACACATTGCCTTGCTTAGCCTTTAAAATGTCCCCTGAGAGGAAATATTATACCCATTTTAGAGCCCATTATGACCTAGGACAGAAACCCAGTTTTTCTCATCTCAAAGCAGATTTTCTTTTTAATTTGCTATGAGCCTACCATATTCCTTCCTCCTGTGTAGGGAGAACTGCCTGGGGCTGGAAGGAGGGAGGGCAGCCAAGCTTGCAGGAGCCTGCTTAGCCTTGGCTGTCCTGTGTGGGGAAGTGAGAGAGGATGATGGCTTTAACTGTTGTCGTAGATGGAGAGAAGTGAGTGGCTTCTAGAAATATTCCAAAGGGTGAAGTAAACAAGAGTTAGTAAATTACTTCATCAGGTGTAGAGGGGGAGAGAGAAATGTCAAGAAAGGCTCTCTGATTTCTGTTTGAGCACCTTCCTGGGTGATTGTTGTAGTTATTAAGATAAGAAACCCTAGGGGGCGCCTGGGTGGCTCAGTGGGTTAAGCCGCTGCCTTCGGCTCAGGTCATGATCTCAGGGTCCTGGGATCGAGTCCCGCATCGGGCTCTCTGCTCAGCAGGGAGCCTGCTTCCCTCTCTCTCTCTCTCTCTCTGTCTGCCTCTCCATCTACTTGTGATTTCTCTCTGTCAAATAAATAAATAAAATCTTTAAAAAAAAAAAAAAAAAAAAAAAAAGAAACCCTAGGGGGAGAGTGGAGTTGTTTGGAATGAATGGAGAGTCATGTGCTTGTTGTGGGATATACAGAGTTGATCTGCCTGATAAAGAATGTACTGGAAATGCTAAGTGGACAACTGGATATGTGGATCCAGGGTTGAGAAAAGAGCCGTGGACTAAAGATAGTTTCTTGGAAGTCATTTGTGTATAAAGGGTAAAAGAACCATGGGAAAGGACAAAATCATTCAAGGAGAGAATCAAGACTGACGGTTCAGGAGCCAATCTTTTGGGAACCCCCTATTTATAGAGGATGAGTATAGTAGGAGAAGTTGGGAGGGGAAAGAGAAAGAAAACTGTAGAGTGAGAGGAAAATCTGGGAGGGATGTCCCAGAAACCAAATTCATAGATGTTTAGAGGAAAAATGCTCTCAGATGCTTTTGAGGTGTCTGACAAGTGTCTGTGGAATTTCTTGCCACAGGGGACAATTTAGGGAGCCTGAGAGTGGTGGAAATGAAGTAGTGAGGTGCCTTCATTGTACCTCTATAGACCATTGTCTACAGAGAATCCGGAATCTGGAAGTGCTCATATCATTCCTCCTCAGTTCAGACAACTTAAAGCAAGATCTTTTTGATGTAGTATCTTAAGTACTCGTGTAACAAAAAAGAAACCTTTAAGTCTCCAGGCCCCTAGACTGTACCATTCTTCTACCTTCTTTGGCTGCTCTGTTCACAGAATGGTTCATTTATCACCAACCTGCTTAATAGATAAGAACAAAACTATGAAAAGTAGCAACCTGGTCTGGGGAGGGGGTCGAACTAGATTGCTGGAGTCACAGTTGGTGTATGCCCCGAAATGTTTCTTCATGTTCTAACCCCTGACCAGCTCTCCTGCATTTTGTCTAAAGATACCTTCTGGTACTGTCATTCCAATTATGCTGAATCCTCTAAGTAATTTAAGTAATCCTTAAAGTTCTCTAAGTAAATTATACTTATAAATATTAAAAAGTTCTCTGATCAGTTGGGTTCAGTGCTGTGGAATCTGTCTGAAATGTCCTTCTCCCTTTCGCTTTTAGGCTGAACTAAATTTCATTTCTCATTATGCCTTCCTTTAAAGACTGAGGGAGAAGCTCTTACATGCTGTTAATGTATAGATTTCTATAATGAAGATTCTAACTGTCTATATTTGTTTTTCTTTCTATTTATTTATCATTTGTCTGTCTGTCCATCCATCCCACACTGAAACTTCCTGAAGACAGAGATACAATGTCCTATAGAAACTCAGACAGACCCCTGACCCACTGACATTCCACGGGGAATAAAAAAGGGACAATTAGGGAAATTAAAGCTTAATAGATAAGAACAAAACTATGAAAAGTAGCAGAATGTCCTAAAACTAGACAAAATAAGGGAGATAATTCATATCTCCCTCCTTTCTCCAAATGTGGCATTCAGGACCTTTCATCAGATTTAAAGCCAGTGAATGAATTTACTAAAACAGAGTGTAGGGGCATCTTGGAAGCTCAGTCGGTTAAGCATCTGCCGTCACTCGGGTCATGATCCCAGGGTCCTGGGATGCATAGAGCCCCGCATTGGGCTCCTTGCCGAGGGGGAGCCAGCTTCTCCCTCTCCCTCTGCCTGTCATTCCCCCTGCTTGTGCTCTCTCTCTCTCTGTTTGTCAAATAAATAAAATTTTTAAAAATATAGGATTTAAATAAACCTTATCAATAAATATTTTGACCATATTTTTTATTTTTCCAAAAGGCAGAAAGACATTAATACATTTAGGAAGAAAATGATTAATTAAGCTTAAAATATTCAAATATGTATACTTCATTGAAAATAGCAGTTTTTTCTATATGGAATAGCTTATTCCTTAGGATGGCAGTAATTGAGACAGTAAAGTGGTAAACACATGAGAACACTCAGCTTAAAATAATTTGGAGGTGGGAAAAGCATTGTATGAAAATTAGGCATTCCGTTGTGAAAAAGAAAGAACAACCTGTAGCAAACAGTTGGGAAATCATCGTGCATCAGCATTGATAAATTTATTTTCTGTCATTGTAATAATTGAGTTAAAATTTTACGTGTGTTATTTCATCTTTCCAAGATTGACTACTTCTTCCCCCCTTAGGGCATCTAAAAGGATTCTTACTCCTTCTTTTTCCTAAATTACAGCACTAAAAACCTTCTTACCTTCTTTAAAAATCCCCAACTTTTATGTTTTTTCTTTTTAACTTAAATTAATTATTGGTGGTCAAAAAGGCAATGGTATTTGAAGGACAGACACGTCTCAAATAAACACAGTTAGTGTTCCAGCAACTCAAACACTGGCCAAAGGTTATTTGAAAGTATGTCAGATTTAATGCAATCTGTTTTTGTTTTTTTTTCTTTTTTGGGGTTTGTTTACTGTTTAGTGATTTTTCTAATTACTCCTAGTGAAATGGGGTTCCCTCCCTTCTGTGTACTTCTAGATTCAGTTGCCTGTTTTTTAACAAATGAATGAAAACACTGGCCTATGACAGAATCTCTGTAAAGCAATGTATTATTTTCCTCACTCTTTAGAAGTAATCAAAGCACATCATAATACATCTTTGCTATTAACAGCTGACTGCCAGTGTGCTGTGGAGCAATGTAATTGAATAACACTATTTGTAGAGGGAGATGTTTAATAGAAGAAATGAATTTAAGTGCATGACGATAAAGCAGTTGTTTGATGATGGCTTAAATTCTGAAATGGAGAAACAAACGGCCTTTGGTTTTTCTTGGCTGACAACTTTTCTTTTCTAAGTAGAATGTGAGAGTTTACTGCAGTATGGTAAATAATAATTTAGATGCATTTTTACTGATGGTACCATTAATGAAAGAAGTATTCTGCTATGGAGGTAAAATTATAGTTTAAGATACATACCTGAAGAATATCACATGGAGGGGCGCCTGGGTGGCTCAGTGGGATAAGGCCTCTGCCTTCGGCTCAGGTCATGATCCTGGGGTCCTGGGATCGAGCCCCACATCGGGCTCTCTGCTCGGGGGGAGCCTGCTTCCTCTCTCTCTCTGCCTGCCTCTCTGCCTACTTGTGATCTCTGTCTGTCAAATAAATAAATAAAATATTAAAAAAAAAAAAGAATATCACATGGACTCATAAAAAAAAAATAAAAAGTGAGTGAAATCTGGAAAACAGAAGCTATTTGAAATGGCATTTTAGATAATAAGGATTTTTTTTAATAGGTTACTGGGTATTATATTGCTATTCAGACATTACTGATCTATTTTTTTGCTACCCCACATTTAAGGGATTCAGCCATTATAAATTTCGGAATTGGTTCCTCACATCTTTGATGTTTGAAAAAAGTGCACCATCCATACCTTAAGAACGGAAAGCACCTCACTGATAGACGTTTTTAAATGGTCACCTTAATTAGGGTTTACTAAATGACCATTTTTAGTTTTTGCGTTCATCACAACAGATAATTCTCACCGCACCTTTTGTAGAGTTTAATGTAAAATTGCTTCTTCATTGTTCAGAATATGACCTCAGAGTGGGGAGGTGCTGCTGCTTTTGCACTGGGCTTCCTTTTCAATCAAGGTTGTACTGAAGCAATGTTGATGGATAACATTTCAGAAAAGAATAATTTCTAGCAACTCGGTTATCTAGTACATTAAACATTCACACCGGTGTATGAAATTGTATTTGTGAGATTCACTGGCTCAACCAAGTAGAATCACAAATCAGAAACACTTGGTATTAATTTCCATAAATTTTCATAAGATTATTTTCAAATATTGCCCAATGGAATCAGTTTATTTTCTCATTTCCCTTTAAAATAATGCTACTAAACGTGCTCTAAATGACCCACTGTAGTCATATTTGATTCTGGTTGTTAAAGGATATGGAAAAAGCAATATCCCCAAGTGCTTATAGTGGGGAAGAAAAAAGAAAAAAAAATGTTTCATTGAGAAGAACAATGACCATCTACTTAGATTCTTTCAGAAATTAATCTTTTCTTTCTGTTTTTTTTTTTTTTAACACTTTTAATTATATGCAATGTATGATAGAGTTTCTTTGTCTGCCTCATTTTCCTGTTAGGGATACATTGAAAGACCCTGCAAAACCCAGAAACTTGATTTAATAAGTTGTGAGAGCAACTGCTTAGCATCTGTCCTCAAGGCAAAGAGTTGAACTGATGGGTTTCCTAAAGAAAATGAGGAATCATTATACAGTTCATCTGAATTTCATTACTTGTTAGAAATTCACTTAAAAGATCATAAATTCTGTGTTTTTTTTTTCTTATTATTTAGGAGTTAGGAAAAAAGGGTGTGTATTTTGTGATAACAAAAATCCTGATAGGGTATTAGAAATTCATACTTTAGTCCAGGAAAAAAGGTTTCACCACCTCAAATGGATGTTGGTTCCTCATGTCCAGTGGCTGGAATGTGCTCCTAATATTACAGGTGCTAATGCTGGTTTTGCACTGCAGGATTTTTGTTAGTATTGTGAGTTTGTAATCTCCCATTTGAAGATACCTTGTGAGTTAAGGAAGATTTTCCACTTAAACGCATAAATTCTCCTCACATCAATGTCATGTTTTACTAAATTTAGCTTTTGTTGTATTCTTAATGTGTGAATAAATAACTTTCACTACGTCAGATTAAAAAGAAACCAACAATGTAATGAAGTCCTAAATACACTATTAAGGTTAGAGACTTTAATAGTGACCTAAGGGTAGAATCAGTAATTCTGAGAGATAAGTCACCTGATGATTGAATACTTTCACCTATGATTTTAGCATAAAGGCCAGATTGTGAGGTGATTTCTCTGCTGCTCTTACCCCTGTCATCACATCCATCCCAAATGTAAGCACCATAGTTCCTCAGTGTAGAACTAACATTCATGAACTGAATATTTTAGTGTCTTGGTGACATTGTGTGCACTGTAGTTACAGTCAACCTCTAAACTGTATCTTGCAATCACAAACATTGATTTAATCTTTATCTTACAGGTGGCAGCAGTGGGTCAGCTACTCTTGAATCTATATCTTCTCCTGTTGTGGGACTCAAACTCAAGGGGTTGCCTTTCTTTGGCTTGTGCTATTCTTACAGTAACAAGTGAAAACATTAGACTGGATTGAGCCAATCTGTCATACATAAACCACTAAACATATGTTTAGTGATGTCATACATAAATCATAAAAATACACTGTGTCTTTCATGTACACAGTGTATATTGTCTCATACCTGGTTGGTCAATGCAAGTCCCATGGCCAAACGTCTGACAGGGAGGGATGCTCATTAGCAGGGACATAGAATCTTCTTATAGGGAAGAGAGCAAAATTTGGAAATAATTTCCCACGGACATAGGATCGATTTGATAGCAATCTTTGTAACTCTGTTTTGGTATTTGTGAGTTATGGTTTCTCTTTTTCTATCCTGGGCACTCAGACTTCCAGAATCTGCTTCAGGTGCCTTCAGGGATTTCATAGGTTACCACCTTTGTGACTCTGAGCAAGATTGCTCTAATTATTAAGCACTGAGAAGGTATTTGCTGACCACATTAAAAACAGGATAAAGCAGTGAAAATAAAGGGTAGGATTGCTTGGCACTCTCCAACACAGACAGTCGGTACTAAGATACCTAGTTAGTTGCAGAAAGTCTGCTTCTTTTATTTTTCTGAATATTTCTGCATGCTCTCCCTGGGGACAGATTTCAGGCTGTTTCAACATGAGGTCATAGGTGTAGAATCCTCTCAAGATGCAATTGAACATAAGCTCATGGGTGCATTCCTATGCTCAGTAACAGAATGAACCCTTTAGTGGTTTTTCTGACATTAAATAAAGCTTGAGAAAATACAAGCATAGATAAAACCTTCAACAGAAAACAGCTGAGGGATATTGAGATCCAGCTATGCATTGATAAATGTACATCACGTTTATTTCATTCTGTGAACATATGAGGTGTATTTCTTTAAAAGATGTATTTATTTACTTAGCGAGAACACCAGTGGGAGGGACAGAGGGAGAGGGAGAGAGAATATCAAGCAGACTCCCTGCTGAGCATGAACATTGAGATCACAACCTGAGCCCAAACCAAGAGTTGGATGCTTAACTGACGATACCACCCAGGCATTCCAAGATGTACTTCTTGTATTTAAACAATTAGAGCAATCTTTTCTCAAAAATTTAAACTATGCTTACAACTACAATTTACAGCTCTTACCCACCATTCTTTTATTAATATTAATTTGTAATTTTTTAATTTTTAATTTTAATTTTTTATTTTTATAAACATATAATGTATTATTAGCCCCAGGAGTACGGGTCTGTGAATCGCCAGGTTTACACTCTTTCTCCCCAATGGCCATAACCCTACCACTCTTTCCCTACCCCCCTGCCCCTGGCCCCTTCAGTTTATTTTGTGACATTAAGAGTCTCTTATGGTTTATCTCCCTCCTGATCCCATCTTGTTTCATTTATTCTTTTCCTACCCCCAAACCCCCAATGTTGGATCTCTACTTCCTCATATCAGGGAGATCATACGATAGTTGTTTTTCTCCGATTGACTTATTAAGCTAAGCATGATACCCTCTAGTTCCATCCACGTCGTCGCAAATGGCAAGATTTCATTTCTTTTGATGGCTGCATAGTATTCCATTGTATATATAAATACCACATCTTCTTTATCCATTCATTTATTGATGGATATCTAGGTTCTTTCCATAGTTTGGCTATTGTGGACATGGCTGCTATAAACATCTGGGTGCATGTGCCCCTTTGGATCACTACATTTGTATCTTTAGGGTAAAAATACCCAGTTGTGCAGTTGCTGGGTCATAAGGTAGCTCTATTTTCAACTTTTGGAGGCACCTCCATGCTGTTTTCCAGAGTGGTTGCACCAGCTTGCATTCCCACCAACAGTGTAGGAGGGTTCCCCTTTCTCTGCATCCTCGCCAGCATCTGTCATTTCCTGACTTGTTAACTTTAACCATTCTGACTCTTACCCACCATTCTTGCTCCAACTCCTTGGTCCCTGACTTTTACCTACATTTCCAAAAATTTGCACTTGAGTCACAGCAGTGACTCACACAGAGATTTGAGTGAAGCACTGAATAACACATCTGACACACAGTAGGTGTTCAATATATAGTAACATAAATTCTACCACTACAGTTTTTACAATAATGAAATAGTCAGCTTTGAACTTTATTTTTCCTGTAAGAAATATATTTGAAACTACTTATTGTAAATAGAAAATTATGTTAAGTCATACATTTATATACAATTTTAGATAATAAAATTTCACAAATTTTATTGAATTTTTAATATACACTTTGTACAAACCATAGCAAACCACAGCAGATTATGAGTGATATTGTCTATGACCTGAGAGGTTTATAATTGAATAGTTTATGTGCTTTACGGTAATAGATGAAAAATTAAGAGATAATAATAACCCACATTTGCCAATAAATTCTGATAGAAAGATGTTACAGTTATTTACTCTTCCCATTGGTAATGTTGTATCCATAAAATTGTGCACCCCCCAACACACACACACACACACACACACACACACACACACATGCTGAGCAATCTTTTTTTCGAAAAATCCAAAAGCAATAATAAATTTAAAATCTGGAAACCCTACTAAGTAAGAAATGATTTAATTTATACTTAAAGAGCCCCATGATCCATTTCATTGGGCTGTAACTTTTATCTACTAAATAAGCTGATGATGGTACATGAAGCATCCTTAAAAGCTCCCTCCCCAGTTTCTTTTTTCCAAAGTATTCAGAAATGAGACTTGTTTATTCAGTTTAAACTAACTTTTTCATTTAATTTTGACCCTAATTCCATGGTTATGATTTTCTTGGGTACTA
This sequence comes from Mustela erminea, assembly GCF_009829155.1. NCBI lineage: Eukaryota > Metazoa > Chordata > Mammalia > Carnivora > Mustelidae > Mustela > Mustela erminea. Next base: position 59,555,906 of record NC_045625.1, read on the forward strand.
TTTCCAAATTTTGTCAGAGAGCCAAACAAATATTAGAAAACAGGGCTGTGTTTATTTAGTGGAGCAAAATATAATTCTGCTAGGCCAGAAAGTGTTATTGTTGTTTTGATGCTTCCAAGAGCATTTTGTAACCCATTCAGTTTTAAAAAGAAAGAGAGGGCGCCTGGGTGGCTCAGTGGGTTAAGCCGCTGCCTTCGGCTCAGGTCATGATCTCAGAGTCCTGGGATCGAGTCCTGCATCGGGCTCTCTGCTGAGCAGAGAGTCTGCTTCTCTCTCTCTCTCTCTGGCTGCCTCTCCGTCTACTTGTGATTTCTCTCTGTCAAATTAATTAAAAAATAAATAAATAAATAAATAAAAATTAAAAAAAATAAAAAGAAAGAGAAAACCAGCAACATGAAGAAATAGTTATTGGGAAGTCCAAGAGAGCATCTCTTTTTCAGCATACCTCAGGTTCTAACAGCAGTATTTTATGACAATTCTGGCAAGGGTCCTTAAAAGAAACAGAACAATTTTTAGAGTTCTCAGAACCTTCGATAGCAGAAGCAATTTGTCTGGATTCATAGACTCATTAAATCATTTAACTTGGAATAAAGTAAAACATCTGCACTTGGAGGCCCCTGGGTGGCTCAGTGGGTTAAGCCTCTGCCTTCAGCTCAGGTCATGATCTCAGGGTCCTGGGATCAAGCCCCGCATTGGGCTGTCTGCTCAGCAGAGAGCCTGCTTCCTCCTCTCTCTCTGCCTGCCTCTCTGCCTACTTGTGATCTCTCTGTCTCTCTGTCAAATAAATAAATAAAATATTAAAAAAAAAAAAAAAGATAAGATCTTAAAAAAAAAAAATCTGCACTTGGGTTGCAAGACCCTCGGTAATTCTAGCTCCTGTTTTCCTGTCTGTATCCATCTCCTCTCAGACCCTGTTTGCTCTCTGCATTTGGATTGTCTTGACACCTGCATGCATGGTCTTCCCTTTTCTTGGAATTCTCTCTATGTTTAACCTAATTCACCCATTCGCACATGTTCCTCTGATGCAGGGCCTTCTTTGGCCATTCTAAATAGGTCTTTATTCCACCTTGTCACCATGTTTATCTCATTCATGGTGAATGAGATAATAATCCACATTTTGATTATTTAGTTATTACTTCTCTCCTCCACTCCATAATTGTCTTTTTCCCACACACCTAGAATCTAATGTAATGCTTGATGGAAGTAAGGTCTCAATGAGCATTTGTTAATGAAGTGCATGAATCAATAAATCAGTGGAAAGGAGATGAATTGCCTTCAAAATAGCATACCCGCTTCTCTGTAAGATGAGGGAAAGCATCTTGCTGCAGTCTGTAGGCGAGCAAGACCAGTGGAAGCCAGTGTCTCCTTCTCTCCACTGGTGTATGAGGCACCATTGGGAAACCCAATGTGAGGGTCAGCTCTGGTCCACAATCCAGCTGAGGTCTGCTGATTCTGAAGATGTCTCTGCTGACCTGATTCCTTGATTGTCCCTTGGACATACTTCACTTTCTTAGATCAGATTGTGGTATGGAAAAGAAACCCCATATAGAGCAAGGAGCCAGTTGGACATTTGATAAGATCCAGATTTTGGTTTGGAGCAAGTGGCTGAGTAAAAAATCCAAAGGATAATGTGGGAACAGAGAGATAGTAAATGAGCATTTCTAACTTAAGTATACTAGATATTCAAAAACAAAAATCTTCAAATGAAGGTTCTCATAAGTATCAATTATCCCTACCAAATTTAAAATCTAATTTGATTGATCACCATTTGGTTTATCAAATATCAAGGATCTTTTACCATAGAATTTTATGATTTTTATAAGATTCAGCTATGGTCATTGGATTTATAGGTGAGAAAATAGGAAAAAGAAAAGATAGGTATCACTTATCCAAAGGTATCTATGATCATTTACACAAATTACTAACCAGCCACAATGATTCTTAATATTACAAATGGATATCGATAGTGCTTATGCATTTAAACAAACTGTATGACAGATGTTGTTGGTTGCCTAACTAGTAGATGCTTCCTTCGTCCTTGCTAATAATAGAACCCGGATTTTATATATCTTCATTATGAATAGCTATGTGTGCCTGTGGTGTCTGGGTCCTAAGCAGTGAATATTATTGGTTTAAATTATTATTTAAACCATTTTTAGTAGGGGGTTCTGCTACCTACAGCTTAAGATAGTTTAACAGATTCGAGTTCTTTGGGTCAGCTAAAGATGATGTAGCAGAGGTTGCAATCTTTAACCACTAGGTCATGTGGTGGGAAAGATATCAACAACCACACAAAAAGCTACCTACCTATCTTGATTTAAACAGCTATGAAGGCTAAACACAGAAACATGAGCTAGTCTGTAGACTGCCAATCTCAACAAATAATGGAAATTTAGTGTACACAGCTTAAAAAGAAATTGGGGTTTAAATTTGTAAACTTTTGCTCTATTTTCTGAATTTATGTAAAAATGCCTAAGCAAAAGCAAATAGTTTTCCTTGGCTCCTGCAGAAAACAAGTGTTTTTTAATCCTGAAGAAAATGTATTGTTCTTTGCCATTTTTATCTTTTGCCAGTGGGTATATTAAGATCCTACCTAAAAATATTTTTCTTGTTAATTCAACTTTTCCAGGAAACATACTGACTCCCTGAACATTTATATTTCAGTGGACTGACTTCAAATCAAATTTTCCATCAGCCTTTTGCTCTAGAAGCTGCTGTTAGTGTGAATGTTATCGGTGTGAGTTTGCTTGGGGGCTAGAGGCTTCTCTAAATTGGGTATAGCTCTGTAGATTTTGCTTCCTTTTGCGAAGGAGCAAAAAAATTACAACTTTTTCATGTCTCTCCCATGGCTATTTTCTGTTTAGTTTTCCTACTTCTTCTTGAGTCAATCTCTGTAATTTATATGTTTTCCAGAAAATTATTTGTTTCATCTAGATTTTAAACATCTATTTGCTGTGTGTGGCAAGTGTGTTCTCTTATTTTAAACAAATTCTCTTACTGTCATAGTTTAATCATTTTTTCATGTCTATGTAAAATATCCAGAGATTTGCATAATTATTTAAAGACTTAAAATAAGTACAAGCATGAGATTATTAATGAAAGACTTTTCTTTAGAATAGTATACTGAGAATTGTGCCTAGAAAGCTGTGATCCTACATGCTCTTGAGAAATATAAACTATTTATTTTTATATTATGAAAACATCTGCTTGCTTTCTGATCTTTCTACCTCTATGCCTAAGGTAGTACTTCTTGATCTAGTGTTTAGATTGGGTGTTATTAACAGGTGTTATATTTGGAGAAAAACCCACACACATACACTGAAGAAACACAAGTTGTTTGCTTGTTTTGTTGTGTGGAGTTGTTTTTTGGCTTTGTTTTTTGTTGTTGTTTTGTTTTTGTTTCTCTTTTACTATGGGACTTCTCAGGGCAACCAACATACAAATGTATGCAAAGCAGTCTCATAATTCTGCTCTATAGAAACAGCTCACTTAACTCAATTAACATGCTACATTACCTCATAACTACAGAGCATTTCCTCTGACTTCTAGTCTATCACTTACGTCAAATATGGACAATTGATAGATGTGTGCCCCTTATGGAATATGAGCTCCTTGAGGAAGATCAATTACTTTTATTTCCTTGGTCCTGGCAACATGCTATGAGAATAAGAATTTGGGGGAATAAAATAACAGAGTAAATGTTTCATTTAAGTACCTCCATGCCTGTATTCTGCCATGTGCTACTTGACACAGGTTCTGCCCGTGTTGTCTCTGATACCCCAGTCTATTCTGAGTGAGGAGGATGATCATGGAGGAAAAGGATAGGTTTGTTGTGAGAGGAGAGTAAACAATCCTGTGGGAGGGTTTCAGTCAGGCCTGTGAAGACACTGAAGACACACTATTCACTGGAGTAAGGTTTTGGGAGATAGGATTTTCTGAGTTGCTTGAAAAGGATGGATAGGGGATATGGTAAACTAGTAGACAATGCAAAACATGAGAATTTTCTCAAAAATTCCAAGAGCATAATAACACATAAGCCAAATAATGATAAACTTGCAACAGATAGTTTCGAGTAGTTTTAAGTTACCTCAGAATTCCGTGATGGGCAATATATATTTTGTTGATCTTTAGAGTCTGGGCTTGAATCACACTATTGCTAAAGCTGGTTTGATGAGGGAACAGAATCTGCAGCTGAGCAGTAAACATTGTTGACTCTCAAACATTTGCATGTGAATCCTGCTTTGTTCTTTTGTCTTTTTTGAATAGTTTACATAAATGCTTGAGACCTATTAAATCTGTTTCCATTTTGAAAGCCAATATCAACAAGAGAATACCTTTGAGTTGAAGAAGCAAGTAAATTTGAGGTATATAACTGTGACTAGGAACGGAGTGTTTTTGTTGGAAATATAGTTTAGAGGAAGACATGAAGCCTATAAAAATGTTTCTATATTTATGAATTTGGGAATTCTTAAGTCTGACAAAGAATCTTTGTGGATGTGTAGAGACCAATGAGCCTTATATTTAAATAGCCCTTTAAAATTAAAAAAAAAGTATTTCACATTCTTTATTTACTTGACCCTTAAAACAGCTTTTTGAGATAGGGCAAATATCAGTATGCTGCCTTTGGGAAAGTCAAAGCTTCTGGCAAAAAATAGTTTTTGCTAGTGGTCACTACTCTCTTCTATTTATACACATAGCCCTATAGCAAATTTGCCAGCTTCTCCAGCAGTTAGATGGGACCATGATTAATGAAATATGATTGGGAATGATACAAAAGTCAGTTGTGTTGCTTCTAAACTAGTTTAAGAGTGAAGACTTCTACACACAGCCTCTGTTCCCTGGTCCGTTGGTGAAGGTCGATGATACAGTGGAAGATTCTGGGGGGTAGAGGGTGATGGAGGCACAGATGGAAGAAACGGAGTTTCCTGACTATGTCGACACGGAATGTCTACACATCACATTAGTCTGTGACATGAGCAGAAAATAGATTTTATTGTGTCAAGCTATTGAGATTATGGGTTGTCTTTTGTGGCAATTAATCTGCCTTTGACTCCTTAGTCCCATGTATTGTCATTACTTTGTATTGCCCATCTATGTAAGTGAAGATCTTGTATCCTATTTATAAATTAGTGCAAAGCTGTTTGAGAATCTGAAGAAGAGGGGGTTGTAAGATCAAACAGAAAAGTGACAGGACTACTTAGATACCATGAAGGTGGAGTCTGAGTCTTACAAAGGAAGAACAGTCAAATAATCTAAGAGGTAGATGCCTCCGTTTTGGGCCCAGGGGACATGCAAAGAATGAAAGAAGTAGGAGGTATGAAGAAAAAGAAAAACATGATTATGAATCAAGTGGCACAATTTCAAAGCTTCCATTTTTGAAACATAAGCCGATACATTCTTGGCATGAAATAGGGCTAATAGGAAGGAATAAAGTTGCATGAAGTTGCTTTTGGTAGAAAGTTAGTATTAGATTACTGGACTGTTTGATCACATCAGTATAAAAAAAGTGAAAGGGAGTCATGACCAAGTTATTTTAAGTAAGCTGGAGAATGCTGAAATAAAAATTGGCTGAGTAGAGTCTGCTTACTATTTTACAACTTCAGTGATGGTTTATTATGTTGTTTGTACCAAAATTATAGTGAGATGAAACACTTTCAATTTTGGTAGAATTCTTACATAATAAAGGTGCCAAAAGACTTATGAAATTCCAAAATTGATAGACATTCTGACCAAGTCAGACAAGCTATTTCATTCCTGTCTTCTTTGCATGTTGTTGCTGCCATTCTCTCCCTCCGTTGTTCAAGACAGACGTTAGTTAGCGATCACAGCACTTTCTCCTATTATTTTTAGAGGAACTAGTCCTTCTGAACATGGTACTCCAGATGCTCTCTGCAGGAGTTTTTCTAGGGGGCAGGAGAGTAGGTGAGGAGAGGGAAACTAGGAAGAGATACTCTTGTACAAACTACTTCTTTAATCTAAATATTATTTCATTTCCTTCTTTTCTACCTTGGGTCCTTCTCAAATCAAATGAAACAATACATATTTTAGAGGTATGGCCATGGGGAGTATTTGGAGTTGAGGCAATGAGAAATAATTATATCAAATGTTATTTAATGTTTCTCTTAAAATCTTTTCCCCCATGTCATTTCTAAATGGGGTTTTCACTGTAGACTCTTAATTAAGAGAGGGTAAGTAATTTTCCTTCAGTTCCTAAAGATTTACCTTTTTAAGATTCATTAGTGCCTCCCTTCATGTGAGAAGAGAAAGGAGGACACACTGCATCAAATTTATTGCCCTACTTATTGTCGAGTCTGCTAAATATTGGAAGAGAAGATTAAAATAAAGAAAAGAAAAAAAAGGGAAAAAAGCCTCAGTACTTGAATATTCAAAGTACTTGGCTTATTTTGAATATTGAAAGTAAATAACAGATTCTCCAGTCTTCAAACTTACATAAAAAGGAATTTTACCCAAATCAGAATTTTGCCTGTTAATTGCTCACACGTTTCTAGAATGTGCCCATGTACCAGACATTTTCTCAGTACTGCTGTGAAATTGATATATTTCTTCTTTTTTTTTCCTCCAGCTTTTGCTTTTTTCTCTAATCTCCATCACTTCCTCACTATCTTCTTTTTAATTTTAACATCACTCTTGGGCATTTTGTTTCATTTGATGAGAAATATGCAGTGTGTTCTTTTGAATAAATTAGCCCCATTGATAAGTTGCTGAATTTATTTTTAGTAAATATTTTAAAGAAGAAAGTTATGTTAAGTCATGTATGTGAGATAAAAACTCAATGATATTATTTTGTTGCAGGAGAACTTAGGATCCCTAGGAGAGGAATTTAAAAAATCCTATCCACATATGTATTTCTTTTTACTCAATGTGTACAGAAGCAGTAATGCTGTAAAACACAGGGAACCAAACATGATACCACATCCTCCGATTCTACAGATCACTCCGATAGGTCTTTGGGTTGCAAGGAGTGAGAAATACCCTTCTTAGTATTTACTTATTCATACCCTGGTTTTATGTGTATCTTCCTACAAACTCAGATTTTGGTTATCACATTGCTGCCCAATTAGAACTGGAATTATAGTGCTGTTCTTAAACACACACACACACACACAACTTGTGAGGATGATTCCCAGCATCACTTTCACTGACTTAGACATCTCCATTGTTTAAGAGGAATGTAATTAAAAACATCAATGTATCCATTATAGTTTTAATCAGTAATTTTGAAGAAGTTCTTCTTTGACCCATGTTTTAGTTCCTCACATCCTGACATCAAATCAAATTGGAAAGATCCTTCAAATACACTTACACACACATTGATGATATAAATATGAGGACATCTGTTAAGAATAATAAAGATGGACAATTACAAAGGACTTTAGAAATTATTTGAACAGACCATTTTATGAATGAGAAAATTATAATTGAATATAGTTCAATGAAGGTTTGTTTTGGCACCTTTCTTAACCTCGTTTAACCATAAATGGTAGCTTGGTATTCTGTAGGAAGAATGTATCAATTGCAGAGGTCATTATGGCACATGTGATGTGAACTAGAAACCTAAAAAACAATATGTTACAGTATCTTAATAGTAATGGCGCCATCCCTACCAATGATAATAGCATAGATTTATCAGAGAATAAGTAGGTTTACCCAAGGATAAGTTATCCAAGGATAAATCCAAGGATATTGGATGCTATTCTCAAAGTTATGGACACATATCTAATTGAAATCCTATAATGGGGGCACCTGGGTGGCTCAGTAGGTTAAAGCCTCTGCCTTCAGCTCAGGTCATGATCTCAGGGTCCTGGGATTGAGCCCCGTGTCGGGCTCTCTGCTCAGCAGGGAGCCTGCTTCCCCTTCTCTCTCTGCCTGCCTCTGCCTTGTGATCTCTCTCTCTCTCTGTCAAATAAATAAATAAAATCTTAGGAAAAAAAAAAAGGAAATCCTATAATAAATTTATGACATAGATTTTGGTGGCCATTGAGGCCCTTCTGGAGTGAGAAAATAAATTAGAAAGTAAGTGGCAGAGCCAGAATGTGAACTGTGAAATTCAGAGGCTGTGCTCTTTTTTAAAAAAAAGTTTATTTATTTGAGAAAGAGAGTGAGCAGGAGAGCAAATGGGCAGGGGGAAGAACAGGGGGAGAAGCAGACTCCCTGTTGAGCAGGGAGCCTGACATGGGACTCGATCCCAGGACTCCGGCACCACAACCCAGGTGCTTAACCAAATGAGCCACCCAGGCACCCCAGGCTGTGCTCTTTACCCTCTTTTTTAGGACTGGATTATCTTATTGACCACAGAAGTATATAGCCTGCAGGAAGGACTAGACACAGACCTAGATCCAGGGCATTTGTCATCTCTATCTGACAGTATTTACTATGCCTGTGTACACAGACTGCTAGAGAATTCATTTTTGATGCCTATCAATGAGAAGTCTCTGCTCATTTAAGAAAAAAATAAAAATAAAATAACTGTATCTAGTCCTAAGCATCTCTCCTTGGGCAAAGCAGACCTTCCTTTTCATATAGTAAAGTGACTATCTTTTTCATCTAGCTATCTTACATTTTTTACTTTTCAGTACATATCTAAATAATGCAGTGTATTTATCATATGATCTTACTATTTGGTCAGAGAATAAGGGGTTGTGATGAATACAAGGGAAAAGGACATACAGAAAGATAAAAATACAGTTTTCCTTTGCTTATGAAGACTTTATACATTGTGCTCCATTATACATTTATTGGTCAGAGCCAAGTAAATGGAATAGGATGTCTATTTACACAAATGAAATCCTGGTTTTCAATCCAAAGAATTCTCACATTCTCATCATCTAGTGAACATTTTATTATAAAAAGGGGTAATTTTGCTGGCATCTGGAATTTTAGAAGACTGTTAACATGATATAGCTCAAGTGTCTATTTTTCTGATCTTTTGAGACGTTGCACATATGAACAATCAAACAGCAAAGATTTGAACCCAGCCCTTTCAATTATTTATGAAACAACTTCACTATATACAAAGTGGAAAAGCTGCTGATGTGGATAAAGTTCTCAGGGGATAAATCTCATGTATAAAATGTAAAACTTAGTATGAGAAGACGAGAGTAGCTGGAAGAGATTAGGCTCTCCTATTTTACCCAAGACCTCTTGTTTTATTTACTTCAGAATTTAATATTTGCCTTTTCCCCATCGCACATATTTGCTTTGGATAGCAATAGTGTACCCTAAAATGTCAGTTTTCTTGCTTGACATTAAAAAAATCAGACTGAAGCTCACAGAACCCACACTTCCATTGACCTTGGCTGTAACCGCAGTCACAGTAAACATTGTTGTTTGTTGATGTTGGCACTTCAGGTGGAGCATATCATGTGCAAGGAGCCTCATGGACCATGTGGTTTCCATCACATACCTGGAACATATGGTTTTTGTTGTCCTCACTGAACTTTCCTTAAAGGGCATTCATTTTGGTTTTCTTTTGAAAATGCCATAGTTTTACTTTTGAATCAATTAGAAGACATTTTTTCATCCCTACTAGGGATGCCAGATATTCGGGGAGAGTATTGAGAGAGGCCATGACAAATTTTAATATAAGACATTGGGAAAACTTGAAAGAAAACCCTTTAAGAGCAAACATAGATTACAGGTTTTTGTTGTTGTTTATTTTGCTTTCTGCCAGGCATTCCAGATATTCCCTTAAATCTGTAAAATCTAAGGACTAAAATTGATTTAACAAACAATATATATGGAATTTTTTTTTTTTAAGATTTTATTTATTTATCTGACAGACAAAGATCACAAGTAGACAGAGAGGCAGGCAGAGAGAGAGGGGAGGAAGCAGGCTCCCTGCGGAGCAAAGAGCCCGATGCGGGGCTCGATCCCAGGACCCTGGGATCATGACCTGAGCCGAAGGCAGAGGCTTTAACCCACTGAGCCACCCAGGCGCCCCTATATGGAATTTTTTGAGTAGTGTAGCGCTTGATTCATTCAGAAATGTGTCCGTGTATCTTGTTCTTTGGGATGGCACTGAAGGTCTTTTAAAAGAATGTTAATTGACTTTCCTTTCAATTAAGACAGTGAAAAATCAAGGTTATACAAGGTGTTCTCTCCCAGAGGAAATCCTGTGTCTTCTACATTAACTTCTTAGAAAGATTTAAATTTTTTTAAAGTTCGGTCTTTCTGATCTACTTGTATTTGCTTTTCTGCCTTGAGAGTAAGTATATCAAGTCTTGATAACTAGTTTTCAACATTTAACCCAAGCCTTAGGCAGCTGTTTTTTAATCCATAAAACTTATCTTGGTTTTCATTTTACTGTGTGGTTTCAATAGATCCCTGATGGCATTTTATCTTTTCCTCATTTTGGTAGTAGTTATAACTTCCATTAGGATGGCCACTCACTAGGACTGAGCTCCTGGGCCTCTTAGTCAAAATAACTCTGATCCAGATCCCAGTTTTGCCGGTTAAAGCTCTGTGAATGTGAGCAATGCTTTAGCTTCTTTGGCTCTCCTTTTACTTATTTCTGAAATGGGGCTATTACCTATCTTATGTAATTGTAAAGATAAGGGAGGATAACATATACAATATACATACAATAGATGTTATCATGTCTGAAATATAGTAGGTGTCTATTAACATATGTAGATTTATTTTGGTGAGAATTAGAATGTGTAATAATTCTTCATAAGATCGTTCTGTACCTTGGACCTGAACTTGAAGAATTTTCATCCTCTACCTACATATACAAATATAATGTGTGGATTTGTATATATGTATTGTACACAAACTCAGATTCCAGGTCAGCTGTGTTCAGTTTGAATTCTTCTTTGTATAAGCTTAGGCTCAACCAAGATTATTTCAAAACTAATGGGCCACTGAATTATCATCTTCCTAATATGAAAACAATATGATATCTTAGAATATCAGGGAAGCAGACAATTTTTTTTTTTTTTGATTAAGGATAAAATTGGTTCATAATGTGCACTGTACATTGAACTTGATTAAGAAGTTCAAGAACTGTAGATGTTTTGATAGTGTTTGCATGCTTTCCAAGGACCATTGTCTCCCTTAGGAGAGTCCCTTAACATTCAAATGAGGACACTTGTTTTTGAGTATCTTCCCAAGAGACATACTGGACAGATGTTTCTTAAAATGAGGTGCTAAAAATAAGTGAAACTAGAATTTAAAAGAAAAGTCTGATCTGGCTCAAGTCTTTTATTTTTAAAGTCAGAGACCAAAAGTGGCATAATAAAGGAGAACGTGGTGTTCACCTCACATTTTTTTTATTAACAAATACCACTTTACGTTAAGGTATTGTTCGGGGGAAGATTTCTGTCTGAAAATGAAGATGTGACTGGAATGGTTTCACTTTTATTGACCTACTCCTCTTGTCTGGATGCATTCTTGCTTGGTATTTTGAGTACCTCCAATTCTATAAGCAGGTTTTCTCTGCTTTCTCAAGGTAGAGTTCTGTGAAACCTTTCATAAGACAAAATGGTGTAAGGCGAACGATTATCATTAACCTATATGAACAATTTTTTTTAGCATTCCAAGACCCCCAAAATAACCTGTCTTAACCTTTTCTGATACTTTAGGACACAACTTACTAATGGATGCACAAAATAAATCGAGATAAGACATAGGTGGCCCCACACACAGTTCAAAGTTTACAGTGGGTTGATGCGGAGATGCTGAGTGTTGTTCCTGGAGAAAGAGCTTGGCGGCGCCACGTTTGGGTTGCCTGCTGCCTTTATAAAGACTCACTGCCAAACAAATGCTGAACAATATTTTTGCCTTTTCTTGTAGAAGTGAAATTTTTGTTTGAATTTCTTTCAGTTAGTGAAAACAGGTATATTAGAAAAGGGGTATAGATACATACACTTCTTTATGTCATTAGCTTTGTACAGTATTTATAGAAATCCACCATTATGTCAGTTTAAACATGGGTCATTCATGGTAAAAATCAACCCAATCAGTTGTTGACATCATATAAAACCAAAATAGTGGCTGGTTTCCAAATTATTCTTTTTGTGTTTATTGCCTTGAAATAGACACATCACACTCAGTCTGTTATACATGTAGAGTTTGCCCACAAGGATTCTTCTGGAACATCAACAAAATGGAAACATTGTGGCTGTATTTTAAACTGTTGGCTGTCACCTTTATTCATGGAACCTTCAAGAGTGATTTTCCCCTGAACTTCAACATTAGTAAAGGAAGACTGATAGTCTATTGGGCCTTCCATCTTCTCTACTCTAACTCCAAATATAATGCACCTTTTTTCCCCACTTTCTACATTTATGCACTTCTTTGTAGAGGCCTTTTTGTTTTCCTTAAAAAGAGGATTCCTTTCATCTTTTGCCTTTGTTTTTATTCACTGCCAAAGAAAAGCTTTCTCTTGAAGGCTCCAGAATTATAAAGATGGCTTTTTATAAACTCAATCCATTGGAATATAAATGTAACGCTTTTTGCCCTTGAAACTGTCAGGACAGAGGGCATTCTGACGTCTAGCTCCTGATACAAACACAGCCTAGTCCCAGAAGAGCATCTTTATAGGTGCAGAAATTTACTCAAAACAACCTCAGATTGATGGAAGTTGATCACTTTTTTCTGTCCCTGGGATCATGAAATGTGTGAATATTGTCTCAATATATGCATATTAATCATATGCCCACAGAGAACAGTAAATTCTTTGAATGAAAACATTCATTGTGAAATAAATGAATGTAATTATAATTCATAGGAGCACTTTTGTCAAAGTGCAATTTATAACCCTTAAAATCAACACACAGCAGGCACCCTTAATAGTGTTGAAAATAAGTCTCTTATCCAAAATAGTTTTCTATTAATCAACTTTAACTTAACACCTTAATTCTTATATTATTTTGGTTTACCATATCCAGAAATAATTATAATTTATTAAATGATTCAGTATCTTTGAGGTTAGTTGAAAAGGGAAGAATGAGTGAGGCTTGTTTTCTGAGTGCAGTACAATAGCTGGGACCTTCCTCCTGATCTCTTCCACAGTGTGGATTTTTGGGATGAGGCAATGAAGGAAAGAGGATCCTGCACTTTACAGCCAGCAGAACCTGGGTTCCAGTATTGGTATTGGTTCCACCTTTCATCTGTGTGACAACGAACCAGCTATTGGCTTCTCTGAGTGCTATGGTCCTCATCTATAAAATAAGAATGAGTTGCAAAATGGTTTTGAGGAGTAGTGATATCCCAAGTACCATTCTTGCCATGTAATAAGTGTGTTTGTCCAAAGACTTGTGTTTGCTGACAATTAGCATCAGCAGGGAGAATGTTTCTTTTACTATAGGTGTTTGACAAATTACACAAAACTTGGTGGCTTAAATAAAGCCATCTCTTAAGTTCACAGATTCTGTATATCAGGAATTCAGCAGAGCACAGTGGAAATGACTTTGCTCTGCTCTACAGTGTCTCAGGCTCTACCAGGAAGACTCTAAGGGAGGTAGATGGAGTCATCTGAAGACTTTCTTAATTACATATCCACTAGTTGATATTGGGAAGCCTCAAACATCTAGGGGTTGGTCCAGTTGGGTCTCCTCAGGCATTTCTTGCTCTATCTGTGTGTGGTCTCTCCATGAGAGCCTTCTAGCATGGTGGCTTTAGAATAATTGGAACTCACATTTTGCCTCACAACTCCTAAAGCACATGTTTTGAGAGAGAGGGCAGGGTGTGGGGTGGATGGAGGGAGGGAGAGAGTCAGGAGGATTTCTTGTAGAAGCTGAATTCATTTATGATCTAGACTCAAAAGTCACAAGCATCATTTCCAGCATCTCCTATTGGCCAATGAATCTCCTGCCCCCTAGCCAGAGGAAGAAAGCTTATGAGATGGGATATGTACATCTTAGAAAAATACAGTCTGCCACAAAGAGATAATGTTTGGATCAGGAAGAATTTTATTACTTCTTCCATCTCCTCTGCCTCTTCCTCCTTTCTTTCTTTTTTTTTTTTTTTTCTCCTTCAAGATTTATTTATTTACTTGAGAGAGAGATCACAAGTATGCAAGAGACAGGCAGAGGGAAAAGGGAGAAGCAGGCTCCCTGTTGAGCAGAGAGCCCAATGCAGGGCTTGATCCCAGGACCCTGAGACCATGATTTGAGTGGAAGGCAGAAGCTTAATTCACTGAGCCACCCAGGTGCCCCTCCTTTTTTATTATTATTATTATTTTTTTTTCCCTGAAGGCAGAGGCTTAACCCACTGAGCCGCCCAGGTGCCCCTCCTTTTTTTTTTTTTTTTCCCCCTGAATGACATGTGGAGATATGGTCTGAGAGACATGTTTGAGCCAGATATGAAGATTCCTTAATGTTAGGTTAAAAAATCAGGTGTTTTGGAAGAAATGGAAGTCTACTGCAATTTTCTTTTCTGTGTATATGTGTGTGTTTATGCATACACATGCACATGTTTGTGTATGTTTCTATATCCATATATATATGCATATCTTTTCCTGCAATTTTTTTTTTTTTCTTTTTGAGACCGGAGTGATTCCATGAACCAGATGTTATCCAAGTTATGAAGTACCATTTTTCAAGCAAGGTGACCTGATAGGGTCTCAGATTTCCAGTTTCTTAAAATTGGGTGTTTAGAATTAATAGTCAAGTTTTCAGAATTGAGAGTCAAATCCTGAAAGTAAGGTCAGGTTTGAATAGCATTGAAGAGAATCCTATTGGAGAGACATTATAACATATATAGAAAATACAGCTTCATGTGTGATACCCAAAGGTAATGTGACTTCTTGAATGGGGCCCCCTACTCTTCCAAGTTCGCAGCTCTTTTTTCGTGGTCCTTTCAAAAAAAGTTAAAATGTGAAAACCATGGAGACCTATTAAAGTAATGATTTGAAATGCTCCTGTTGGAATTAAGGTGAAAACCCAGATTTCTGGAATCCAGGTTTAAAACATTTGTTTTTGTTTTTGTTTTGTTGTTGTTTTTTGTTTTTGTTGTTGTTTTTTTAAACCCTGGAAGTCATAGTCTAGAATGCTAAAAACAAATACTAAAACCAAAACAGCAATAGCAAAAGCTTCCTCCTTACAAAAATAAATAAATAAATAAATAAATAAAAATAAACACTTAGCAAACTTCAAAATCATCATAACAGCAAGAAGAGCTAAAGTAAAGAATGCCTGTTCTCTGCACTTGTACCTCCTGATTAAGTATTAACAAAATCTCTGATATTTAATGAGAAAATACTCCTTTGGATGTATCCCATTTTACTGTCCTTGAATTTCCTCAGATACAATGTTCTGGCCAATGTTTTAATAAGGGGAGAGTTCTACAATTCAGCTTTTGTGATTAGGGTAACATCTTGGTTTAACTATTGACAAAGAAATCTCCATAGGTGTAAGTGAAAGGGAGAGAGAAGTGTTAATTATTTAAAGCTCTAGCCCAAGCTTCCTTGGTGGGAACTCCTGTTAGGTTTTGTTTGTCATGTTAAGAATGTGTATCCCTGAAGGAGTCAGAGTCCCATTGAAGGGGCTTCATAAATAAATTTACATTCTTGCTTAGGCTTCTCTAGTGTTAAAACACTGTTGTTTGCCTAATACATAATGCATTTTTATAGTGTTTAGATGAACCACATGCTTTCTACACATTGTTGTGGGCCAGCTTGTACTAAATGACAAATGTAGCCTTACTGCTGTTTTGCTGCCCCATTGAATATGATACATACATGTTATGCTCATTAATGCAGGATATGAAGTGTGGCATTTTATATTTTAGGGGATTTTTTTAAGATCCTCATAGGTTTTGTGGGACATGTTCTCAGAGCATTTTGGAGGTCATTGTGCATTATCTTGTTCTACGTTGGCCCATTGTCTAGCACATTCTATAGCCCAAAACACTGTATGGGTCCCATGAATATAATCATTAAAACACATAGTAGTATGTATTTTAAGCGAAGAGTGCAGGGCGTTCACTGAATATTGTTGTGGTTTCTTTTTATACTCAATATTTTGCTGAAGGCAATAAGGACAAAGGAAGAATGAATTTATTTGCCAGGATGGGGATTTCAAAGTTACCTTTAAAAGACTGTTTACAATGGGATCTTTCTTTAATAGAGAGCTTAGGGTTCACAAGCATCCTTGCAGTCCAAGAGCCTAGCGCCATCATTTCTTTCTGCAGTTAACCTGGTCTTTGTTGGAGAAGATTTCCCTGGGCAGTCTGTGTAAATGTGTGTATGGGGGGGATGGGGGGGTGGGTTGAGGAATAAAGCTTTTAAGGATATAGTGCTTTTCTCAGGGGAAAGGTTAACTGGAAATAACAGGATCTTAAGTTAACAGCTTTTTGGTCAGGCCATTGATCAAAACTAACCTGTCCCAAAATATATGTAACCCACTGAATCTATTCTCTTTCTTTTTATTCCTTAGTTGCAATTCTTTCAAAATCTATTTTTAAAATTTACATTTACAAGCATTTTCTTTGAGAAAGAAATATGTAAATGTGTTTCGTGTGATTATAGGTATTTTGATTAACTTAAAATTAATTCCTAACATCTATGAAAGTTCATCTACCCTGAGTATGTGGGTCTTTGGATGATGGAGCAGGGAAACTGAGGAAATGTTGGCATGAGGAGTGAGTGGGAATAATGTAACCTTGATAGAGATCTTTAGGCTGAACAAGGAGGGCACGTGAGGGTACCAGCAAAGTTAGGAGATGGGTTAAAGAAGGGAGAGAAGAGATACCCAAAAGTGACTCTTGAAGAGTTTTGAACCTTAGAAATGGAGGACATACTTTTCTCCCCCTTCCTCTTTCCATTCTCCATGGTCTTATTTCTTCTTTCATAATGTGGCTTTCTCTGCCAGGGCTCCAAAACTCAGGTGAGTGTTGTGGAGCTTATGACTCAACTGCATGATGGGTTCATAAGATTTTGATGAGCTAGCCTCGGAACGTGTAATATTGTTTCTATGAAAAATTAGTTCTGAATGTCAAACAATGTATTTGCAAATAGATGCCTATCACAATTTGAGAATGGAAAGATATCAATATGGAAATATGCATGTAGACATATAATATCTGTATTTAGCTAGATAGCAAAACTGTAGATACATGTGTATATATGAATAGTGTATCACTAGATACAATACGTAGATTTATGCACATATTATATATATTTGTATTTGTGTATATATGGATATAGTCAATATAGAGAATATTCATAGATAAGTATATAAATGTAATTAATTATAGGTATATAAAGAGGTATAGATAGGTATATAAATATAAGAAATATAAGAAATATAAAATTGCAATCAAATTTAATAATTCTGAAATTATGCTTTTGCTGGACTCTGAATCTCAAGATATTCTGCATAGATGGAAAGGAACGTAGCCACTTCTGGTATTAGGAAGAAAGGATCAATACGGGAGAAGATACTCCAGGGGCTGAGTAAGAAAGGATATTGTAGGAGTTGTACTTCTTTTTGCTTTGAGGAATGAAAGATGTAATTAAAGTTACAGAAGATTATGTTTCCTAAGGTGTATTTTAATTAGCTTTTGAGGAGAAACAGGTGGTATAATTGAAAACGGTAGATTCTTTTCAACATGGGTTTTCCAGTGTTAGTTCTTTAGGCTTCTTACAGTTTCTACAGCAATTTCTTTCTCATTTTATTTCTTTATTTCTTCTTTGATTAATTAAATTGATTTTATAACAGATAAGTTATTATTCTAACTGATATATTTCCAATTGGGTAATAAAAAGTAACAGAGCCATATTATTTAATATGTAAAATAAGATTTATAAGAAATATTTCCATAATACACTTAATTTCCTTGTACTGGGTTACATGAAGTATTTGAAGCAGGTTACTTTACTTCCTGGCTAATTGATTATTTTTTTCTCTAATAGGCAGCATAAAATGTAGGATATTAGCAATTAGAATTAGTAATTTATAAATTTGAGAAACTTTTATTTAAATTGAATCCTCTAAAATGCACATATCATGCTATATTTATTCAGCTTTCCTGGCCTATCCAGGGATGAAGCTATAGTAACTCTAGTTGGGGAGGAGGCAGCATTTGGGAAGGGCACAGGATGAACAAAGCATTCTTTGGCAATGATCTCAGTCATGGCAAATATCTCATTGGAGAGAATATCATATCACTATTTAGATTTTCATCTCTGAATCTCAGTATTGGTTGTAAATATTTATTTCCTAAACCACATGTTTTTTCAGCAACATAATTGGTGAGTCCCCTAAAAGAAAACATATTTAGCTGTTTTAAAGCAACACTGACTCAGGAATTGAAGGCATGCTATCCTTTCTGACAGGGCTCTGTATGTAAAATTATAGCCTGATATATACTGTGTGATGGTAGCAGGACGCCTCTGTTGAAATCATTCTCTCAGATAGCAAAGTTGATCATGACGGCCGAGAGGGTGCCATCAATGCACTTATTTTTTCTCATAATTGTGGAAAGCACAGAGATTTTGAAACTCTTGTAGAAATAGGAATTTGGAGAACAAATTTAAGCATCTAAATTTCCGGGTCAGAAATCAAGTCAAGAAACAGCGAATTGTTGAAATTGCATGGTAATGAACGAACTGCTTTATGGTTGTGAGACAATGCTAGAAATAGAATGAGAATTCATTGCTTGGGGATTCCCAGCGTGAAGCAGGAATCAACCATAGTTTCTGCTGTTAAAGATGGAATCCTTTTTTGCAGGTTGTTGATGCTAAGGATTGCTGTTCCTGTGCTACTGACTTCTAGTTTTTACATACTGATTTCTGGCTTAGCACTATGTGTGTACCTCTAGCGAGGTCACCAGAAACATGTATAACACTGTATATGTACCTCTAACGAGGTCATCAGAAATCCCTGAGATGGTATCTCTTGATATCCCAGAGTCACTGTGTGTATTATAGGGACAGTCTGCTTAGTGCATAATTTTGTACCTCATTTTATTCTTTACCAAAGCATTTTATTACAGGTTGTTTAAATTATCTTTGCTACTACTAGCTCTTACTTTAACACACCTTAAAGAATTGGTTCAAGGTCCTGTCATCAATTTTATTTATTAGAATGAGTATAAACACACTGTATATTTGTATGTATTGAAGCCCACATATGTATAGTTTTACACATATAGGAATCTGTTCTGTCAAGCCACTAGAAAACACTTAATGCCTTTCAGAACCATGTGAACTAAAAAGGACTTTCTGGGAGCGCTGCTGATAATAAGGATCCTTCTGTCCTCCAGAAGCTTATCCTGTTGAAAGCAAACATGGATCAAAATACTGCATCAGCTTCAAGATTGAAAAATACTGATTGGAGACCTCGGCAAGGCTTTCCTTCATTCTCCTTGAACTTGAGCTCTGGAACCTTCCTGAGAGAAACAGAAAAATACATGGTTGCAGGGAGGTGCAAGGGGGCAGGAAAGAGAGAAGTGGTGGGGAGAGGGAGAGAGAGGGAAGATGTGAGCTGATTTATGAGGAAATAAGGGAATATGGCTTCTTTCATATTATGCCAAAAAAAAAAAAGTGTTTTCTTTCTTTCTTTCTTTCTTTCTTTCTTTCTTTCTTTCTTTCTTTTTCTTTCTTTCTTTCTTTCCTTCTTTCTTTCTTTCTTTCTTTTTAAATTTTGACTTCTGTTAAAGAACAAACCACATAACATAAAAACAAGTAAGTTTGATGAAATGGATGTTAACTTCTGGGAAACAATGGTTTTGAAAAGACCAAATAGATAACATTAATTTGAGTCAGAATAATTAACCGAGGACTCCAGGATCATAAGGACATTCAGGATGGCATCGAGCATGGGTACGAGATGATGACTGAATGTGATATGTCCTCCTTGACTCTTTCTTCCCTTTTTACAAGTCCTACAAAATAAGCTATTTTCTGGGAGTTTAATTTTTCAAAACTTCACAAAAATATCATTACAATTTGAAATTCCCATTTAAATTGTTGCTTGTGTTCACTGCTGGGATTCTAAGTTGTCACACAGAGAGGCTGTCAGCAGGGACAGCAAGGGAGAAATACAAGCGGCCTAGAGGCCTGCACCCACAAAGTGTGGAGCCCAGCAGTGGCTCAGATACAAAAGGCACCAAGACCTCCAACTGATCAAAATAACTGCTTCCTCTTTCCCTTCCTTCTGCATCATCAGGCCTCAAACTAAACAAATGTGTTGTTCATGTCCCAAATGCTATCCCCACTGCTTCTGGTTCCAGGGTCTGTTAATAATTTAGGAAGTGTTACAATATGTCTTAGGGAAGTCAGACATTTTCAAATAAAAGTTGTAATTGGCATCCCATTTTGTCTTGTTATCTTCAGAGAACAGTCTGGCTACCACATTTTGATTGTTGGGACTTCCAGTTTAGAAATTCTAAGATGGGGGGCGCCTGGGTGGCTCAGTGGGTTAGGCCTCTGCCTTCAGCTCGGGTCATGATCTCAGGGTCCTGGGATCGAGTCCCACATCAGGCACTCTGCTCAGCAGGAAGCCGGCTTCCCTCTCTCTCTCTCTGCCTGCCTCTCTGCCTACTTGTGATCTCTGTCTGTCAAATAAATAAATAGAAATTCTAAGATGGAACTTTGAACATCATTTCTGTGCTATAAATCTTTAATTTTGTATCAAAAGCCAGTATTCTTTATGGCTATGTTAGATACATGAGCCATTTAAAAATGCCAATTGATTATGTATCTGTCCACTATGGCCCTTCAAGATAAAATGGAACTTCTGATTTCCTCAATACACATCTTGTTCATTTGTTTCATTCATCCAAATATTCTTTTATACAAACATATTTGGGGTGCCTATTGTGTGCCAAGCACTCAATCATCTCTTTGAACAAAAAATAGATAAAAATTATGTTAATGTCTGCCAATACATTTTAATGGGCATGATGGATAAGCCAACAAATGCAATGCAGTGATCAGCTTCTTAAGGTAAGATTCAGGGAGTTGTGGGAGGATAATACAGATGAAGAAAAATCACTCAGCCAGAGGGCCTTCTGAAACTGTTTTAGAGAAGAGTTGATGATAAGACCTCAAAAGTGAGCCTGAAACCTGATGCATGGAGATTGACGTGCCAGGCAGCATGCCTAGCACATGCACAGGTAGTAGGAAGAATGCCACTTGTCAGAGACATGGGGATAGAATGGGTTTATGTGGGGCACACTGTGGGCAAAATTGGATAGGCAGCCAGGGCTCAAGTTCTGAAGCCCTGTTTGTTATGCTTTCAGGGTTGGAGTTGAACCTGAAGGTGGGGCATTGGGAGGAGGCAGGAGAGTCTCATTACTCTAGATCATACATGGAAGAATGATCAGATATGTGTTTTAGAAGAAATAGTCTGGCTTCCCTGTGCAGATGGATCATGGTAGGAGTGCTATAAGTAGATGTGTTAGAAGGCTTCTGTGGTTGTCCAGCAGGCCCGAGAAGAGGGGATGACCCTGCATGGGAACAGTGGGGATGGAGAGGAGGTGATGGATGAAAGGTCTGTTCTGAGAAGCTGAAGGTGACTTGAGATGTTGTGGTGCATGGAATGCAGTAAGGATGTTGGGGGAGTTACAGGGCTTCATTGCTTCTTGGAGGTTAAGTGGAAGTAGTGAGCACAATAGAGAGAACTATGATTACTGGTTTTTTTGTCAAATAGCTGGAAAGGGGGAATGATGTAAAGAAATGCAGGGACACACAGACTTGGAGGGGTATAGTTGCAGTTTTTGTGTGACAAAATCTTGACTTGGAAGCACATTCATTGATTAATGAATCTGTAGTGCTAGTTAACATCTCTTCAGAACTCACTATGTGGCAGGCGTGTGCAAAAATCTTTATATTTAAACTTTACCACAATTCCATGAAATAGGTGCATGTATCATCACCCTTTGCACATCAGGAACTGAGGCTTAGAGATGGTAACATGCTCACGTTCACACAGATAAGGAGGGATTGGGCCCTGGAATTTGAGGCCAGTTTGAATCATCTGCAGTTCCCAGGCATTTAGCCGCCACCTCATAAGGCCTCTGATGAGACTCAGGTGTCCAGGATATTAATTAGTGCTATTTGTGTTAGTGCTTAAAATAAAGAAAACTCATGTTGATATGTGTTTACTGACCACAGAAAAGAAAACTTTAAAAGAAAAAAGAAAGAAAAAATGATTGCAGCTTAGTTATTTTGGTTGTAATTTACAAGGCTTTTCAACAGCATTAGAGGTTAAATTCTTCTTGACAGTATCCAAATTTATAGTAATTTTCAGAAGTAGGGGGACCTTGGCTAGTTTAGTGAAAGAATCAAAGAAATCTTAGAAAATAGTGAAGTATAGCTCATTTTGAAATGTACTGTGACCTTGTGAAATCAGAAATATTTTTTCATCTTTGAATGTACCTTAATCATAATGCAGCCCAGGGGAGCCAAACATTTTATATGTTTTAACAAGCTAAGTGATTTTATAAAAGTGCTGTTAGAAGGATTTATTTTAATTGAACGTTAAGACATACTAGTCTTAAATCATAGCTAGTTCTTTGCTTAGAGCTCTATTGCAGGTTAGCTTTCATAAGTAAAGAGACAGAACTATTTTTTTCATCAAAATAATCCTCAATATTGCAGTTTTATTTGTTTTTGCTTGTATTAACCTCAGTCTTCTTAAATGCTTAAATTGCACATTCAAAATATTTAGGGGGTGTGGGTATGTGTGTGGGTTTTATTTATTTTTTTAAGATTTTGTTTATTAGAGAGAGCCCACAAGCTGCAGGAGCAGGGGAGGGAGAAGCAGACTCCCCACTGAGCAGGGAGTCCAACACAGGGCTTGATCTCAGAGCCCTGGGATCATGACTTGAGCCAAAGATATATGCTTACCTGACTGAGATGCCCAGATGCCCCATGTATGTGGGGTTTAATGTGATTCTCATTATCACATTATTATTCTGTGTTATTCCAGCAACATGGCATATTGAAAGGAATTGTTTTATCTTGTTATGGTGGGTCTACCAGATGGGGTTGGGGGCCGTTTCCCAGGAAATATATGGCAAAGTTTGGGGACACTTTTGGTTATCATAAGTGAGAGTTCATTGGAGTCTGCTACTGGCATCTAGTGGATAGGGTCCAGGGAATGCTGCTAACTATCCTACAAGGACAGCTCCCCACTAGAAAAAATATGCACCTCAAAATGTCATTAGTGCTGACGTTGATCAAACCAACTCCAGTGCAGTAGTCACATTAATTAAGCATACATAAGTGGGGCTATTTTCCTTAGCAGATACATAAAAAATACTGATGCTGCTTGACATTCAGGGGGGAAGAATTGGTACAGGTGTTAAAGAGAATGGAGGGATAAATGAAAATACAGGTAAAAAATGAATGAGATCTGTGAAGGAGAATTAAAAATGGCTTAAAAGGAAGATGCAAAGTGATGTTAGTAACCATTCCTCCGTTGTGTGTCATCTAGAAGACTAGAGGGAGTGTGAACAAGTGACAGTCATGATGTCCACATATTCCTTTATATTAAGAAAAGTATATGTTGTAACTGCAATTATTATTAATAATTTATAGAGCATGAAAAATGTTAAGTGCAGTGTAGAATATAGAGTTGGTCACCACCCAAAGGCTTTTGAGCTTATAATTAAGTAGACGGAGCAGATTCTAGCTCAGGATGGGGAAAACAGGTGACAATGAAAAAAAGATGTCACAATTGCTCCAAACTTTATTGCACATGATTTTTACTTATCTTTCAGTTAAACTTTAATTTAAAACAATGATGACAGCTAATGAGTAGCATAAGAAAAAAAAGAAAAAAGGCTTTGAGAAATAATTTGATATTACCAAAGAACAAAACTGAAAGATACCAACTAACATGAATTAGCTTGAAATATTCTTCATAAAATATATAAGATCTTATTAGGAAGCAAATATCAAGTTTTGTATTTTTTAGTAAGTTTACACGTTTGATAAATTCATTTTAATATAGGAAATAGGTGAGAGGTTTCTGATTTGTTCCCTGTGAATTTTCTAGTTACATGTATTTGTTGTACCTATTGTTTTTAATTGGCAGAATTAGAACAGAAAGATAAAGAGGATTTAGGCCTGTGAAATTCTCACACACACTCACGCATGCACACACACACACACACACACACACCCCTACCAAAATTAAAATGTTGGAAAATGAAGGTACGTTACTTTTTTTTTTTTTTTTTTTTTTTTGGCTAACTACGGATATCATATTTGATTTTTTAAAAATTCCATAATCAGTTTGCATTTTAATGTGTTTATTTGAAAGGAATCCTATTTTGTGGATAGAGTCTGACCTCCCTGGTTATGAAATGGTGCCTTCCTAAGAATATACGATAATTGATGTCTTAACCATCAGAAAGTAATTATTCAGTTCCTAAGTTTGCATACTTTTTAATATTTGAAGACGCAAATAGCAAATTAATTAGTAATTTCAAGAAGTCAGAGCCACGTTTCTATTACAAGACACCCCAGAATGTCACTCTCAGTATGGGGAAATCCCTGTTGTACCCTCATATAGCATGAAGGAATCACAGCTAGAAAAAGCTGAAGTGCTGAAATGAAAATTCTAGTCAATATGCTTTGCAAATATGTTTAGTGTCAAATTCTTTAGGGGAAAATTAATGATAAACCGAGATAACATTTTCCTCCTTTAATTTGATATTAGCAAATGATAAAAATCCAGTTGCATAAACTACATGAATTTCATTCCATTTAATTAGAGAGTTTCTGAACTAGCGAAATTATTTTCAAGTCTCAGTGAAGAAATGGACATAGCGAGAAGATGTTGTAGTAACTTAAACAAAAAGTTTATAGCAAAGGTTTCTTTAATGTTAGACTGACTAGATTGTCATGAACATGGACGTTCAACAGGCAAGGAGATGGTACAATATACATAGATTATTTAACACAAATTTGAAGAGAATAGCATTAAATGATAATTTAGTTTAGATGAAAACTTGTGACATTTTGTCTCCATGAATGCTTATGAACTTGTCAGATGTTTGCTTTCTCTACATAATTCTTTGAATATTGGTTTGAATAATGCATATTCACCTGTGTCACTCCAACATATCCAAAATTGTCCAAGAATTTTTTCGAAGGGTTGAGGCAGTTTGCACTAGAAATTGTTAAAAGATAAACTAGGGCATATTAAAAAAACCTTAAGAGCATGTTCGAGCAAAAATCGATTTGAATTGGTTAGCACCACAGTGGAAATGGCTGGGAGCATTCCATCAACAGGAGCCAGGAGAAAGACTGATGTGGGAGAGAAAAGAAATCATGTGATCGGCTGTACCTTAAGCCTGGGATGGCTCTTTGTGATTGATCATGCTTAGCATTTTGATTCCATAACCTTGAAGAATTTACAGGCTTAGATTCTGGTTTTCCTGAGTAGATTGCCACTGCATTAAAGCCCCCTCAGTCTAATCGCCTCCTTGTTTGACTAACAGTATGAAATTGAGTGCTTGGTAGATAAATTCTTTCATATGGAACCACAAAAATGATGTGTGGAGTGTTTTATAAAAGTTGTAAGCTGCCAGGTTTTGAATGAAGCAGTCTCTTCAAGTAGTAGGTATATAGAAAAATATTTTTTGGTGATTGTTCTTTAAGTATATGTCCCTTTAAATTAAATGTAACATGTTAGATGACAGCAAATGAGCACAATTCCAAATTAATTTAGATATTTCTCTAACTCCTATATACAAAATATTTGGCTATGTAGTGTTTTAAAAATTAGACTTCAGAACATATTGCTGTAATTTTCCTGGATCCATTTTCTAAACTGTTTTGATGGTTAACATGTTCTATATCTTAGGGAAATGATTATTTTGCTGCTTTTAATTTAAATGATGTGGATTTTTTACTACTATTACCCCTCACCTTCTCAGAAACACCCTTTCAAGGCTTGCTCATTTGCATGCTTTCTTCTTTTGATTTTGGTAGCACTTCTAATTCATTTTGTGAATATTGGTTAAGTGATGTTATCCTGTGTATTTTTATTTATTTATTTTTTTTAGAATATTTTATTTATTTATTTGTCAGAGAGAGATAGTAAGATAGGGAACACAACTAGGGGGAATGGGAGAGGGAGAAGCATGTTTCCCACTGACCGGGGCGCCCGATGTTGAACTGGATCCCAAGACCCTGGGATCATGGCCTGAGCCAAAGGCAGACGCTCAAGGACTGAACCACCCAGGCGCTTCTACCCTGTATATTTTTAAATTAAATTAGGAGTGCTATATAATTTTTCTATAAAATTACGTAGTTTCTATTTGAGACTAATCATTTAGAACATATTTATTTTCCATTTTTTTCTTATTTTTATTGTTCTCTTTAATATGATACTCTTCAAACAGTTTTTTATAGGTAGAACTGAAGTATTTAAGAATGTCTGCATTTCCACAGTATTAAACAAAGGAGACCCCTTCCAGCATGTGCAAGAACACGCACACACACACACATACACACACAGGCTGTGTTTGTCTTCACACTAGCAAGAAATTTTTTGCCTCAGTTTCTCAATACCCACTCCCCTTCAATCTGTCTTTTTCCAGAGACACTCAGCTGAAATCATGCTCTTAATTCTAGCAGTGATCCTCTAACTGCTAAAAGTGTAGCTTTTTCTTAGGCCTCATTCTCTTTAACCCCTCTGTACCCCTGCATTTCACACACTGCTTATCTCACCCCTAGTGTGGGTTTGGCAGTGCCCTTTTACAGATGACTTATTGTTTTCCCAGGGTCATGGCACTGGATCTCTCCCATTTTTCTGGTGCCATCTCTTTCTGCCCAAACCCTTGGATTAGCAAAAAATGTCATGGGTTCAAAGAGTAACACCCTCTTTTTGCTAACTAGCTGTGAGTGATTTTATTTTTATTTATTTTTAAGATGTTATTTATTCATTTGAGAGAGAGAGTACAAGCAGGGGGAGAGGAGAGGCAGATTCCCCACTGAGCTGGGAGCCCAATGTGGGGCTTGATCCCAGGACCTAGAGATCATGACTTGACCTGAAGGTAGCTGCATAACTGACTGAGCCACCCCTGGCACCCCTAGCTGAGTGATTTTAGATAATTTATTCAGAGCTCGTATCTGATAAATGGAAAAAATCAAGAAATAGCTACTTAGTGTGATTCTTTTATTTTTTTTTTTAAGTAATCTCTACACCCAGCGTGAGATTTGAACTCATGACCCTGAGATCAAGAGTCACGCGCTGTACTGACTGAGCCAGCCAGGCACCCAACAGTGTGATTCCTTTTTAAACGATCAGAATGTATTTGGCATAAGTGAGAAAGGGAGGAGAGAGAAAGAAGGACACCATCTCCATAGGGACTAGCAAAGCTCCTGTTCGATAGTTGACTACCTTCCCTCTCCTCCACCCTGCAGGACTGCTGTCTCCTTGGTGCTATACCTGCCTGAGCTATCCATTTTCAATATGCTTCTTTAACCTGACATTCTAGATGACTCACAGTCTGGCTCCAGAATGCTTTTTCTGGTTTATCATTTACTTATCCCTTCAACAAACTTGTTTCTGTACATACTCTCCTAATTTTCTTAATCCTTAAAGAACCTTCCAGATTTTTGTGCTCCCTGAGTTGGATTTCCTACCACCTGTCCTTGAGGTGATTGAACAGCCCAGCAGCTCATTCTCTTCCACCAACCTTCATGTCTCTTCATGTGGGAGAATGGAAAATACTAGAGACTTTTTCCACAGCCTTGAACTCTAGGGGTAGGGTTCTCCACATCTGTTTCTTAGGGTACTATCCCTGTAGTCCATTTATGTCTTGCTGGTATAGCCAACCCAGCAGGTCTTGCTTTCTCAGGAATTTCTGTGGCAGAAGTGAGAATCAGTCTCTGCGCTCAGGTCTACCCAACCTCCAGGAGATGCATGCTAGGAAACATTTCTTCTTGTTGGTAGAGGGGATATGAAATGGACAAGGTGCCATACTTCTGAACTTCCTGGAAGCTGTCCCTAAAATTTACCCCACTCTTTTGGTTACAGCCCTGGAGTGGGCCTGTGGACATCCAACCAAAGCATGAGCAGCCAGTCACCCTGTCTGCAGGCACTCCTAATGTTCTGAGTGCTGATTTTGAAATCCTATTACTTTGGGGAGGAGAAAGCACTCTCACTGTCAACACTGAGCTCCCCACAAAGCTGATCGCTGTTCCTCTTGGAGCCTCTTCTTGTGGCCAATGAGGAAGGGGTTGTTAGTGCAAAGCAGGCACTGGTAGCAAGAACTGCTGTGGCATTTTTCAGCCTGCATTGCGGGTATGTGGTTGCTCTCACAAGTTGCTGGCTTGCTCGCTGCAATCTATCTCTAACATCTGGGATATTTTATATTTTTTTGTTGTCAAGTTCAGATTATAGACATAATTCCAAGACTAAGAAAATCCCACTTGGAACTCTAATATGGTTAAAGCTGTAAAAACTTATTTGAAAGATAGTTGATATGAATCACTTAAATCCTGCAGGCACATTGCAAGTTATTAAATATTTTCCACTATTGTTATGTTATTATTTGTATGATTACTTGTATAATTGCTTATAATAACTTCACCATTTCTTTATGTAACTGACTCTCATCATGTAACATCATGAAATTTATATTTCATCATATAAGTTCTCTATAAAATGATATTTTCTGAAATGCTACACAAAACAGTTTAGCTTAATCCTGCAGCTGCCTAAAAAAAAAGCACATGGAAAACCATGGTGAACATATGTGTCCCCATACATTTATCTGCATTTAAGCAGAATGAAACCTGTCTAGTTTAGCCAAGTTTGCAAATGGCATATTCACCTAATTTGAAGTATTTTGGGGATCCAGTGAAACCCCTTTTAAGTTAAAAGAATAGGTGTGATCATAAAGAACAGATTTCACTTACAAATAACAAACTAACACTTAGCTTTCTTTTTTCTTAAAGATTTTATTTATTATTTATTTATTTATTCAAGAGATAGAGAGAAATGGAGGAGTGGGGAGGAACAGCAGGCAGACTTCCTGCTGAGCAGGGAGACTTATGTGAGGCCCAGGATCCCAGGACACAGAGATTGTGACCTGAGCCAAAAGCAGACACTTAACAGACTGAGCCACCTAGCCCCTAGCACTTAGCTTTTTTAAGAGCTAGCTCTGTATTAGTTAAGACATTGCCCTTTGTAGTGATTACTCTGAGTGAAATGGTGGGGAGAGGTCCAGTTAGTGCCAATATTTCTTTCTAAGATGGTGTGTTGCATGTTTGCATTAGCAACACAGTAGCCAGTGGGTATCTTGTCATTTGCAAACTTTTAATTAAAGCTAACAACTTAACCCCAAGATTTATAAATTGTTTTTTAATTAGTAGCCTAAATATTCCCTTAATTTGTAGCTTGAAACTACATTAATGATACATGGGGGTGTGGTATAGAAGAAGCTGGACTTGATATGGGAAAAAATGAAATACTCTAGTTTTGTATACAACCAGTCCCCAAACCTTTTTTACTTTTGCATATAGTGATGTTAAAATAACATTGTTGCAGGTAATGTGTGTATACAAGGCAAAAGGTATATAGGTTGGGTAGACAGAATCTGAATTCTCCAAATCCTAGCAGTTTCAGAAGGTAAAGGTCCTGAGAGACCATGACAACTTGCTTTGTTGAATCCAGTGGGTGTGGCGTTTATTCCTAGGGAGGACCCTTAGGCAAGCTGATGTCTTCAGAGAACAATGCATATAGGATATTCAGTATACAGGAAACTGCTGAGATTTAGAAATAATAGAGTTTAATGTGCTGTACAATTTTGTCTTTTTTGATGCACGAGTCATCTAGAAATTTGCAGATCTGTTGGCTAAAAGGATGCATGTATTTTTCCTTCCACCTGTCTTAGAACACAAATTTGTAAGTATTTTTGCAGGAGGCAGTTTTTGTGGAAGGAGAACATTCGTCTTCAATTTTATTGCTAAAATTTTATGAGACAGGGACAACTGTAGGGTTTTGTGATAGAAAGCCACATTAACTCCATTAAGATTATGGCCTTCCTTTTGTAAATTTGTTTTTTCTTGTTTGTGTGTTTTTTGTTTTCTGTTTTCCCCTGCTCTCACATAACATCTGTACGGTTTATCCCTGGAAAACAACAGAAATGGAAAGAGTCATGAGGAGATTTTCCCTCTTCTTTCTGAACAAACCATTAAATTTCATCCTGCATTGAATGTTGACCTAACACTTAAAATATTTGAAGTGAATCATAATCAGCCTAGGAGTTATGGGTTCTTGTTCGAGTGTGTTTAATGATTTGCTCAAATGCTGACAGTTTTCTAAAGGGAGGAGGGCGGAATACTTCAGTTTAAAACATCAGCTTTTCAATTAAGCCTTCACTATAAAAATATGGACAAAAATAACATTCTATTACAGTAAAACACTGCAAATGTTAGTAGTTTTAAATATAAAGTGTGATTCATTTGGGAAGAAAAAAAGCAGTTTTAAATGCCCAAATGATTGTGCAGTAATAATTAGGGGGAAATAATCGTTCAGTTCTTTAGTTAACGTACTTTATTTTAATGGAACACTTTGAATTAACAAACATATCCATACTTTTTGTCTGTGTGACAGTAATAACCACAGTGTATCTTATCAGATAATTAACTTCTACAAACATAATAACAAGTCTATGGAGCAGCAATGACACTGTTATAATAAAATATTTCTTTGGATGTTAAAATCTTAACAGGAGAGCAACTACTTAAATTTAAGTAGCTTCCTTTTAACAAAGGGACTGTCACTTTTGTTACGATGTGTAACATAGACAGACATTTCCGTGAAGAGAAATAAAAGGAGGGAGGAAGAATACAAAAACAGACAATAGGAAAAGCATGCAAATGGATTTAGAAATAAGCCCGTGCAGCCCTTTTGGAAGGTAACATCAGAACTCTGTATTAGATGGGTAGAAAGAACATCTAATAATATATGTATTGCTCTTTAATTGGGGTAAGTTACTTAGCAGTTCACCTTTTCTTTCTAATTCAGGTAATCTGTTTTCCTTCAGTAGCTCTCAGAGGATCAGTTCATGAAAAACAAAAGCTATCTTTCACTTGTCTTTTCTCTTTTGAAGTAGTTTTATTAAAAGCAAACTCTAGATTATACAGTTCCAATTCGACATCTTGTAACTAACTCACCAATGAAATGCAGCCAGATCTGTAGAAAGGAAGGGCAGTGCAAAGTAGTTGTCAGAACACAGGGAGAGGATTCAACTTTGCTTTGTTTTGGTGGCGACATAATAGCTAGCTAGCTTGGTATTTGCTTTTGTTCTCGATTGGAGTATGAGACATTCCAAACAAACAGACAAAAAAATCAACTTCCTTCAGTTTAAAATTGCTTGAGAAATAACTGGCCCTGGTGGGAGTGTGTGTGGGGGTGGAATAAAAAGAAAGAAAGAAAAATCCAAACTCAGTTTTTTTGAGGGTAAACAAACAATACATCT
Source organism: Mustela erminea (assembly GCF_009829155.1). Lineage (NCBI taxonomy): Eukaryota > Metazoa > Chordata > Mammalia > Carnivora > Mustelidae > Mustela > Mustela erminea. Next base: position 59,587,325 of record NC_045625.1, read on the forward strand.
ATCTATCATCTGTTTATTTCTGCTTTACTTTAACTGCTGTAATCTGATAAAATTTAGGCCCATTCTGATAGATTTTAGTGTTCTGCTAAGAAAGCATGAACTATTTTGTATTCTACCTAATCATTCAATTGTGTGCAGTTGGTGAAAATTTCCCAGACTGTACATATTGAATTATGCCTTCAGTGTTCCATGATTGTTAGAAGTTATGCAGTTAATTTCCCCCTCATTAAGTTGAAATGCACCTTTTTATAATATATCCATGGGGTGTAAGAGATTTAATTTAAAATTAGGTGAAAACCTGTGAAAAAATATAAATGCTTTATATTTATATACAAATGAGTGGAGAAATACTTCAAAGCAGCTCCGACCATAGAAGAATCGTGCGCTGCGAGATACATACAACACAAGTCATGATTTTATTTCAGTAAATATGCATTTAGGAGAATTATATACAGTTAACACCAGAGCTTTCCTGAGGTATATGACCTGGTGTTTTTTGCCCACCAGGGACATACAGATTTACTAGCAGTTATGGCTTTCAGGCTGAGTGGCCGGTCTGTATATCTGAGGGGCAAGTACTGTAGAGAAGTGTGCTTTCCCCCTGCCTCTGGGTGAGCTCTTGGAGGTCACAGACAATACCTGTCTCATATTTGCTCATAATGCTTAACATAGCACTTGACTTCAACTAAGAAAAGCTGGGCAACATTGATGCAACTGTATCTCTACCAGAAAATACTTTTTTCAGTGAGAGCATCTTGAAATTTGATAATTGGCAATATTGTTCAGAAGAATTGATAGATACACATTATGATAACTAATAACAGGAAGGCATGTATTGTATGGCCATTTTTTTAGGATTATTAGGTCAGAAACTTCAGATGTGGATAGGAATTTCAAATAGATTTATTTGATAATGGTTAAAAATAATTTAATTTTTCTGTTTCTAGAGAAAGTTTGGAATGGGTTGAAAAGCAGACTGGTTTTGTGAATGTTCTTACGTTTAGTCTACAAATAGGATAAAAATTTAAGATTTTTGCTGTATAAAAGAGATAATGAAGATACTGGAGACAGTGTCATTTGCCCACGGTATCTGGAAATTGTTGTAAGCAGTGTAAAAAATTAAAGTGATTCTCATGGAAAGAAGGTACATGAATCTTGGGACAATGCAGGGACAACTGGGTGGCTCAGTTGGTTAAGTGTCTGACTCTTGATTTCAGCTCAGGTCATAATCTCAGGGTCCTGAGATAGAACCTTGCTTTGGGTTCCCTCTTCCATCTTCCTCTGCCTCTCCCTGCTTAAATTCTCTCTCTCTATAGCTCTCTTTAAAAAAAGAAAGAAAGAAAGAAAGATCATAGGGCAATGCAGTAATTTTAAAATTCTTACACCCTAAATATTTATTATTATTTTTCCACTTTGAGGATTTAATTGGTGATATTCATAATGTGTTTAATTAATATGTTTTACTTCATTTAAGCAAATATACTACCATCATAAAATCTCTATTATAGCTACACTTTCACAATTACAAGTATAACATAATTCCCTGTTAATGACACTCAGTGATAATTCTATTTTTTTTTTCTAGTTTGGAGAAAAAGAATTACATGAATTTAGAATTCATTTATATATATATATATATATAAATGAATTTAGAATTTATATATATATATAAATTTATATATAAATATAAATTTATATAAATATAAATTTAAATAATTCAAAATTAAATATTTAATATTAAATTTTAATATAGATTTATATAAATATATCTTTATATATTATTATTATATTATATATAATATATAAATATGAATTTATATATATAAATGAATTTAGAATTTAGAATTTTTTATTTTTAGAATTTAGAATATATATATATTCTAAATATATATAAATAAATATATTTAGAATTTAGAATTTTATATATATTTATATATATAAATGAATTCTAAATTCATGTAATTTATATATATATATATATATATATATAAATAATTTTGTTAATATTGATCTTTGCCCTGTGAGTCTTTAAAAATCAATACAAAAACAAAACAAAAAAACACAAACTTTTGATAACCAGAGCTAACATCAAAATTAAGCCTTGCTGCTGGGAATGAAGGAGCAGAAAGGGGAAACCTAAAGAGGGTTGAGGATAGAGGACAGAGGAAAGCAAGAAAATGAAAATTTTGTTTTTCCCATACTAGGTCAGAGCCCTGAAGAGTTGTCTGCAATTTTAGATAGCAATTGTGGAGTACAGAAAGACTAGAGTTGTGTCATCTTCTTCTTGTCACAGCCAGACCATGCCATGGACATACAAAGTACAGAGAAGCTGCGTCAGGAAGGATTGGAAAGGCTGGTGCCTGGATGGGGTTTAGGAAGCTATAGTATAGCTAGGGCGTGCCCCAGCCTCCAGACGATATAGAATCATTGGGACTCCACCCTGAGGCTCCTCCACTCATTATTTCCTCTCACCTATTTCCCTCTAGGCTCAGGCTACAAATGGTCTCCTGTGCAGTTCAGTTCCAGGTCTTGTGATCACAAGGCTGGTGTTCTTCCACAGGGCTTCTCTAGTCTCCTCAATCTTAGAGTCTGACTCTGTTATTTTATTTTTAGCAGAGTAGTAGACCCCTTTCCCACATCCAAATAACAAGTAGAGCACTGATTTCTGTTTTCCTCTTGGACTGAGAGTTTTCAACTTCATCAGTGCAGTTGATATACATTTACATAATCATGAGTTGTTCTATTATTTGTATAAAATACATATAATCCTCATCAATTATGATTCTACCTTAGTTGACCCATATTGGACTGAGTTCATAACTAATCATCACATATTCAGTTTAACATACAAAATGCTGTGACATTTTAGAATTAACTAGGGGACATTGTTCATTGTTACTTTTCTCAAACTGCATGGGTCATACGTACTTGTTAAGTGCTTGTGGTTGTAGAGGCAAAACATAAACACAAATAACTGTGAGAGTGTTAATGAAGATTTCTGTAGTGCTTTTCTCAACATATGGCAGAGTAATAATAGGATATAATTACTACTGGTATTGCCATTTTTGGTTCTCTGCTTTTGTCTTATTTTTTTATATCATATTCACAATATTTCAAAGTTAGAGACAAAGAGTAAGTTGGGTAAAATTACTGTCATTCTTATTTTTTTTCTTTATTTAACATGTGCTAGTATAGTTTCTCTTGCTTTTGTTAAACTTTTAAATGAATTTTTTTATTTGTTTGTAAACATTCTGTATCCTAAACACTTCTATTGTTCCTAAACTTTAAATTTTCTCTTAAGTATAGAAAGTTATGTTCCAGTAATTCAATAGATTGGAAATGTTACAGCCTTTATTTCAGGTGTGGAAATGCCTATAATATATAAAGATCTCCTATTGTATGGGTAATGAGAAATAAGAGACTGATTTTGAATATCTATGTCCCTTTCAATGTAATTTAGAGCAGTGAATCAAATTCTTGGTCTGAAGTGAGAACTAACCATGATAAAAAAATTTTTTCCTTTAGAAATTTCTCTAAGCACTGTACTGCAGTGTGATTCTCCTTAGTATCCTCAATATATCCCTAGTGTGATGTTGTGACTCATAATAAGAAAATATTTGGTTTTTGTCCCTTTTTCTGAAACAGAGAAACTGAACCCTTAGATTTCTTAAGAGTTGAGAGTAACAGAGGTGTCTTTTGTATGTTAGCAAGGCACGTTTTGGACCCCACCTAAAGACAGAGTCTGGGTGATTGGAGAGCTAACCATGTGATTAGAGGCTTAGAAGTTTCAGTCCCACCTCTTTGACTTCCTGGAGGGGAGAAAGGTTGGGGGTTGAATCAGTTGACAATGACAGTGACCAGTGATTTAATCACTCATGCTTCTGTGATGAAGCCTCCATAAAATCCCAAAAGGATAGGATTCAGAAAGCTTCCAGGTTGGTGAATCCATAGAGGTCCTGGGACAGTAACGAGCTCTGCGAGAACATGGGTATTCTGTGCCCTTTTGCCATACCCTGTACTCTCTGTCTCTTCCATCTGGCTGTTCATGAGCTATATATCCTTTTATAATGTTGCTGTTGTTGATGGTGGTGGTACCCTGTAATCTAATGAGTAAGGGGGTCTCCTGAGTTCTGTGAATTGCTTTTGCAAATTAATCCAGCTCACCGAGGAGTCTTGGGAACCTCTTGTTTATAGCCTGTTGATCAGAGCACAGGTGACAAGCTGGGCTTAGGTCTGGCATTTGGATTGGAGTGTGAGGGAGCAGTCTTATGATACTGAGCCCTTAACCTGTAGAATCTAACACTGTTGGGTGCCTAGGTGGCTCAGTGGGTTAAAGCCTCTGCCTTCAGCTCAGGTCATGATCCCAGGGTCCTGGGATTGAGACCCCACATCGGGCTCTCTGCTCAGCAGCAAGGCTGCTTCCCCCCTCTCACTCTGCCTGCCTCTTTACCTACTTGTGATCTCTCTCTGTCAAATAAATAAGTAAAATCTTCAAAAAAAAAAAAAAAAAAAAGAATCTGACACTGTCTCTGGGTAGATGTGTCAGGATCGAGTTGAAGTTTTCAGTGTCTTGCTGGTGTCCCAAGAATTGCTTGGTGGTGTGTGGGATAGCCCTGTTCCTCACACATTGGAATCAAGTCCAGGAACCCAAAATAGCTAGGTAGTTCTTTATATCCAGAGTGTTTTTGTCTTTTCGGCTTGGAAGGGCCTGGTTTAGTATAAAAATCAGAGAATTCATAGAATTTGAACTTGAGACTACTCTACAATTACAAATGTGGGATACTTTAAGAACAAGTTTGAAACCTCATCTGTAAAAAAGAAATAATGTAACATTATTCATAGCCAGAGTGAGTGCATGTATTCATGCATATCAGTTCATTGATAATATGGTGGGATTCTGTGACCTTAAAGATACTACATGAAGTTTAGTTTTCCAAGTCATATTGCTCACTGCAGCTACTGTCCAGGACAACTGTGAGAGTTAGGGAAGATCCTCTATGACGATGCAAAGAATTGGATTTAAGAAGGTGATGAATAAGTTGGAAGCCAAGAGTACTTACATATAAAATCCTGCCCCTTGTGGGTTTTTTTAACTGATGATCCTGACACAACGTAGGGCTTAGCAGGACCAAATACAGGGTGTGTGAAGTCATTGCTGAAGAAGGAACAAGCCCAGTTAAGTTTATGGTCTCAGAGATGGAATTGTGGCTGATAGCCAAGGTTAAAACCAGAAGTTCCCGGAGAGCCTGGAAGCCAGCTGGGAGAGAATGTCAGAGATGTTGCTGAAAATGAGAGCCAGGGATCAGTGACCAAGAATGCCGACTTGTAACAGGAGACAAGAATGTGAGAAACAGCTTTTTATGGAGTCGCTCTAATTCTGATGGGTGTTATCTTTTTTAATGTATCACACCCAGCCTTTTGCCACCAGTGTTCTTTCTCCTCTGGGTGGCTCAGTTGGTTGGGCGACTGCCTTCGGCTTGGGTCATGATCCTGGAGTTCTGGGATCGAGTCCCGCATCGGGCTCCCAGCTCCACGGGGAGTCTGCTTCTCTCTCTGACCTTCTCCTCACTCATGCTCTCTCTCACTGTCTCTCTCTCAAATAAATAAAAAAAAAAAAAAAAAAAAAGAACACTGCTTTGAACTGAGCCATAGACTGTCAAAAACCAGAGGAGTGAATAGTTGTCATTACATATGAGATAAAAAACTGAAAAGTAGACATAGACCTGTATTACTGTAATGACAGTCCAAACTGATGATCTTAAACTATGAGGAAGCTTTTCCTGTCTAAAGAAGAGCATGCTAAATATTACGTTTTTCAAATATTTCAATAAAATATTGTTAATATGTTTGGAAATGGAGATGGATGTGCTTGCATTTTTCAGAAAATAATTTCTGAAGAGCAAATACTCCATTCTTTGAGAAATGAATACATGGGGAGCATGGGATGTCTTCACCAATTTAGATGACATAACTGTTTTGGACATATTTTTTCCTTAAAATAGGTAGTGTATTAGATCATCCTTCTATCTGGTCTCTCTCTATATCTATTTTTCTCTGGTGAATGCTTCTTTTGCCCTGCTATCAGAATATTCTTCCTAAAACTCAAATGTGATAATTGCAGAGAAATAATTTTAATAATCCCAGAGAAGACCAGTATTAATTATGTCATATATTAACTTAGGTAGAAATTTTCAAATTTGAGATTCTTCTTTGCTCTTAGTCAACTCTCCCTAAAATGACATGACTGTGAACAGCCCTATATTTGCTTGATGGGTTCCTTCCCCCACTGCTTACTTCAAGCAATTACTCTATGTATTCTTTTTGGTCCAAGATCCCATGGATAGGAATGTTTGATGTTTAAAATTTAAGTAACTTCCTTCTTCAAAACATGGTGGAGAATATGTTAGAAGTGATAGAAGTCTTGGGAAGCATATCCCTTGAAGAAGAGTATTAGAAATCTTTCCTCTTGACTGGATTTTGTTTAGTGTTACTATTTTAAAATGCTGATTGTAGTGGTAATAGCAAAAGGATGGAATTTACAAAAGTCTTGATGGGATATTGTAAATTTTGGCTCCAAAATATATGTGGGAGTTTTCCTGTCTTAAATCAGTTTTGATTTGGAACATTTCATGACTTAGCTGGCATGGTAGCCACCACTTGGCCAACATAATAGACTAAGATTCTTTTTTTTTTTTTTTTTAAAAACAAACATTTTATTTATTTATTTGACAGAGAGAGATCACAAGTAGGCAGAGAGGCAGGCAGAGAGAGAGGAGGAAGCAGGCTCTCCACAGAGCAGAGAGCCTGATGCGGGGCTCGATCCCAGGACCCTGGAATCATGACCTGAGCCGAAGGCAGAGGCTTTAACCCACCGAGCCACCCAGGTGCCCCAATAGACTAAGATTCTTAATGGCAAAATGTCTCATCATTCTCTGGAAGAAAATCATTTTTTGAGTCTCTCTAGAACCTCAGAGGGCCATGGATACCAAAAATGGGAGATAGAGTTATTACTGTCCTGTCCCTCCTTATTCAAAAGTAATCGGCTTCAAAGGATGGTACAATTTCTGCCTTTCTTGACCTCCCTCTGCTTATTCTCTCTTAAGAGCTTTACTGTTTGCAGCAGCCCTACATCTACAATCAGAGCGATTGGCTTTCTTAGTAACTTATATTTAGAGGATTGAAGAAGAATATCTGATCAATTACTTTGAATAAGATGGCTATTTTCTGGACAAAAAAGCAATTACTTGGAAATGACTGGATCATGTCCTATCTAATTACATCCCTTGCAGACTTTGTGGGCAGGTGAACAATGAGAGTGCAGCTCTCCATTGTCCTTCTTAGCCCTTCTTCCATTATTGCTTGTTATGTCATGCTCCAACCATTCAGGTGGACTATGTCATTTCCCTTAAAAATCATGCACTTTGACTCTTCATTGCCTTTCCTTTCAATGAAATTGCCCTCCCATTGTACCCTATTCCCCTTTTGTCCCATTTACATCTGCTTAAACCTAACTTATCAATTACATCAAGTGTAAGGATTTAGATTTCAACAAAGAGAGATGGACAGAAATATATATAAAGTATAGGAGATAGCAGGAGTGAAAGCACAGTGTATTGAAATTGAATATTTCTTTGGAATTCATCAGATAGTATTAAAGCTCCTTTCCAAACTAATTTATTTGTTGTTTGTCATGCTGAATTAGTTTTAGAACTATAGACCCTATTGTGTATTTTTAGTTATGGGGATCTAGGTTAAAGAGACGCCATTTTGTTTCAAGAAAAATCTTTTCTTAATTTTTTTTTAAGTTGTCATCAGTTATTTCTTCAAAAAAGCAAGTCACTGATTATTCTCATTATGGCAACATTTCTCAAGTGGAAATTTGTGGAATGGTGGATATTAGTAAATTACTACTCAGATGATTTGTTGTGATAGGACAGTCTTATGAAGGCAAATAAAGTTGGAGCCTACTATGTGTGAGTCATTTGTGAAGGTACAAGGGAAGCCCAATTGTGAGTACTACTGGGAATCTCACATGGTTTCACATGGCTTAGCCTTGCTGAACTGGCAGACATATTGTTGGCATTTATTAAAGAGCCTTTATTTCTCCGGAGGCAATTGAGAGACTCCAAACCTGGGCATGGATCTCTTCCTTTTATGTGAACCATCTTGCCTTCGTTAGATTTAAATATATTTTAAAAATGTACCTTTTGCATTATGGATTAATCAAAGGAGATGTAGGAGACTGACAAACAGACTCAACATATTATTTTAGTAGAATGTAATCCTTTTCTAGACTCACTCAGTATTTCAGGTTTGATTTACTTTGTCCTTAGGTCAGTAAAGTCACAGGATCAGAGATCTCATTCCTGAGATTTGTCTTCCTTCATAAAGTTGGTCAAATCTCTTATACAATAGTAAGGTAAACTTTTAGTTTTTGGATGCAAACTAATTGTGGTGATAACTCTCTGGTTGTTTTAAAGAATAAAGTAGGATTTAATCCGATGGACATTTTATTTATAGTTTCAGCTTCCTCCCATTTCATATGACTATAGGTGAAGGTCGAGTGTACATGAAGTCCTGTGTTTTATTCATGGGCATAGTAGTGGCTTAATGAATGTAATTTCCATATTTCCTTTTTCCTTCCCTCCTTCCTTTTTTTGTGATTAATTATTAAAAGTTTAATGTATGTAATGGTACAGTAATTTTTTAAAAGATTTTTTTTTTTATTTATTTGAGAGAGAGAGAGAGCATGAGAGGGGAGAAGGTCAGAGGGAAAAGCAGACTCCCCAATGTGCTAGGAGCCCAATGCAGGCCTCGATCCCGGGACTCCAGGATCATGACCTGAGCCGAAGGGAGTAGCTTAACCAACTGAGCCACCCAGGTGCCCTGGTACAGTAATTTTGATAACTCTTCGGTGGAATTCTTTTATGGCAATCCCAGGCATCTTGAACACATCTCCAGAACTGAATACAAATTACAAGAACTGAATGCTTAAAGTAGCGAAATTCAAAAGTATACAAATAACCTGGAAGAATTTTTTTCCAGCTCTCTCAAACAATTTTAAATCACCAAAACAATGAAACTTGAGATTTAAAAATAATTAGACAGCAAAATATGCATAATTTGCAGTATGCCTAGGGCAAAAGAGAATACATTTTTATAAAAGCCCTAGAACCAGTTTTAAAGAAAAAAAGTAGAGTATATAAGAAGAGTGGTAAAAACCAATATAATGTGGTTACAAATAGTAATTTTTAAAAAAGCTAAATTAAAATCTCTGCAGGATTAAATAAGACCTGGAGTTTTGACAGAAAGCTTTTAAGGATTCAGAATCATTTGCATCTGAAAAGTATCTGGCCATTTCAGTGTACCTCCTCATGAATTTCACTGGCTTTGAGGTTCATTTTGCTACATATTTATAAAATAAGTGTAGTTCTGGTGTCCAGTGGTGGGCTGAGAGCTGAGCAAAGGGCCATTGGACCCAAAGTCTTTGAGCAGCAGGTAAACCCTTGCACCTGTCCTGACCAGCAGCCATAATAATATCCCCAGATATTACCTGAAAATCACACCAGCCTTATGGTTGACCATCTTTTTTACTTTTCTTTAATTAATCTATTGTAAAATGTAGCTAATACAATACAGAGTTGTCTCATCTTGGTTTTGCCTTTTCTCTCTTATTTCAGTTGCCTTTTAAAATTGCTAAAGGATGAGAATAAATGCAAGTCTTCCTAAAGATGAAGGAAGCGAAAGGCCTGCTGAGAAAATAATCAGTTCAGGAATAATTAGAGCTGACACTATGTAAAAATTGGCAATAAAACTGGATTTTGGAGCATAGTTAGCATTTTAGTTAATTATGTGGATACACTGCAATTTTATTTTTTTCTTTTGGTTATTTTGATGTCAGTTCTATAGTGGCAAGAAAGGACTTAGACATTCAAAGCTCCTTGAAGATATATTCTCCAGTGGCAGCATTAGAGACCAGCTCATCTTTGTTACTAGGGCTGTATTTCCATCCAGATGAAAGAAAGGTGGATTTCTGACTGGTCATCACTTCTCCTCTTCGCTTGTACTTTTATCCCAATGCTAAAGAAAATTGCAAAAGTAATTTCAGGGCCAAATTCACATCATTTTATGGAACTTGGGAAATATATATGAGTGAATCTAGACCACATAGAAAAATGTTGAAATCATTAAAAAAAAAATAGACCTATATTGGCTACTGATACTAACAGAAAAATGTCTTTCATGATAGTGCTTATTAAGAACTACTCATGGAGGCTCTTGGTTCATTGTTGCTGGGAAAAATCATCTTAATGGGAAAGGTCAGAGCAATTTAAGCAATTTAATAAGACACAATATGAGTGGTATTGGGAAAACCCATATAGTTCTCATAGAGCACCTGAGGATTTACCAAATATTGGACATTTATTACAACTAATAATAAGGATTAAAGTAACTCTAAATTAGATTCCTTTATGTATTTAAACTTCTGTAATAGTAGTGTAAGAAAAACATCAGTCCTTACAGAGATTTAATTTCTACAACCTCTACTATTACACATATTATTTATACGTGTCACTTAGGTGGTAATTAGGCAATGTGCCAGGGTCCAAAATAATTAATTAAAAAGAAAAATAATATTTTGCTACTAAGCATTTGGCCAAGAGGAAATGAATCTGTTAAATTTAGAAAGACTCTGAAAATTTATATAAAGTTATGAAAAGGTGTCAAACACTACTATAAGAAATAGTTTGAAGTAGAATCTGTAAATTGATATGATCATGGAACTAAATCACTTCACTGTAATAGACCATGAATAAGAAACTACTCTTTGCATTTTTTTAAATCCCATTTGCTAATTTCTACTGGGTATGTAAAGCTTGGTAGTGTGTTTTTGCTTCTGTAGTATACAGTTTTGGAGGAAAGAGGAGATAAGAGCACAGAATTTGATATTATGTAAATCATTTTCAAGACCAAGATCAAGGGTGTTCTGGAGTCTGGATGCCCTAAGCTTTTATAGGTTGGTGGACTCTCTTGCAGAAAAAAGAATTTAAAATTATAAATACACTATTAGACCCAACTCAAATAAACCATAATTTATAATTATTTTTTATATTTTATTTTTATTTTTATAATTCATAATTTGGGGGGATTGACAATCACCATAAAACTCTAGAAATATATACGACATATTTATTAGCTCCCTGTCATACCTCTAATTTTTTTCAAATATAATTTTTATGCAGCAATTTTATAGTATTTTCCATATAGAAAATAGAAAAATAGTTCAAAAATAGAAAAATTTCTCCCTTATAGCCATATTGATGGAAGTTTATTTCTCTATTGACAGTTTGTCAGCTTTATGACTTTTTACTGGTAATGTGATAATTTCTGTGGTATCTAGCTATAAAAGGTTGGGCATCCCGGGTTCTTGCACAATGACAGGTCATAATATTCCTTGAATTTATGTTAAGCGCCACCCAGTTTGTCACTGAGGTCCTCGTGGAAGAAGCTGGATGAGTTGGTAAAGTGAGCAATAGAAGTAGAGCTAGAAATCACTCCTAAATCAGATCAACAGTAGTAATTGAACTATAAACCACATTAATGTATTCTACCAAATCCAGACTAAATATATACTGATTTAACTTCCCTAACTGGCTCCCTAAAACTGCCTGTAGCCTTCAACACTACTCTGTCGAAAGGAAAATAAGAATAATGTTGAGTGACTGGAGTGAAATCTCTTACCATTGCACATTTTGCAAAGCATTTGATCATGCCAGTGTGGTGGGGTGGTGACATATGGTGCACATGCATTTGAAGGGCCCTGAAGCCAGAGTTTCTTGAAGGTCAAGACAATTCTGCTTTTAGTCCTGAGAGAAGGTGTGCAAAGTTCTTAGAAACCATACTTGATAGGCATCAGAAAAGACCTCATCCAGGAAAAGGAATTTGGTATGGTCTTGAAGAGGAATAAGCTTTTTATTTATTTTTTTTGAAAGATTTTATTTTTTTATTTGACAGAGAGAAATCACAAGTAGGCAGAGAGGCAGGCAGAGAGAGAGAGAGAGAGGAGGAAGCAGGCTCCCCACCAAGGAGAGAGCCCGATGCAGGGCTCGATCCCAGGATCCTGGGATCATGACCTGAGCCAAAGGCAGAGGCTTTAATCCTCTGAGCCACCCAGGTGCCCCAAAGAGGAATAAGCTTTTAGGACGAGGTATTTGGTGAAATTATTTCAGAATAATGGAATTATCTTTTTTTTTTTTTTAAGATTTTTTTTTATTTATTTGACAGAGAGAGAGAGAGAGCACATGCACATGCAGGGGGAATGGCAGACAGAGGGAGAGGGAGAAGTAGGCTTCCTGCAGAGCAGGGACCCCAGTGTGGGGCTGGGATCATGACCTGAACCAAAGACAGACCTTTAGCCGACTAAGCCAGGTGCCCCAAGAGTAATGGAATAGTCTTATCAAATACACCTACTGTTTAAAATCATAGTACCTTAAAGATATCTGTTGGGTATAATAGCGACATGGATACCAGCCCTTACTTTGACATTCCAATTCATGTCTGGACTGGAACATAGAGTATGGATTTTTAACAAGCAACAAAAGGTGAGGATGTTATAGGTGGCACTACATAGTTTTTTCCAAGTAAAATGTGATGAAATTATATTTTTAGAAAAGTCTATGTGTCTGACATGTTTGCGAGTAGTGAAAACTAAGGTCATGTCAGATAAATCAGAGACCTAACATACAGGGTCTTATCTGCTACATTTAATTAATTCTCTCAGCAGAGCTTCCTGCCTTGTATTAAGTAGGCAATCGTAATGAACCATTGTAGATTCTTGGGCAGGATTGTAGCCTGATTGCAAGTGCCTTTTCATTGAATAGCACTTTCCCTTAAATGGATTTGGTGAGTTTGGGAAGATCATGAGTAAGGAGTCTATTTCAAAACTCTGGTCAAGAGATAAATAAGTCCTGTCAAAGATGTGGTAACATAAAAGTGATGGGTGGAAGAGATATTGAAAAAGAAAAAAAAAATTCGTAAGGGTATCATGCAGTGTAAGAATCACATGCTCTTGCGAGCAAAAGAAATGTGCAAGTTGTGGAAAAGTTCATATATATAGCATTTCCAGGGTCATTTGGTAGTGGCCAAAATATATCTGCTCATTCATAAGTGATTTTTTCAAAGCTTCTTAATCTCCTTTGTGTCTTAATGTGTGCACTTTCATGTTTATATTATCGTTGCTTAAAATTTTAAGATTAGAAGTTCAGTACCTGAAGTAGATAAAACGACACTATTTCTGGAAAATGCTCTTTATACTTTGAGGGGGGTAAATGGTCATTGTATACTAAGAAACAAATTATATTATTGAATCCTTTACGATTGCAACCTTAAATTCTGGCTAAAAAAGGCACATTAGCCTTTCTGCTATTAAAGTATATATTCTATTCACAATTATAAAATACATTTTCCCATAGAGGCAGGACAGGAAGCAGAGATTGCTTTTGTGGATTACTTTAGTCCTTTAGGAAAAATGGGATGTGTGAAATTATCTTATATATAAAATGTTCCATGTATTTTTGGAGAGCAGAGAATTGAGTACTTTCTAAGCTAGTCTGGATTTATCACTTGGTGATAAATATGTGTTCTCATCTTTACTTTTTAAAAAAAAATATTAATTATTTATTTTTATCCTCATTGTTTGTGTTGACTATTAATCTAATTCTAATTACATATCCTAGTTATGGTTAGCAGTCTTACATAAATTTGTATTGTCTGTGTGTTAATATATGAAGTTGTTTTGCTTAAAGGCAAAGAAATAAAACAGAAACACCACAAAAATCTGCCAAAAAGACTAAGACACCAGAAGAAGAAAATCTACCACAAAACCAAAGGAAAAAAAGAGAGAGAGAGAGAGACTGAGCAAGAAAGGAGGGAGAGAAAGAGCTAATAATATCACATATTAGGATCCACTTGAGAGGCCAGTACAGACCAGGCAGGTTAATGATCTTGAATAATATTCTCTTTATCACAGCTAAAACCCAATGAAAGGTTTATATATAGAGAGAGACCAAATTACCATGTTCATGTATTAAATTTATTTTTACCAGCAGTGTTTGAAAGGAGTAAAATCTTTGTATGTATATTTCTTCCATTGGCTTATATCCATAGAGTATAACAAGTAATTCCTCAATAGAAGTATAAATAAGTGCATAATTCTTATTTCTTTATTCCTGCATGGTGGCCTTAACCAAACTATGTCAAATACAAAGGTTATATACAAAGGTTATATACAAAGGTTATAGGCTTGAATCTCATGCAATCACTGATAATTCAGTCAACTTCAGTGGAGGCATAATTCTTGGTTAGTTTTAATGTTAGAGCAGTGCCTGCTACAGGTCATTCCTCTTGTTGTCTCACAACCTCACAGGGAAAAGAGAAGAAGAAGAAGAAGAAGCCTTTACAAGCAATGTGAAATGTAAAATGGAAATACTTAAAAGGACCAGAGAGATATGGAGTAGGAAGTAGTTGAGCAAATAATCGACAAGGCCTAAGCTAGGGTGACCCACCATCCTGGTTTGACAGGGACTGTGGGGATAACAGGGATGTGATAAGCTTTTTTTGGTGCCAAACCTTAGAATGTCCTCCCAGAGGACATTTGTCCATATTTCCTTTTCACAATTGAGGTGAGAGGGTGTTACTGGCATCTAGTGAAAGAGGCCAGAGAGCCTGTTAAACCTCCTACAATGCACAGGCCAGTTCCACAAAACAAAGGAATCTGACCCAGAGTATCAGTTGTGAGAGATCCTGGTCAAAAGGGAAGGAGTAATTAGAGAGTGCGAGTTGAAGATGTTGACTGTGTACGGAGAGGGGGTAATGGATGGCCCAAGATGGTGAGAGGGATTCAAAAAACAAGTGAAGCAATTGGTGTGGAACAGGATATACCAAGGGAAGTTTTTAAAAACAGCAGATAGAATGTGGCTGCCATCAAGTAATTGCTGGATGGCATTATTTTCCCCATTGAAGTAGGAGCAAGAGCATCAATCTCTTGGAGGTGAGAGGTCTGTGCAGGACAGACTTCTGGAGAGTGGTGCAGGGTGGGCAAATGATTGATAGATGATGCCCAGTCCCCTTGAGCCTCAGAGCATGAATTTGCAGTGGCACTAGCCCATGCAGTGCTGCGATTTTCTCAGGCAAGGCTCAACCCTTCAGCATGGGAAAGGAGAAAGCTGTATTCTAGAACTGATCGAGGACCTTAAGGCAAATGTACAGCGTAGGAGAGACTTCAGGGAACTAGTGGGAGCGGTATGACTGTTGGAATCCTCCACTGGATGGTAGAAGGGGGCAGAGCCCTCATAGTGAACCTTTGCAAAATAATGACCATTTTCCCAAATGCTTTTCATTGAGTTCAGTCTCTTAAGCAGAAGTATTTTGACTGCTTTGCTCTGCAGATTCTGAACAGTGGTTTTACCTTTCTCTGTTTATTTTGCCTCAGAAAAAAACTGATAACCCCAAGGACATTTATTTAGTGAATTGGAGTAACTGATGCATATTTAAATATTAATTGCAGCCCATCCCTTTAGCTTCCTCTTCTTTTTCCCTCTGAAACACCAGCCCTGAAAAATGATCTATTTCCTGGCATTTTAGAACTACCTCAAAAAGCAGCTTTGACTCTCGCTAGATTTCCAAGACTTCAAGTAGTAAAATTTGACAAAAGTGTTGCAATGAGCTTTAAAAGGCCATTCCCTTTGATTAAATTAGTGACTGATTAGATTACATGGTGATTCAGGCAAAGAAGTAGCATGTCTCACTCAACTTTTAGCATCCCAGAGGTTTTGTCTTTTCATTTGGTACTGAATGAAGGTTTATCCCAGGATAATCTAAAGGCCCTTTTTCTAATTCTGGAAGATTATGTTCATCCAGATTCTCACACATGTGGCCTGGTGTATGTTCACAAGCGCTCCTGTTACACAAATCCAAGGGAAGCATTTTCTTCCTTTACATAACAAATTGGGATCATTAGCAAAAACACTTTAGGGCACTTATTTAAAAATATGCTTGGGTTATACATTGATATTTTAGAATTGTGCAAAAAGGCTAGTATTATTGTGTAATTGGAATCATTAATAATACAATATTTTTTGCATGTAAAGGTAAATCCAGCCTTGCAGGAGGTCCTAAAATGGTGTCATTTTATTGTAGTCAGCGTAAGATGATCGGCATAGCCCTGCTGGATGAAAGGGTGGCTAAGGCATGCTTAGGTCTGGCAAGAGGCTTTGAGTATCTGCAAGTGTGTTCTGAGGCTAGCAGGGGGCTGGGCCCATCAGCTGTCAACCACAGCTTCTGTTTTGCTCGGAACAATAGCCATGTTGCCAGGGCAGTAATTATTGGCTGATTTCCCTTCTAAAATAAGTGTCTTAATAATTTGTCACAAAACTAACTTAAATTGCTGTGATATTACTTGCAACAGTTAAATTAGGGGGGAAAAAAAGCAAGCTGGCCATAGCAAGTAATGCTTTAGTTTATTTCTGCATGCAGTTTATATTGGTAAATAGTGTAATTAAAACCTCATTTGCAGGTTTTTCAAAAAGGTTATTTTTGTATGGGGAAAACCCTTTGTTTTCTTACTTAATACCCTGGGCTGTAAATTAGAGAAGGGTGGGGGAGAGTTAGTTGGCAAATAAAGGTCCTCACTGTCTATGCTGTTTTGGAATGCCTCCCATATTCCTGGGGCTCAGATAATGTGTTTCTCTAGAAAAGCATGCATAATCTGCACCAAAATGAGCTGGTACCAGGGTCTGCACTGCCCAGGGATACAAATTAGGGACTTGATATTTGAAAACTGATCTGAACGAAAAGTGTTTCCAGACTATTTGAGTCGTGTTACCTCGTGTCTCTGGGTTCAAGTGTTACTGAACTTCTTACCAAGAGAGGTGAGATGGGTATTTGTATAGATAAATCTGATGCCCTCAGAGAAAATGGGAACAAAAGGAATGGCCAGAGCATAACAGACTTCAATGAGGAGAAGGCGGGGGGGGGGGGAGGCCCTTCCCCCTGCTCTTGTTGGCTTTCTAAATCTGTATGTGTTTCAGTTCACAGGCGGCAAGAATGAGACATTTCCTCCTCAGATTTCACTTGCTGTCATGGAAATGCTGATAGGGCTATTTTACGGAGACATAGCTTAAAAAAAAAAGAGCAAGAATTAGATTATAGTATTATACTTTGTTCCATCTAGGGCTCATTTTATTAAAGTTCTTTAGAGTTTATTTCATCTACAAATGAAGGAATTGTACCCTGTCCTCGCTGTGCCAAGATCCAATTAATGTCAACTTGAGTTTTCTGTGTGGACAGGACCAATCCATGGCCCTGGTTGATCATCTATTATTATCATAGCTTGCTTGTACATGACTTCATAGCCCTAGCATAAACCAGTTGTCATGCTTTCCATCTTTTGTACCCCCAAATAGCTCACTGAGTAGAATTTGAGAATGGGTGGGTAACAGGCTACTCTGAGAATGCCAAGATCAATCATTGTTAGCAAGATTAAATTCAAGTGGGATACTCTTCCCAACTTGCACTGTATGAATGCAGATTCTTTCTCTTGACTCTAAAAAAGAAGTTTATTTTATTTTAGAAAGGATGGATTTAATATGTAAAATGAATGCCATTCTTTTACTTGCTACATGTGTTCAGTTGGAAGGATACCAGAAAATGAACATTTTTAATATCCTACGAAATGTTATCGGTCCTAATAGCTACCTAATATTGAATAAGAATATTTGGAAT
Source organism: Mustela erminea (assembly GCF_009829155.1). Lineage (NCBI taxonomy): Eukaryota > Metazoa > Chordata > Mammalia > Carnivora > Mustelidae > Mustela > Mustela erminea. The sequence goes on from NC_045625.1 coordinate 59,605,106, forward strand.
CCTGCAAATTGCTGCCAAATACCTTTTTGGCTTTGGGTCTACATAGAAGTGAATTTAAAAATAAAATCTCAACTTAGTGGAAAATATTTGGAAGGACACAGACTCACACATAAAATATCCATATGACCAAAGTAATTGTGCCTTTTTAAAAAAGGTTTTGAACGCCTGCAATATGCTAGGTGTTACACAGAATGAAACTATGACAGAAGCCTTAGAAACTTAGAGTATTATGATCTCTAGCAAAGTATTGATCTAAATATAAATAAGCTGGCCATTTTTCATATGTATTTTTAAAATCATTTTGCTGTAAAATGACGTTGTATAGGAAAGCCTTTTTTTTCTATTTTGCATTTTATTTTTTCTATTGTTTATTCATTGTTTATGTATTTACTTCTTAACAAATGGTAATATACCCTAAAATAAAACATGGAGTACCAGGGAAATATTTTTAAATAATGAAATTTTTAAATATTTCTTTATTGGAAGCATTTTAAAATCATATTATTCATTTTGAAGATAATATTGATTATGGATTTTCTTTAGGAAATGCTATCCTATTTATAATAAACCTATATTTTATAATTAATATTTCCTGTGTTATAAAAACTCAGGCAGTTTATTTTTCCAATATTCTCTTTTTGACAGATCATTTTTGTAACATCTCAGAACAGTATGTGTAGAGATGCTCTTTTGTCTAATAACAAGGTTTTCTTATGAAACTGATTCTAAATTTCTCCAGAAAATACATTTGAACATTATTTTGTGATCTGTTTTACTACTTACTGAAGTTCTGTGTGGGCATATGCAAGTATACACACCCCTCCCATGTTGGAGTTACTTGGGAATATTTTAGTCACTTTTAATTTTCCAAAGTACTTTGCTAATTTACCAGTTTGAAAGTGATCAATGAAAACTTGATCACTTGAAAGTGATCTATGAAAACTTGCAGTCCCTTTATTCCTGGAAGATGGGTGTATCTTCCAAGAAATGACCCAGGCTTTTGGCAGTTGTGGTAATGCCTCACTTGGGTTGGAAGGTAGGAGTTACAAGCAGTACCTCCTATTGGCTCAAAGCACTTACAGTGATACCATTTGATCTTCTCTTTGTGGCACTAGCTTGCTACGGGTACTAAAGTGAAGCCAGCACAGCATGCCATTCTAGTTCCTCTGAAGCAATAATAAAACATAATTTATGTAATTGATATATTGGGAGTTTCTTAGAAGGGAAGTAATAACATCCATATTCCAGAGTTTGGTAACATGAAGTTGGGGAAGAATTGGGCGCAGGGTGGAGAGGAGGAAATGCCAAAGACGGTATTGTTTTATCTTCTGTTTTTCTTTCTTTGCCACTTCAATTATATCTGTGTTCATGCTCCTTTTCAAATAAGCCAATTACCTTTCCTGTGTGATCCAATTTGCAGGTACATGATAAGCAGCAGGTTAGAATGAAGAATAAATGATTACTTTTAATGATGATCAGCACATCTGATGTGATAAATTATGATTAATGAGTAAATTAGCAGTGAATGATGTAAATGAATCTGCTTTGAAAACTATTTCTATGAAAAGATGCTGAAGGGTCGGTGTAGTTTCTTTTTTTTTTGTCAAATACAGTGTCTGTGTTAAATATCCTTGTGAGTATATTACTATTTAGAGGGAATATGAAAAAAGCCAATAAATATTGTGTCATTTGCCCACATCTTTACTGAATGAGCCTGGGAGATTGCATGACTTTTCATCTGTTTCAGTATAAAGGCCTTTATCACTCTATTGAGCGAAAACGGATGTGCGGTCTGTGTATTTTGAATGCATAAGTAGGTAGTAAGCAAACTCGGGGGCTTAAAGTGGAAAATGTTGAGTAAATATCTAAATGGTGCTGCTGATAACATGTTTTCATTAAGAATGCATGACTCTAGCATAGGGAATGGTAAAAATGGCTTTACAGATCGTATCTAAGAGTGATTCAAGACCTCTAGCAGCCTTTCTGAAATTTATGTCACTAAACCAGTGGTTACTGTGAGTGTCTTACACCAAAACAGATGGCTGGTCTTACTAAGCTTGTCAATAGTTTAGAGAAGTTTTATGGTCCAGACACGGTGAATGCCGGGGATTGTTTGTTTTGGTCATAATGCCCCATGGCTGTATGTTTAACAGCAACAACAACAAAAGGTACAGTGGTGAGGCCATACAACTTTTACTGCTGTCAAACAAGTGTTTTATGACCAGGTATTAATATATCTTGACATAAGACATGCTAGAAATTTATTTAACTGCTATAAACAGCCTAGTTCATATGTAATCTCCTCTCCACAAGAGTTTAAAAAAAAAAAAACTGGAAAGAATAAGATGAACTTGAGTGTTTTAAAATTGAAAAATTATTTTCTATTGCATTTAAATACTATTCTTGATAATTCTGTTTTGTAGATATTTTTTCTTCATCTTTTTCCTCTTTTTTCATTGGTCTGTAAGTGTTCACCACTGAGCATTTATTTACCTTACATTCTGTTGTGCTAAGGAGAAATGGAAAAGGCAGTGTTGGAGAACTTTTTGAAGAGGATTCTTTTTTGAGAAAGTAGATTTTCCAGCTTTCTCCTCAATTACAGTCACTTTCAACTCTACCTTTGTCTCTCCTGTTTAGCACAAAAGGATAAAAATTTAGCCAATGATAAAGTAACAATTTTCAGCTTTATCAGTAGTCTGGTAATTGGATACTCTGATGTATATTTTTCCCTTGAATTTATGTGTTATTTTAAAAATTTATAAAGTGTCTTAAAAATATAATTTTTGATCCAACAGTTTTACATAAAGAATGTATCATATGCACTGAAATTTTACATGTAAGAATGAATCACATATAGGGATTACATATATGTGCAAGGATGTAATTATAAGAATAATCATTGAAACATTTTTTATAGGAGGGTGGCTCAGTCATTAGGTATCTGCTTTTGGCTCAGGTCATGATCCCAGAGTCCTGGGGTTGAGCCCCGCATCGGGCTTCCCAGCTCAGCGGAAAGCCTTTTTCTCCCTCTCCCACTTCCACTGCTTGTGTTCCTTCTCTTGCTATCTTTCTCTATGTCTGTTAAATAAATAAAAAAAAATTAAAAAAATTTATAATACTGAAAAATTAAGAACAACCTAAATATTTAATAGTAAATTAAAACATGATCTAGATGTTTTCTAATGTAAAAAATATATTCAATTTAAATACTGATTGACAAAAGGATATGCAAAATATATTTTAAGCAAAATGTAGACTATAAAATAATAGTATAGTATAATCTCTCTTATGTAAAAATTATTAAATATTAAATGGTCATAGAGTAATTTTAAAACCTATTCATCAAGGTGATAACCATTAAGATGTTTTAAAATTTCTTTTTAATTTATTTATATTTTCTAATATATGTATAATGAGTATACTATTATGTATAATGTTTAAGGTCATTTTACTTAAAAATGAAATGCACACAAAGAGGCAGAGAGAAGGATAACAATGTGATCAGAATGAGGTGGAGTGAATTCATGAAAGAGTTTGAGATTCATAGCATTGTTATAGTTTATCTGAATTCAGTCCTAAGGCAGACACATGACTGTGTGATTTGGTTATTCTACATTTTGCCAACGTAGGACCTGATTGGTTCTGTCAGTCTCCCACCATGTCATATCAGTGTTTTACAGTGTCAGTGCGTATTACAGAAAGTTTGCATTCTGCAACTAATTGATGTTATAAACAAGCAATTCAAATAGAAGCACAATAATCGTGTTTACAATATTATTATCCATATGAAATACTCAAAAGTGTATAGCCAAGGGTTAGGGGGGTGTAGAACTTCAGTTAATGTGAAGGGAGAGAAATACATGAGCATAAAATAGCTATAATAAAATATGGACTGTTTTAACTCATGCATGAGATGCAAAAAGATGTAAGAGATACAATAAGAGATTAAAAAAAAAAAGAGTAGATTTCATCTACATGGGAGGCTCAAAGAAGGCTTTAAGGTATTTAATAGAGTTGGAAATGGAAAGCTTCTATAAATTCCAAAAATAGGGGAGAAATTATTTTGTGCAGGAAATAGCATATACTAGGACACTGAGGCAGGGGACTTTAGGTTCTTGATGAGCAAAGGTAAAAACATATTTGGGAAAAAATAGGTTAGCAGCAGCTTGGAAAGGTCTTAAGGGCCAAACAAAATTTCTGGGCTTATTTGACAGTTGCAAACTATTAAAAATCAACTTATGTTTATATTTCTTTTGAGTGGAAAAGAGCTTTAATCATAGATGCATTTTAAAAAACCCCAAAGAAGAAAATGGGAAGGGAAAAGAAGGGTCATTGATAATGTGTAATATTGATTGTAGCAATATATACCCGAAGTGAGGGTGACCATATGGGAGAGTTCAAATACTATGATATTGTTAAGTGATCCTCAAACTTGGCTGGACACTGGAGTCCTCTGGAAATGAATTACCCATCCCTACCCACTGATTTTCTATTGGAGTTGGTCTGAAGTGGAGTCTCTGCACCTACAGCTTTTGTCGTTGTTGTTGTTTAAGGCTCCCAAGGGATTCTAAAGTCCATCATCGCAGGAGAATCATAGTTGTTGTTATTGGATATGAGAAAAAGAGAAGTGAGACGTAGTAGAAGCAGAATCTATAGGACTGAATAATTGTGTGGTAGCAGGTGGAGGAGAAGAAGACAAAGAAGAGATCGGGGCTGCAAGGTTGGGTGCCTGGAAGGATGGAAGTGCCACAAATAGAAGTGGAAACAGTAAGAGGAGGAGGATTGGGAAGGCAGATGGCATGGTGTGTTTCCACAGTAATGATTTTGGAATGCTGCTAGGCAATCTTTCAAGCAGTGAGAAATGAGGATTTGACATTGAGGATAAGTTCAAATGGGAGATGTCATTCCATAAAATCAAATTTCTTCTTCTTATCCTCCTTCCCTTTTTCCTTCCCCATCCTTTTCTTTCTCCTTTCTGTCAGTGTATATATATCAATTCTTTGTCAACTTGAATATCGGTAATTATACAGAGGCACAGACATCTGTCTACCCAAAGGAGGACTGCTTTCAAGTCATTTTCAAAGAATTGAGAGTTAAGGCTCAATACAATTAATGGTGTAGACATACCTACAATATGTCATTGAAATGCTTTGGAAAGGAAAAGGGGAAATTGATATCAAGAACATCTGTGGGGTATTTGTCTTTATCTACTATGAACAAATTTAATGCATTCTCTGAATAACACAGAAGTGTTCTAGCATACTAACCCTGGAACTTATATGATCTGTTTATGTATTTTGTGTCATCAGTTTTGTCTGTTGACCAGGCATCATAGTTCATTTATCCCTGATTCAAATTGGCTCCTGGAAATTAGAAGAATAATTTCAATATGGCCTCTGACTGAGTTTTCTCACTTAATAAGGGAAAAGTAATTGCTGTAATACAGCACAAAGTGCTTGCCAAACCCTCAAGAAAACAGTCAGTATATATTTAATAGTTAACCAAAACAGTTTGAAAATATACCATAAATTGAGTTATACCATTTTGTCTATGCAGTGTCATTATAACTTCCTATTTTCTATTTTGACACAATAGGAATATTGGGGCTTCACAATTAGATCAAAAGTCCATGACTCACTCATAACCTCAGAGAGCCTTCCTTCCTTTCTTTTTCCCTTTTCTCTCTTTCCTTCTTTCTTTCCAAATCTTTACAATACTGTAAATTTTTCTATAATTCTATAAAATAAGAGTAATGCTATTATCTTGCAGGACTATGGAAAACATTGCACATGAGATACATAGAACATTTAATCCACTGTGTGGTATTCACTAAAGATTAGGTATTTCTTTATCCCATTTTGAAGTATAGTGCTTCTTAAGTCAAATTTTAAGGCTATAAGATTGGACCACAGCATCCTTCGTGACTCAGAAAAAGTCTCTTTGTCATTGAAGGTCTATGCTGGCCATGGATATCAGACATGACCCTGTTCAGATCCCACGTGATCGGATAGATAGCCTCACTGGCCCCAGTGTATGTAGAACATCTGCCATAGAAACCACTCCAGCCTGGTGTGCGTGCCACACTTCTGCCTCCCATACAGTCATGCGTCATCTTTAAGACCTCCCTCTTTTGTTTTCATGAGCCACTTTGGTTTTGCTGGTATCTCAGGCATTCTTTCCTCCCTCCAGTCCTGCCCAGTAGAGATCAAATGAATCACAGCAGAATTCATCGTCCACTAAACTCTAGCCACTCTTTGTGTTTGGGGCAGTGGTAATGAGTGTGCCGTGGCAGGAAGGCACTGTAAAACTCCAATAGCTTGTATACCTTCAGACCTGGCCATTATCCTTAAAACAACCCCTGACTCCTGCTATGCTCTTTATTTCCTGAGCTTCCCTTCCTGATACTTCGAGAGAAAGAAAAAATGGGAATGGTTTCAGTTGACAGTCTCATAAATTCTACAGATATCTTTTTGGGAGGAAGCAGATTCTTAAGGACAGAAATACCTACATATTCCTATGGAACATTCCCTCATCCTCTCCCTTAGTATCATTAAACAGCATCATTAACCTTCCCCTTTCAAGATTTTAAGTACATTATTATGACAAATACCCCTTTAAAAACAGAACTCTCTATTTAAGGAAATGTTAATCAGCTGAAAGAAACAAAGCCAATTAGTTACATGCTGTTAGTTTTGTTCCTCATTCGTCATATTTCCTTGATGTCTACAGAAGCGGCTTATTCATTAGAATTAAATTAGACAAATGGCATTCTCATTTCTTCCTTTCACTTTTGTAGTGTGCAGTCATTTTTGTGATTTGGTTTTAAGTGATTCTCTGTTGGCCAATCAAGTTACTGCAAATCTGAGTTGTCTTCTTAACCTTTAAGAATTTCTCATAAATTCGTTTCTTGTATGGATGTTACTAGTAGATTTCAAGGGTTCTCCCCCATTAATGTCTAGCTCTACCTAATATAGTGTACTAAGGGGAGAATTTGTCCTTGATGGAGCACTTTGTTAAGGATGGCCAAAGGCAGCTTGCTGGTCTTGGTAGGATCTATCCCCTTAATTCAGTAACAATAACTGTTCATTGGGCTTATCTCCTTGTCTCAGAGAGTCTAGCAACTTGAAACCTGATAGGGCATCAAAGTATTTTTTTTTAAATTAATTTTTTATTTTTTATAAACATATATTTTTATCCCCAGGGGTACAGGTCTGTGAATCACCAGGTTTACACACTTCACAGCACTCACCAAAGCACATACCCTCCCCAATGTCCATAATCCCACCCCCTTCTCCCAAACCCCCTCCCCCCAGCAACCCTCAGTTTGTTTTGTGAGATCAAGAGTCACTTATGGTTTGTCTCCCTCCCAATCCCAATCCCATCTTGTTTCATTTAAACCCACTTAAGCCCCCATGTTGGTTTACACACTTCACAGCACTCACCAAAGCACATACCCTCCCCAATGTCCATAATCCCACCCTCTTCTACGATCATTAGATGCAAAGGTACTGTGCATTTGTTATATTTAAAGAAACAAACTAACCCCGAAGAAAAATCAATGAGCGGTTGTGACTCCTCTTGTGCCGTGTAGGGAAGAATAATCCACCAGATTCCCAGAGCTAGCGTCTGGATCCTGAAAATGCGGTCTTTGAAAACAGCAAGTGAGCATGGCAGACATGTTCTGGAATATCAGTCATGCCTCTGTTCTGACTCATACACATGTTTAGCTTTTCTGTTTCCATTTAGAAAATAGACTTTCTAGGTCTAACAGTAATTCGACCTCTACAGTATCCAGCATTAGTTTAATGAAAGGTCGTACTCCTCACTTGTCAAAACCAGCTTGAGCAGAAATGCATTTGCAAAGCACAGGGTGGGAAGCTTTAGGTGGATAGTGATGGCAGTCAGCTATAAAAAGGACTCGTGCCTCCGAACTGGGTTTGATGTGTTTCTCTCCATCTTTAAGCTCTTGATATTTATTTATTTGTTTATCTATCTATCTATTTATTTATTTATTTATGTGTTTGTGTGTTTTTGTTAAACCAACTGCAATATTTGGTATATCTCATGGGATAAACACGAGGATTTTGGTTACTCAGATCTGAGGCAGTCATATTGCGTGGCTTTTTAGTAGAAATCTTTGTTTTGTGCTTTTATGTGAATTCTCTTCTCTTCCTATCTTCAAAGCCTCTCTTAAATTTGGGTAATATCCATGACAAAAGAAGGCAGAGGCTTCATTTCATTCTTTTAGTAGCTGAGATGTTAGAGAGGAGGAAGTGGTGCCATGTATTATTATACCCCTCTGGGAATAAACATTTTTACTTGCCTCAAGCGTTTTTTGGAGTTATTAAGTTTGGTCTTCTCTCTTTCTCATTTCTTTTCTTTGGCTGGCTGCCTTGCATTGACAGCATCAGTCTTAGAGTTTGACCAGCCAAGATGATTATTTATGCAATAGTCTCGCTCACTGAAGGGATTTTAGTAAATTATCTAGAAACTAAACTTTGTATCATAGAGTGATGGCATTTATCCTTTTCTGGTTTAGATTTTGTGAGTACATGTAGAAAAAATTGATATCAAATCCCATAAAAAATCATGATTCTCTTGTCTGTGAAGCCTAATATCTTTTGTATTAAAAAAAAAAAAAGCTGTGTGTACATGCACTTGATATACCTTTTTTTTTTAATGTACTACAATCAATTCCATTTCTTGCTTACAAATAATACATTTAAGGACCCTTTTCAGTACTTTTTTTTTTTTTTTAGAAGAATACTGAGTCACTAAAGTGGTATTTAGTAGGACTTAAGAAAACAGTCCCATATCTGAAGCAGATTCTAACTGGTTATTTTAGTAAATTTTCCACAATTCAATAGGTTAATTTCATTACTTGACCTCATCTCTAAAAATGAAATCTTTATAATAGCATCCAGTGGTCATAACACTAGCAGATTTGAATATTTGTGGATATAGTAGAAGGATTTCAGGTAGGATCAGAAAAGCCAGAAATGGGACGCCTGGGTGGCTCAGTTGGTTGGACGACTGCCTTCGGCTCAGGTCATGATCCCGGAGTCCCGGGATCCAGTCCCGCATCGGGCTCCCAGCTCCACGGGGAGTCTGCTTCTCCCTCTGACCTTCTCCTCACTCATGCTCTCTCTCACTGTCTCTCTCTCTCAAATAAATAAATAAAATCTTTAAAAAAAAAAAAAAAAAAGAAAAGCCAGAAATACATTTGAATAAGGGAATGGTAGTCACCTCACCTCATATTCACTGAGAATATGGGGAATCTGACTTCTGTGTTTTATATGTTTTATATTTAGAAGTCAGATGTCCTGTTTAATAGTAATCTGACTACTTAGTGTCCCCACTCATCAGGATTTAGGAAACACTTTTTCTAGTAGTCATTGCCTCCTGATTGTAGATTGTCAGAACCTCCCAAGTTCCCTTCTTTTTTTTTTTTTTTTTGTGATGAGAAGTACGATACCATCCCTTAAACAAACAAATAAAGCAAACCTGGTGCAAGAAGAATATCCTATATTCTAGATTTATTTAATTTCTGGCTAGTACTTAGTCATTTTATACCATAGCCCTTTAACCTCATTCACACATTCTTGCAAGAAATTTCCAAACAGAACTTAAAGGAGAAAACAGGTTGTTAAAATTCATTTTCATTCAGAGTTAACAATTTTTAAGCTATGTACTTTGAAGAGGAAGGTTCCAAAAATGACAGTATTGTAACACTTAACAAGCAATGCAATACATTTTACTTTTCCAGGGAAATTCTCTAGGAATTTTAATTGCATGATTTTAATTTCTATATTAGATGTTGACAAGTGTGTGGTTATTATCAATTTGCATTGTTTGCAACAGCAGAATGAAAAGCATAAACACTTCTTATATCATTTTTGTCTGTTTGTTTCCAGAAAAGTGCTATCAGTGTACAGTGTTTTTTATTCTTCTCACTGTTAGTCATTTCAGATCATGTTAAGTACTTCCAGCAGTTCTGGTAATCATTTAGTTTGTACTGCTACCCAGAGATGTTGCAGGATATGATATCGAGCAGGGCTGTGGGAGCCTGCTTTCTTTCCTAGTATTCCTGAACAGGCAGGGAGGGACCTGTGTTCCCACTAGTTCTACTATCACCAAGTGGAATTTGCTGATGAGGTGGGGACTCATTTTCCAGCAAGAACATTGCAAAGTTGCCTCTCCCCACCCTTGTTTCTCTCATCGTGGAGATAATACACTAAGCTAGAAAAATTTAAACTGGAAAGCATCTCTGAAAATAATTTTACATTTCATATTTTTACAGTTAAGAAATAGGAAAGCTAGGGAATACCTGGCTGACTCAATTGGTTGAGTATCCTACTCTTGGTTTCAGTTCAGGTCATGGTCTGAGAGTCATGAGATTGAGCCCAGTGCCAGACTCTGTGCTCAACATGGAGACTGCTTGAGATTCTCTCTCTCTCCCTCTCCTTCTACTCCTACCCACCCATGTGCTCTCTCTCCACGTGTGCTTACTCTCTCCCTCTCTCAAATAAATTATTTAATTAAATCTTTAAAAAAGAGAGAAACAGAAACAGGAAAGTGAGATATTTTATGTCAGCAGAAGCATCATGTGGGAAACATGAAAACAAGGCAGAGAAAATATGATAATGAGCAAAGAGTAATAAACTTCTTCTTTCTTAAAATATAAGGATTATTTTCAAAATAAATTATAGCTACTGTTGTTTAAAACCATTTTTCAATAGCATTTAAATGAAAAACAGTAGGGGTGGAAATTTCTAATAGGGATAAAAAAATGGAATGAAAAAGTAAGATGCTTTTGAATTAAAAAAAATTAATCGCAACATAACTGCAAAAACTCAAGGGTGTGAGAAAAATGTAAAGAAGTAGGAAAAATTATGAATATACCTGTCTGCCAAACCACCATTGGTGTTTTTGCACATTTTGTTCCATCCTTTTGGGGGCTGCATTTTTTTTATTATCTGATACCCCTCATTTAAATGTGTATATGATACTTTTGTGGCTTATTATTGAATTGCAAGTATTTCTCATGTCATATTCTAAAACTTTTATCTATATAACATTGGCTATATTTATATGATGTTCTATCATCATGTCATAGTTCATTTTACTGTCAATTCCAGTTTTATTTCATATTTAGGGTACATATAGTCTTTGCTAAATAAATGGCGTAATAGATATCTTTGTGCATAAGTACCTATCTTCATTTTATTTAATTCTCATATAATAGATTTCTAGATCTGGAAATGCAAGCTGGATGATAAGTAGGTTTTAAAGAGAGAGGGTGAATGTTAGGAATATTTTAAGGAAGTAGAGAACATTTAAAAACTCTAACTTCTAACCTTTCATCTTTAGGAATCTTAAAGTCTACGTATTTTTTTTACAGGAATTCCTTTTCTTCTTCCACCCTCCGTAACACGCGCCCCCCCCCCCCCCCCCCGCGCCTCAGACTTTGGAGGCTTCTTGACTCATCTTCTATGCAAATTAGGAACTTAAGTTTCAATTAAGGCAGAGCACAATATTTAGGTTAAGGAGTCACTTTGCTAGTTTTCCCTATTTCTGTTTCTTGCCAGACCTTATAATTCAGGGCTGTATTTCTTGTCTCTTTTAAAATTTCCTAGAATTTCTCTTAAATGTCACTAATTCTAATGGCTTAGCAGTGGCAGTGCTGCTTTCTGGCAGTGCCCTGATAATGGCATCAAAGCAAAGAGCTAAAATTTTACTCACTTTGATTGATGAGCTCATTTTGTTACAGAGGACAAATTGGATTTTTTTTATATTGGTAATAAAAATTAATGTGCGATGTTGCTTTTCGGATGTTATTGGATCTCTGCCTTAATACAGATTTCAGCAATAAAAACACTAGCAGATATCTTGACCAGAAAGTTACCTCCCTCCCCTTTAAACTACCCTTAAAACTAAAAGGTGCTTTTCTAATTTTGTGATCTTGGTGTGTGCATATATATATGTATGTATTGGTCTCAGTGGGGTTGAGGGCTATGGGAAAAGTGATGGCAGTGGGGTAATACTCTGTCTTTCAATTTTCCATCTAATTGTGATATTTATTTCTTTTTATTTCAGCACCTCCAAGGTTTACAAGAACTCCCGTTGACCAGACAGGGGTCTCTGGTGGAGTTGCCTCTTTCATTTGCCAAGCTACAGGAGACCCAAGACCTAAAATTGTCTGGAATAAAAAAGGAAAGAAAGTCAGCAATCAGAGATTTGAGGTATTAGGTCCATTGTTCTGTTTCTCTGGGGGAGAAGTGTATCTGCTCTATCTTTGGTTTGTATATTACTTGCTTATTTTACTGTGATATGCATGGCCTTCTTTTTGTTGCTTGTGTTGGGAAACTTAGTTCTAAATGGCTTTTTAAAAATGAATTTGTGGGTTCAGGTGACTAACTTTGTATTAGATGGTACCAGGCTCAGGGTTCTTGGGATGCGTCTATTAGCCTCATCCTCAGACTGTTTCCCTGTAAGATTTCAGTATGTGAGTCTCACATCCTCCCACAACAGAGGCTAGAAGGTGAGTGTAAGCTCCCTATGCTCCCAGGTCTCACTGAGTTACTTACTTGTCCCTGGACTAGTGTATATGGACAACTGGATGGTACAGACCAACTAATTTAGGTTAATCAGACTCTACCTCTGTTCTGGGAAGGAAGTTAGCTCCATCCAATCCGATGGCCTGGAGTGGGGAAGCAGTGTTTTCCCATAGCGGATTCAGGCTCCTGTTACAGGGAAGAAGGGGAATGGGTACTGGGCAGCAAATGAAGTTGTCCACTGAATCTCACAGCTGTGTTTTACAAGTACCATGAACTAAAATGGGACATTAACTCAAATGTTGGCCTAAGCATGGCTCTGGAAGAACATACCCAACCAGGATGAAATGGCATTTAAACCTTTGAACAAATTACTCAAGAAAGCTCAGTGACTTGAAGATGATGAAGCATAATTCAGATATTATTTTGAATGTTTTTAGGGAGACTAATGGTTCAGAAATTTGCTCGTTTTGGAGGAGAAAAATAGATAATGATATGCAGAGAAAAGTTGGAAGCAGCACACAATAACATGCCTGAATTTAAGACCTAACGAAAATAGCTTATTCTTAAAGGATAGAAAGACCTCTAAACTGCCCCAAAGTGTAAAACTCACTTTCTCTTAACTGAGTTTCTGACATACTTCATAGCCTAATTTGTAGTTTGGCAAAATAAAGGCAATTTCTGGTCAAAAGAAATACAACAAGTACAAAATTTAGAACATTTTTGATTTTACCCATTTTTACCAGTTTTCACAGAGCAAAAAAAGTCCAACTCCCTTTTTAAAGGGTATAATTAATTACACTGGTAGAAATTTAAATGTAGACTTTAATTTACAAATGATAAATTTAAAATTATGTTTGTTTGACATCAAATACTTACAGTGATTAAACATTAAAAAAAACCTTAATCACTGAGAAGTATTTCCTCTATCATGTAGAAAATGATGTGTGTGTGATCTGTAGTATACATCTCTTTTAGTTTAAATGAATTTGAATTTTATTAATCAAAGAGGATTTTGACATCATACTTGCTGGTGACAGTATAACAAAGATTAAATTATAATAGCAAATGTTTCAAAGCATGAGCTCTACTCATTGCATAAGTCTGAATGAGAATCATATAAACACAGCCAAGGAAAATTAGTTATTTTTACATGAAGCGTGTATATCAAATAGTTTTGAGTCTTGGGTTGATAATCTTTAAAATCTGTAATAGTATATATGTATTTTTGTTTTGCTAGTTTATAAAGCCTATGAGAGCCCTAAGTGAGAATGATTTTGTTTGTTCTATCTCCAGTGGCAATTATAATGTCTGGCTTAGAGTAAGTAGGGCACAATCAATACCGGGTATTAAATAAGATTTTCAATTGGAAATCACAACATTGGCATGTATTGTGTAGCGTAGTGTTTGTTGAAAATGGATAGGTCTACACTAGGAAATAGTTCAGAAATATAAACCTATAGTGACACATAATAGTCTGTTGTTAAGGGAGTAGGTTCTAAGCCTTCTCATCACAGGAAGAACTTTTTTTTTCCTTTTCTTTTTTTTATATCTATATGAGATGTTGGATGTTAATTAAACCTACTGTAATAGTCATTTCAAAATACATGTAAATCAGACCATCACATTATATGTCTTAAACTTTTTACAGTGATGTTTGCCAATAATTTCTTAATAAAACTGGAAAAAATCAAAATTTAAGATGGCATTAAGGATATTTAAGCCTTTCTCTACATTAAGCCATGAGATGTATTATATGTAATATATGTAATACATTTTATATATGTATTTATATTTAGAAATATATGTTTATTTATATGTGTTTATAAATATATATAAATGTCAACTAATTCAAGTACTACTTCAAAAAATGATAATGGTGATGATGATGAGATTAATAAATATGGGGATGAAACTGTGGTGTCCTCTCCCAGTCTTTTCTAAAACTAGGCTGTGTTCTTTCAGCTGGCCACTGAGGTGCTGTGCTTTCTGGTTTATAAACATAAAAATGTTTAAAGTTTATAAATTAAATGTTTATAAAAATATAGAAATGTATATATATGTTTAATTATGGCATACTTGTCAAAGATTCTAGTTAACTATGAAAGTTTTTTTCACAACATGCATGGTGGATTCTTTCTAAAATATGTGCTTGATAGAAATGAAAATAAATTGTGGCATATTGGGAAGTGGGACATTTTGGATATCTCTGAATTGAAAACAGAACACAGAAAGGACCTGAAGTAGGTATATTTTAAAAATATTTGATCTTTCTTCTGTATGTTGACATAAGCACATTTACACACAAAATCGGGGATTAAACACCTCAATAAATGTATTTACAAAGCATTCTCAATTCATAATTTAGGCACATGGAACTATTTATTAGTCACAGGGAAATGAAAAAAAAAAAAAAATCCCTCACCAAAACCGGAAAGCACAGCCCCTCAGTGGGCAGCTGGAAGGACACAGCGTAGTTACAGAAAAGACAAGCAGAAAACTCCACAGTTTTGTCCCCATATTTATGAATCTCCTCATCATCATCATTATCATTTTTTTGAAGTAGTACTTGAATTAGCTGACAAATATCTGGGATTGCTAAACTGCTTCAGAGTGTAGTCCATAAAGATAGTGAATTCAGTCTTACTCTTTAGAACATTAATTTTCTGCCCGGTGAAGCAAGCCTCCATTTTACAGCAAAAATGCCCTAAAAATGCAGAAAACGCTAAGCTAGAACAAACACTGGAATGATTTATAGCAAAATTAATGCATGCCATCAGTCTCTTGGGTTGTAGAAACCATCTCATTGGCTGCCTAAATATTAGATTTATGCAGTTTCTCTTCATGGTTTGCTTCTCCGTACTGTTCAGCATGAAATACTTTAAGCCAGAAGAGCTGTCTGTGGTGGTATACATTATATCTCCACCTTACAGTCCAATTATTGAGTAGGTCCACATAAGCATACATGCTGTGAGAGACAGAAGATAACCTTTGAGAAGGTTATCTCTCATAGCAACAAGTCTCTTGCAAAATTAACAGGAACAAATTGTCCTACATACACATACTAGAATATTTTCATGAGTATACCATGAATGTTTTTCAGTAGACTTTGCATCTGTAGCTACATGCCTTTCCCCTTGTTCAGGAGAAGATTAGTTAAATTAGACCAGTTTTTCCATTTTACTACTATGTATCAAAATTCAGTCTGAAAATGCTGCCGTTTTTAGTCTGAGCCAAAAGACTGGTTCACCACTGTATTAAGGTTTAGCTGAGAGGAAGACAATTGTAACAACACCTGTGACAGCTATTGTTTCCTCTAATAGGTAATAGAGTTTGATGATGGATCTGGATCAGTTCTCAGAATACAACCCTTACGGACTCCACGGGATGAGGCCATTTATGAATGTGTGGCCTCAAATAACGTGGGAGAAATAAGTGTATCCACCAGACTCACAGTTTTGCGTGGTAAGTACTCAAGTGCAAGGTTGTTCCTTGTGTTATTGTTGAAATTCTGTATCCCTGGTGTTCTTTTGAGGGACCACTAAAGTGCCTAGAGTTTTTATGACACTTAAATGGGTAATGAATTTAAATGCAATGTTTATAAGGGTGAAACATTTAGACAGGGAGTGCATGCCTCCTCTCATGATTCTTGAAGAATGCTATCCAGGAAAAAAAAAAAAAAAAGTCAGAGAAATACTGATTTCCAATGCAAAATACCATTATGATTTTTGGTAGAGTACCTAGAAAGGAAATAGGACATGCTCGTCTTTTCAAGTTAGCATTGCTTCTGTATGGATTCTTTGTACCAAGGTTGGCCAGTACTTTTTACAGATTACCACAACTGACATTGATGTTTGCAAAATTAAGGGAACATTTTCTGCCTAAAGATTAGTTCCTCATAAATGAAGCTATTGAGAAAAACAAAGGTACCTTATGTCTTTATGTCAAAAAATATATTTTTATTTCAGTCTTTTATATTTATTGAACATCTGTTAATGCAAAGTGAGTGGAAACAGTGTGCCCCTTGCTGTGTTTCCTGCTATGTGGCTTATGCAGTTTGACCAAAGTACGAGATGACTTGCCAAATCTCTAGTACAGTGGGTTTACTTTCTAGAATTTCTCTAGAACATTAGTACTAGAGAATGAAGGCTAGTGATTAATAATACTCTGTTGTGCATCTCTGCATCAACGTTTTGTGAAGAGATAAGAATATTGCCTGAATTGGCTTCCCTAGTAGTTGACATCTCCTAACACTCTTGTGCCTTTATGTCTTTCTCTCTCACACGCACTTTCATTTGTTTGTTCATTGTGTTTTGCTTTGAACTTCATTTTGCTGGATTCCACCACTTATGAGAATAGGCTTTTATAAGATGAAGGGCAGTGGAAGGAAAAAAGGGATCAAAATTGCATTACGGGGTGCCTGGGTGACTCAGTGATTTAAGCCTCTGCCTTCTGCTCAGGTCATGATATCAGGGTCCTGGGATCGAGTCCTACATTGGGCTCTGCTCGGCGGGGAGCCTGGTTCCCCCTTTTTCTTTCTGCCTGCCTCTCTGCCTACTTGTGATCTCTGTCTGTCGAATAAATAAATAAATCTTTAACAACAAAATAAAACAGAACAAAATTGCATAAACCATAGAGGAAATATAACGTGGATTAAGAACATTTGTTCTCCACTCCATTTTTTCCCATTGTGGTATGTATTTACTTTGTATGTTTTATAAAATCAAAACATTCCCTTCTGGATCTTTGACTACCAAATCAATTCATTAATCCAAGAAACCTAGGAAGTGAGATTATTTACTTATACATCTTATAATAAGTTTCAAATGTTATAAATATCTTACTAAGTCTCAGAAGAAATACTGACCATCTATACTAGATATAGATCTTTTAAATGCATGTAACAGAATGATGCTGAAAAACAAGTAAGTCAGCTTTGAGCTACAATTCCGTCCATTCTGAGAAGTTGTTTACACACAAACTTCTCATTCTCCTATAAACTCATGGAGATGTTGATAAAATATCTGAAAATAAAACTAAATGCTTGATTAGGCTTGCAAATAAGAAAGAAGTTTTCTGGTGCTAAAAACAAAGAAAGAATCTCCAGAGAACAGATAATTTATAATCTCATAACCCAAGATAATAACCAAAAGGATTATATGTTTTAACTGCCAGAGTTTTAGCTCTGCAGTAGCATATAGGCCTAATTAAAACAAAATGAAGGTAAGAAGCTAGATCAGCTTTCTGAAGAAAGGTGAGAATTCTAGCTCCACTTTTATAGTGTAATACTTAGAACTAGAAGCAGGCATAAAAAACAGCCAGATACAGTGATTCTCACAAAGTGTGGAAGAGGCAGCCATGTAAGTACTCACCCCACAGAGATGTCCCCACAATTCAGCATATACAACCCCAGATAAGGCCATTCATACCCAGATGGGCTCATAACTACTAATTCTAAAGCATGAAAGCTAGCTCTCACTCATGAAGAACAGGAAACCCAATCAAGGAGAGTAGAAATCATAGTTTGTGAACTACAAATAATTGTGTCTGCCTTTGATCCTGGTCATGCTCCCAGGGTCCTTGGGTAGATAGCCCTGAGCTGGGCTCCCTGCTCAGAGGGGAGCCTGCTTCTCCTTCTTCCTCTGCTGTGCTCGCATGCGTGCGCGCTCTCCCTCTCTCTCTGCCAAATAAATGAATAAAATCTTCAAAAAAAGAAAATACAGGTTTGAAAAGGTAACAAAGAGTAAAATCTCTCAGGCAAGAATAAGATATTGGGGGGTAAAAAGAGCAGATGGGAGTTAGAAGTCAGATTCTAGAACTGGGAAGATTCTTAGTGACTATGTTTATTAAGACTCTAACACGTACTTCAAGATATATGTACATATATGAGTATACACATATGTGTTCACATAAACTTAACAGGTCTGAAATTGTAGAGAAATTTTTTCAGGTGTTCACACCTGAGACAAACTCAGACTCATTTGTTGATTTTCTTTTAAAATTTTAATCTTCATTTCTTTACCTAGTTTAGAACTAATGCTGTTATGTAGGAAGTGTAATAACAAAGGTATAATAAAGTAAAATCTACCAAAACCTTTTTTTTTTCTTTACCTTCTAATTTCCTTGAATTTGCCCCTTGAAAGGAAACAGTAACAGTCATTTGGCTTGATTTAATCTTTATGCATTGATGAAGAGATTAGCAAAAACTTGGGAGGAAAATATCATTTTACTTGGGCTTTCTCATAGATTTATGTTTTCCTTCCTCCCAGCTGATTAGGGAGAACCATCTCATCTACTTTTATTCAACAAGCTCCCCGATAAAACAAATACATGTGAGCATTTTAAAATGATCTTGGCTTTCTGTGTGAATAGCTGTCATGTATAAGTACCTTGTATGAAAATTTATGATTCTAGTAAAGATAATTAAACCTTTTGTTTTAAAGATTATGTTTAGCAATTTTGGAAATGTTTCATGAGAAAAACCCAAAGGTATTTTAGATAATGGAAAAGTAGTCTAAACATAACTTAGAATACTTTTCATATATCGCTATGGGATGAAATAAATGGGTTGGGAATTATCATTTTTCCCTAAGGTTACCTCGTAGTCTTAAATTTCTAAATAACTAAGTATAATTCTATTAATAACAGTCTGGCAAAATATTCCAATAGTAAAATCACATTCATAGAATATGAACATGGTGTACAGTTAATTAAAATGAATGTGAAGAGTTTCATACTACACTTGTTGAGCTTTGTGCCCATTTTTGAGTTCACTTGCACTTGCAGATCACCTTGGCAGATACTCAAGCTCTGTGCTCTGCAGTTGGCTGATAGTAATGTACACTTTCAGTTAGTGGCCTTCGTCAGATGCCCATTTTGTCCACACGGGTCATTTATTTTTTTCCCTACTTTGCTGACAATGCCAAAAATGTGCCAACTGTCATGATGGGTTTTGTCTAAGTGGCCTGGATGGATATCACTAATTTATTTCACAGAGGCTACTAGAGAACCTAATTAATTGGAGATTTAAACATCTGAACTGTGTGGCTCATGCAGAAGACAGTGAAATAATACTCTGACCACCCATGTGCATTAAAGGGAGTATTTCAGGGGAAACTTTCCCTCTGTAGCTCGCTTCAAATTACCCTTGCTCTGAAAAACTGTTTTCATAAGGAAGGATAACTACAAACTCAGGCTGAACATGCCCTGGAATGAGATATTTAGGCAATTACCACTCATACCCTGTGCACTGTAGTTCACAGAAGAAACAGTATGAGAATGGGGAGCTGAATGCTGTATGTATGGCCCCTTGGTCATATTTTAATTTCTTAGGCTGCCCTGCCTTTGGAAACACAAGCAAAAGCAGCTCCCCTATTCTGCAGTACTTGAGGATGCTGATGTGTGTGTCTGTCATGCACATGTTTTTCCCTCTTGGTCAGAACTTTTAAGTGAAGGCTTCGGATGTCATCGAGAGGTTATTAAGGGATGAGACTTGCCTGATTGTAGAATTGGAAGGTTTTTAGACTAAAAATGAGGTTTTCAAGGGCACAAGTAGGACCAGATAGGGTGTTCCAAGAAGAGGCTCATTATCTAGATGGATTTAGTTCTTTCTGAATCTTTGGTTCACCAGTCATAATTTCTTACCAGTGTTTGTCAGGGGAAGTCTTGTAGTATAAATGTATATAATGATAACCGGGGCTGAAAAGGTTTTCTCAGTTACATGTACCAGCCACTGGGCAGGGAAAACTGAGATATTACCAATTTTGTCTCTAATTGTCTGACTATATATCATGTATCTTGAATTTAAATCCTTTTCAAAGAGTATCCAGAAAGTGCATGTATTACTGTCATCTAAAACAGCATGTAACACATTATTTTTTAAAGCTTAGTGGATTATTCTTGGAGACCTTCCCATTCCCAAATAGCACTGCCCTCAAAACTACTACCAGCACCAGCACAACAAAACAGGGTGTAATACATAACACTGTTGCTCTCGCTTACTGACAGGAAACTAGCTTTTTCATAGAACACACATAAAGTAAAATCATTGCCTAAAAAGATAACTAAGTATGAGACAATTTAATTACCTAGTTTTGCAGATGTATCTTATGAAATGGTACTTATGCTTACTTCACACACACAGATGCATCCTATTTTATGAATGATCACCATCAAGACATAAGACAATATACAAAGTTTCCAAGTCTCAGTCACAGGTAATTTGAGTTCCAGCTCTGGCTCTGTCCCAAAATAGCTACAGTGTCTTAAGCAAATGTGTTAACTTCCATACTTCCTCCTCCTCCTCCTTCATCTTTTTCTTTCTCTTCCTCCTTCTCCTCTTTCTTCTTCATCTATTATTATTTTTATTTTTTTATCTTCACATGGTCAGAGAAGGCAAAGGCACTGGACTGGGTTCACTGAAACCTCTTCTCTCTAGCTTCCTTTGATTCAGTGACATGCCTGTTTCAGAAGCCAGTTCTCGAAAGATGGAAAAAATATGCTCCCTGAAGGTGACTGTAACTGAGGTAGTAAAACACACAGTGAGCAATTGGATGAGACAGAGAAAGCATTTCATTGGGAAATGGAGAGAAATGTTTGCATAATATGTCAGTTTCCAAAAAAAATGTAAGCCATTATAGCAGTTGTTAAAAAAAAAAAAAAACAACTTTTACAATCTTTCAGGGAGAAGGCAGCCGACTCTCTCCACCATTGTGCAGTACCCTGTGATCAGAATTAGCATGTTCATTACAGTCTCATTTTATTAATGCCTCTTTTTGAAGATGAACACAGTTGTCCCCGCTGTGAAAATGGTACTTTGCTGTTTATGTTATAAAGTGGTCGCGGCTGGGGATCCAGGCTAGGAACATTAAAGAACAAAGCACAGCTGCTTGACTGTCACACAAAAGGATTTTTATGAAAGACTGAATCAAAAGGAAGGGTGGCCAACACAGAACAAACTTGCTGACAATTATGGTACTGAGTGAAGATTACTTGAAAAGGCTTATAAAATAGTTGAGTAGTTGGAATAAATTGATAACAACATGATAGAGCCTTCCTGTGTACTCCATTTGCTTGCTGAAAAGTGGTGGTAGTGGGCAGAGCCACGTAAGTCCACAGAAACTTCGGACTGCTGGTAGTATGATCCTGAGTACTTAAAAATAAGTGTTCTTTACATATTAGTGTTCATCAAGGCAGGAGCCCATGTGCACAAGTCCATGGAAGACTGTTTTAAGGAGAGACATGAAAACTGATAACATTTGGGGAAAAGTGCACTTGTGAGCTGAGGCTTTTTCATGTTTCATTGTACTCAGTCTTTTAAGGACCATTCTGTCCCTAAGAAAGCATGCTGCTTTCTTTGAATTGTTATCACTAGTTTTTCCACACTGGGATTATGTCTTAAAGGGCTCAGAGAGAATGAGTGCACTTGTGAATCATTGCATTTAAGTGAGAACATTTTTTTTTCTTTTGACTTCGTATCATTTTTAACCGTTTTAAAATGAATATTAAGTCATGTGAGTATTTACTATCGATTGGCTATGAATGGCACTGTGGAAATGTTGATCTGGAAGGGAATTTAGTGTTTACCTAGCCAATTCTTTTTTTTTTTTTTTTTTTTTTTTCTTATTTTTATTTTTTATTTTTTTTTATTTATTTTTTTTTTAATTTTTTTTTTAATTTCCAGCATAACAGTATTCATTATTTTTGCACCACACCAAGTCTTTTATTTTTGATGTAAGAAACCAAGGTCTAGAGAATCTGAAATGATTTTTTTCCTTGGTCATACAGCTAAGATTTTCTTTGGGTTTCACCCAGTCAGAAATAATCACTGCTGTATTATGCTGTGACAGTGTATTCTCACCCTTAGGTTATTTACTTTTGATGTACTTATAAAGGATATTTTCCTGGAAGAACAATGTTCTTTTAGCTGATCAGCCACAGACAAGTACGACATGAAAGAAAACAGTGCTAACGTGCCATGGGTTTGCAAAGTGTGGAAAAGTCCTACCTTGATGGGAGAGAAGAGACCTCTGAACTGAGGCTTAAGGAATGGAGGATTTTATCAGGCAGAATGAGTGTGAGAAAATATTAGGGATAGAGAAAAACTTCCTGAACATAGTGGCATTGATAGGAAATTGCTAAATATTTGGTGATAGATACAAGTGGGTTCTACCACAGAAATGGAATGAATATATATATATATATTTATATATATGATTTATTATATTATAATATACATATGATTTATTATGAGGAGATGGCTTATGCAATTAAGAAGGGTTACCACTCACAAGATCTGCAGGGTGAGTTGGTAAGCTGGAGACCCAGGGCAGCTGATGATATAGTCTGAACGTTGGCAGGCCTGAGATGCAGGAAGAGCCAAGGTTTCAGGATGAATCTGAAGACAGAAATAAGCTAATGTCCCATTTGAAAGGCAATTAAGCAGGAGGAATTCTCTTACTGGGAGGAGGAATTCTCTTACTAGAAGGTCTTATTCTATTCAGACCTTCAACTGATTGCATGAGATGCACTCACATTAAGAGAGGCAATCTGCTTTACTGGCTCTATTGATTTAAATGTTAACCTCATCCAAACCCTTTACAGTAACACTCAGAATAAGCTTTGGCCAACCATCTGACCATCTTATGGCCCATTCAAGTTGACACATGAAATTAACCATCACAGGTGGGTATAAACAGTAGTACCTCAAAATAGAGTAGAAGTAAAAAGGAGTAATGGAAGAAAATGAGGTTGAGACATACTTCATTGGCTAAAGAGAGCAAACTGCAGAAGCAAGCAATCATGTGACTAAGTTAACATAAACTCTCTCTATATGAGTTGAAATTTGCAAAGGGATTTGCTAAAATACTTAAAAGTAATATGGTATGCAATTCACAATCCTTTCTGTATAATTGGCGTTTATAATTGAAAATTGAATATTTGATTGACTTTCATTGATAAAATTTGAACAATTAAAAAAATAATTTCCTGGTTTTCAAAATTAGCTTTATTTTAAGCTACTAATTAAGATGTAGTTTTAAAAGTTGGACATGCATAATTTATTGGGATTTAGGGCATACATATACTGAATGCCCCATCTAAGGTTTAATTATCAAAATCCTAATTACATATCTCCTTAAAAGATCATATAACTTAATTTTATCTTATTAAAAACAAACAAACAATGACTTGTGAATTAATGCCACATTAAACACAAGTAGGATGACACGCATTTTAATTTCCTTAATATATTTTATTAAATAACAGGAAGATTTAAAGACTATCTTATCTATGGTCTTTCTAAATCAAATTGTGTTTTAATTTATATATTAAAACTGTCCACACTTTTTTTTTTTTTGTATCTTTAAAATTATTCTTGGTTTTTATACTTCACTCTTGCATTAACTACATATTTTCACACAATGGGTTTTAGTCTAACTAATAGATGTGGACACAAGTATAGCACTGTTAAATTTTTCCTCATGCTTTATGAGAAGTGTGTTCAGATGATAGGTCTGATACTTGCTTGGGTCTTCCCAGAAGAGATCTTACATATTTCAAAGTATAACACCAAAAGAGCTATTTAAAGAAAGAAGCTGTGTATCATGAGTAAGACTGGCAAATCAATATTAACACTTTTCAATGGACATGTGCACTTTTTTGTGTGTGTGCATATTTATTTAATTCCTTGGGTATACACAGATCTACCATTTATCAGATAACTAGAAAATCAGTTATAGTAGAAAAATAATGTATAATAAACAATTTTAAGGACCTTAATAAAGTTAGTTATTAGTTATCAGTACTTATACATTGTATAGTTAAACCAAATGTTCTATTGGGGAAGTATATTTATGTACATAAATATGTGCATGTGTGTTTTGTACATGCAATGTTTACAAATAGTATATGTATACCCTGCTTAATTTGCTTCATAGCACTTTATATTATGTGAAATTATATTCCACTTCTTGAAACTTTTATTTTATGTGCCCCTCCCCCCTTCTCCTTCGTGTATAAGCTCCATTGCATTTTTCTCTGACCTAGAAATATTCATAACACTTACTGGTCACCCAAAAAATATTTGTGGAATGAGTGTGTATATATATATAAAGAAGGATATATCGATATGGTTGAGTAAACACATATGATGTAGTAAGAGATCATTTGGGTAGTAATTAATCTCACTTTACATACATGGGAAGAAATTGATCATTATTCTAATGGCAATTGTAGGATGGAAGGTGAATTTGAGAACCAGAAATCCAGACAGACAGAATGGAAACTAGAAAGGGCATAGTTGAAAGAGAGGGAACTACTATGGAAAGGGAATATTCTTTGTAGCTAGATAGGCAAGGGTTCATATCAAGAGGTCATTTTTTCTGATTCTGTGGGGTTAGACACATTATGTGGGCCTAAACTTGAAGCTCCTTATCTTTAGAGTGGAAGATAATCCTAGCTACCATTTAGGGTTGTTTTTAGAAATTTTTTAAAAAAGATTTATGTATTTATTTGACAGAGAGAGACACAGCAAGAGAAGGAACACAAGCGGGGGGAGTAGGAGAGGGAGAAGTAGGCTTCCCACTGAGCAGGGAGCCCAATGTGGGGCTCGATCCCAGGACCCTGGGATCATGACCTGAGTCAAAGGCAGCCACCCAACTGACTGAACCACCCAGGTGCCCCTGTTTTTAGAAATTAATGATATAAATGTGTAAAGCATGTGGCACAGTGATTTAAATACAAAAGTTGCTGAGAAATGGTTATTTCTTTCCTTCTCTCTTCATTGTCCACTTGAAGCTGAGCTGTTTGGTTTACCCGTTTGCATGCTGTTCAATCTCCAGCATCTAGGACAGTGCCTGGTACATAGTAATTCAATAAATGTGCATGAAGTGAATCTGTAGCTTTGATGATGGAAGGGGAAGATCAACAATCCTGGAGAAGAAGTTTCCTATGACTTACAAAACATTGCTTAACATCAATGACTGAAAATTGGCTTTGCACAAGGAAATAAGGTGACGTGAGAGTCTGAAACCATGCAAATACCAAGTTATTTGGAATGACTGAAGTTCAAGTATTGGTGCAATGATCTCTAATATACAATATCAAGAATTTTAGCTTCATTTTTTCCCTCATACATTTGTGCTTAATATTGTATTAACACATATTTCCATAGTCTTCAGAATGCTTGTACATCACTACCCAGTAGGCAATTGGTTGGACTGCCTCTGTCAGACTAGAGTCATACATAAAATATGACCTCAGTTCTATTACACTTGGACTGTTCTAGGTCGCAGAATAGATAAAAACCTGTAATTGTTTTAAATGTCTATGAAAATGCAGCACCACTAGTTATGCATTTTAGAAGAAGTAAGAAAATTTCATATATCACGGGGCTTGGGTGGCGCAGTTGGTTAAGCATCTGACTCTTGGTTTCAGCTCAGAGATGTGAGATTAAGCCTTGTTTTGGGCCCTGCATTCAGTTCAGTTTGCTTGAGATTATTTCCCTCTCTCTCCCCCGCGCACCTGCTCACACACACTCTCTCTCCCTCTCCTTCTCCCTCAATCAAATTAAATAAATAAATAAATAAAGGGATGCTTGGTGGCTTAGTTGGTTAAGCATCTGCCTTTGGCTCAGGTCATGATCCTGGCGTCCTTGTCTTGAATCCCACATCAGGCTCCTTGCTGGGCTGGGAGTTTGCTAATCTGTCTGCCTGCTGTTCCCCATACTTGTGCTCTTTCTCTGACAAAAAAATAAATAGAATCTTAAAAAAATAAATTAATATTTTTTTTAAAAAGCCCTCAAACATTATATCAATATTTAAAGAGGTACTAGAAAAAGGTTTTGTTTGGTTGGTGTTTGTTTTTGACTTTTCAGTTATCTATGCTACCACCTTTGGTGTAGCAGGTGATGGAAGGTGTGAATATGATTTCAGGTTCTGCTGGCAGACAGACCTGAGTTCAAATCCTGACTCCATTGTTTGCTCTGTTGCTCTATACACATTTCTCAACCTCTCTCGGCTTCAGCTTCTTTATTTCTCCAGCAGAGATAGTGAGAAAAATAACTCCCTGAACTTGAGAGAATAATCACAGGAGATGATGCCCATAAAGCTTTTTAGCAAAGTGGTAAGCCCTCAGAAATGTGAGTCATTGTGGTGAATATTGGTATCCTCACCAATATCACTACCACCAGTACTACTATTAAAATTATCAGTAAAGAATTGTAACTTATTTGGATTAAAAATCATTGCCATATGTGTGAAGAATTTTCTGGTACAAGCAGACCATCTTTCTAAGTCTGGAAAGACACATAATTTTATAGTTGTTAAGTCAGGCTGTCTTGTCCACTGAATAATTCTGTGCTCCAGATGGGTGAGCCACCAACTGACTAGTTGGGCTCCACAGAGCCCATGAAATTGGAGTGTCATCTTCTTGTAAGTGATTGAGGAGTGTATTTTAGAGAAAATGAGATGAAGCTTTTCTTTTTATCCTAAACAGAGTTATCTTCATGCTTTGACTAGAGGTTTCAAGAGAGTAGGGCTTTGTTTTCTTCAAGATTTAGCATGCAGTGCCAAGCTTGACACGTTATAAATTTTCAGTAAATATTTGTTGAGGAGTGAACAAATGACAAGTTTAACAAAGAAGTTTCTAAATATTTTGTTCCAGAACTACATCATTTCAGGTTTTATTAAAAAAAACAAAAACAAAACAAAAACAAAAACCAACACCTCAGAAATAACTAAATATGTTTGTGTTGCTTCCACATTTAGAAAAGGTACAGAGTGCATGAGAAGGAATTTGTATTATTCATTTATTCATGAATTTATTCGTTTGATGATATGGTTCTCCCTTATCCCAGAGATTGTGTTAAGGGCTGGCAATAAAAAGATGGAAAAAACTTTATTACCACCTGCCTTCAAGGAAGCTACAGTCACTTGACAAGAAACAATAATTTTTGTTAAAATGACAAGGCAGTTATACATATAATACTGTGGCTGGGGATAATGAAGGCTATTTTTAGAAGTGTGTTCACAGGAGTTCAGCTTACACCATTCTAAGCTAGTGCCTGCGTAAAAACTAATGTCTCCTTGAGTATTCCATCAGTATGTCAGTAAGGTTTGTTGAAATGTAAGATGTGTTTGACATATGAAGCCTCAACTGACAGAAAAATTAAACTCACCTTTTTTTCTGATGAGTAGAAATGTTCTGAGAGAGAATTATGTTTTATTCGTAGAATGATTTGGGATATACCTTGCTTAGGTTTTGAGAAAATATGATGTAATAAAAAAACTTAAGACATTACCTTCAAAGTAATATTCCCATTTGTTTCTCTCCCAACTAATAGTAAAACGGATTTTTATGTCTGCACTTACCATTTTTTGACTCCTTTTTGATCTAGGTGGAGATGACAATGCATACCTAAATATGAAATGATTTTAATAAAATGTCTTAAAACATTTTCTCCTTCAGAAGGCTTCATTAAAAAAATTGATTTTCATAGTAAAATATTTACTTATTAAAAAAATGGGAGGTTAGGTGTTTTTACCCTTAAGGAAAAGTCATTAGCATAAGCTCCAAAACAGGACTATTCTAGGTACTTTGTTTCCTAAAGCCTAGCAACTTGGGTTGGCGCCCTGTACCCTAAAGGATCTTCTGTTTACACTCTGGTTTTATGAATGTCATTATATCTTATGATGAAAGATCTGAATTTCCAGGTATTGCCAAGCCTGTTCTAAACTGACATCAAGTGCTACGGCCGACTTACTGGGGGAGGGGGTCCCATTAATCTTTGTGGCAAAGATGCATTAATAAAGTTAGCACTCACTGGCTCAACAGCTACTGAAATTCCCTCACCTCAGCTTACAAACAGATAAATCATCGCCTAGGAGAAAGAGTCCACTCTGACTTAAATTATTTTTCTCAATAATTTACCATAAACCCACAACAAAGAGCCAAGGATGATGTTTAATGCTAGCCTGAAGGACTGGGATTTGGGCCCAGAAGGACTGGAGTTTGGGCTAATCTTGTCCTACTTCCTTATCAACATGTTTAAAATATGCCTCTGCTAATTTGAAAAGAAACAAAAAATGTTGACATAGTATGTTTCAAGCAAGCCTGACTAACTACATGTAAACAGCATTGATCAGGGTCAAGGGCCATTCTTCTTGTATCTTTCAGTGATAAATCCTTGGTCAAGGACCCTCACCAAACCTTCACTGTTTTTTGGTGCCAGAAAATCTATTAGGAATGGGAGAGGGGAAGTAATCTGGCATGGAGTTGAGGTAAAGACAGATTGATCCCTGCAGCTAAGAAAGCCTCAGAGTCAAAGCCCTTGCTTGCACGGTGCCTACCAAAGTCTTAGGAGGGCTCAGGAGTATGTGCAGTTGATAATATGTTGTTGGTTTTTTTTCCCCTAAAATTTGTGAAAGTAATATTTTTGCTTTTATTTTCATAAACTAGGTCTTTTTAAACTTTAGATTTTACAAAATCTGGCTCTGCCAATGAGATAAAACCAAGGAAAAGAAGATCTGCATTCCGTTTTGATTGATTAAAAAAAAAAAAAAAGATAGCTATCCCCATGAATGCACAGATGCAAGCGTAATATGGAAGAGCTAATGTCTTTCCTGGCTCACCCTCCATTGATTAGCATGGAATTGAAAGAATTTGCCCAGGGTTTATACTTCTGAGTTCCAAGTTTATGAAGAGTATCTTTAGCTATGTTTTCTTCTTCTTCTGTTGAACATACAGTCATCCTCATGTGGTGAGTGCAGATTGCTCTCTCCCAGAACAGGGTGGCTGTGCACTCACACAGGGGTTCTGTATACTAACCAAACTTAATCTAGTCCCTCTTATTCCTCCATTCTAAAATGCTGGTTTTTCAGTTGCTTCTTCCATGTGAGTATCACCACCTCCACCAACACTGAGGCAAAAATAATCTTTTCTGCAAGACACTACATATTCCTAATTTTAATGTAATCTAGTTCTAACATTTGTTTTCATTACTTACTAAAATTCAGCAGATGAATTTCTGAGCTTACATGAAGACAAGGGCAGGAGTGGTAAGGGCTGCTACCTTCAAGGGTTTGTCTGTAAAATGAAGATTTATAGATCTTTGGATTCCTTTTCTCAATATTGGGTGGAGAAAGAAAGAATGGAAGAGAAGAAGGGAGGGAGGGAGAGGAGAGGAGGAAAGAGGAGAGGAGAGAAAGAAAGGAAAGAAAAATAAAAGATTTCTGCAGAATTAATAGTCATCTAACATGCAAGTCAGTTTGGGAATGTATGAATTTTCGTACGTAAGAATTCCCTCTATTAGATCCAGAAAGTTCTTTAACCCTGAAAGGAAAACTGCTAAGTACATGATGGACGACTAAGTGAGGGTCCCAGTTCACAGGGACCAAAGTTCAAAAGTTGCTTGACCAAAATCTCATAGATATTAAATGTGGCTGATAACCAGGTCTTCTGACTCCAAGTCCTTTTCTCTGTTTGCTACCTCATGTTCCCCTCTGGTGTTGTATTGCAAACGGTACAGTTGAATATAAAGTGATATGGATGAGTAAGAGGGATTGATCTTGGATCCCTAGTACAGGAATGAGAATGTGTGACAAATATCTTAATGGTAGTGAGGAGCGCCACAGGATCGGTTGCTTAGGGCCTTTTTGTCATCAACCTTGAGTTTCTTAACAAGAGTAGAAAGAGAGCTATTAGAACATGAAAGGGTGGGGTGGTGTGGAATGTAAGGGATAGATGCAAAAAAAAAAATGCATTAAAATATGTTCATTTTAAGGAAGACTTCAGGACCCCCAAAAGGCTGATTATAAGAATGCTTCCTAAATGTCTGTCTGAGGCAACCATTGGAAGTTAGAAGGTTGGCACTGGTCACATCAGTTGTTGGAACAGACTTGACTTTCCCTTTAAAATCTCTGGTTGATGGCAATTATCAAGATCCCTTACTATCAGTCTGATAACCTAAGAAAATTGTTCAGAGAAGCTTTGAGCACCATTCCTGACTTTTTAAACAATATGTTTTCGTGAAAATTAAGAGTCCAGAGTCAGATTTATTTGTTCTTCTTGAATAGTGTCAGTTATAAAAATTGCTGAACTAATTGGAAAAAACCAAGCCCTCTGTATTTATAGTCTTTTTGAAGTCTTTATCAAAGAATCAAGAACATGGTAATCTCTTTTTCAGAGATCAAATGTCTTACCGTTATAGGAAAATATTCTCTTTGCTATATCCCACAGAGGGCTATTTTGTGAAGTTAAGTGTTCTTTCACTGTCTGTCTTGAACAGCAGTTGGTGGAAACTTTATATGTCTTATTTTCGAGGAGGTGACTTTAAATTCTTATTTTAGGCAAAAGCATCTGCAAATTAAGACTGCAGAAAGCAGCAGAAAGAAGATCCTCACAGCTCTACTCAGTTGGACAATTCTTCATTACACTGACAATTTAATTGGGTGTAAAAAGAAATGGCAATTTAAAATCAAGGTCTTTAAGTGGGACAATCTACCAGTTTCAGAGTTAGGATTAAAAAAAAAAAAATCAGGGTGCCTGGGTGGCTCAGTGGGTTGGGCCACTGCCTTGGCTCAGGTCATGATCCTGGGGTCCTGGGATTGAGTCCCACATCAGGTTCTCTGTTTTGGCGGGGAGCCTGCTTTCCCTTCTCTCTCTCTGCCTTTCTGCCTACTAGTGCTCTCTTGTATGTAAAAAAAAAAAAAAAAAAAAAGAAAAAAAATATCGACAAGACTCAAAGAAGGTACATTTTTAGTTCTCTAGTTAGTTATTTCCTATTGAGTATGTTCTGTGCTGAAATTGTCCCATCAGATGTGCCTTTTTAAATTTTTTTTTTAAAGATTTTATTTATTATGACAGAGAGAGATCACAAGTATGAAGAGAGGCAGGCAGAGAGAGAGGGGAGAAGCAGGCTCCCTGCTGAGCAGAGAGCCCGATGCGGGGCTAGATCCCAGGACCCTGAGATCATGACCTGAGCTGAAGGCAGAGGCTTAACCCACTGAGCCATTCAGGCACCCCCAGATGTGCCTTTTAATGGCAACTTTTGCAGAAGAATTTGAAGATAAAGAGCAGAAGAAATGGAATTCACTTTTTTGTGCATGCACACAGACACATATAGAAATGCTTCTTTTTGTGAATATTCATTCAGTTTATTGTTATTTTGGTGCTTCAGTGATTACTGTTCTAATTCAAACAATTTGGATGTTTTGGGTACTTTTAAATAGGAATGAAGTTGGCATTGCTTGTCTCATGAGGGAAAGGTTGTATTTGACTTATCCATGCTTGTGTGCCCAGCACCCATGCAATGGGTTCTACGGAGTGTGCACTCAAATATTTGTTGAAATAATATGTCAGGTAAACTTTACAAGTTGAAATTACTTGAGTGACATATCTGAGGTTGCCTAGTAATTAGAAATTGAAAAAAAAACAAGCTCCATATATCAGGTTTTGCACATTCATTTGATGAGCAGTCATCAACCATTTCTCCAAAATGGTATTCCAGTTCCTTCTCCTCAGAACTGTACGTCAGTCAGCTGCCTCAGGTTTTAAGAGGGTATTTTGTGGACCAGCCCTTATCACTGAATAGAAATTTCCCTTCTCCTCTTACTTTTCCCCTCCTTTCTTCTTTTTCTCCCTTCTTTCCACAAATATTTTAGGTATTTGTAATTAATAGCCATCAATTTGCTTTATACCCCATGAGTCACTTAAATTTCATGAATTTTCAGATGGAAATATACTTATTTCTTTTACAAAGAGGGACCATCTTTTACAAAAAAGTATTTTTAAAGATGAATATTTTAGACAAAAGCTACAGAAAGTAGATGATGGTTGTGCTCATAAGGGTGTTTGACTAAATGTCATCTTATACACTATTAGTCCCCATGAAACTGTTACCAACTACATTATTTCTAAAGAAGAATAGCTATGTTTGTGCCAACAGAAGTTCTGGGTAAGTTTTAAATCAGCTGGTGAAGATAGTCTCAGCAAGACAGAGGACATAATCACTCCGGGAAGATTAATAACACATCTAAATTGTTAGCATGTTTAGCCAGAGTAATTCAGAGGGGAAAACAAACAAACAAACAAACAAAAACAAAACTAGGAGGGAAACTACATAGACCTCTATAACAAAACCAACAGTTACCTCTCTCCCTTGAAAGACGGCTCTGTGTATGAGATAAACTGTTAGGGAATCTCAATTTAGTCAGGTTACAGGTCTGATAGGAATATACCTGTTTTTTGAGGAGAAACAGTGAATTCCTTTTCACTAATTATTATCACTAATAATTCCGTTAACCATAGATCATAATTGAGAATCTCATCTATGTCTATCATTCTTTTTATAAAAGATTTTATTTATTTATCTGAGAGATAAAAAGACAGGACAGAGCATGCAAGGAAGGAGGGAGAGGCAGAGAGAGAGGGAGAAGTAGGCTCCCTGTTCAGCGTACCCTGATGAGCAGGGAGCCTGATGCAGGGCTTGGACCTGAGATCATGACCTGAGCTGAAAGCAGATGCTTAACCAACTGAGCCACCCAGGTACTCTATGTTTACCATTCTTTATTCAGTCTTCCATTGGATTTGAAGTAAGACATCACTGTGTTCAATTTTGAGAAGAATGGATTCTTAAACATACTGGCTTTAAAATTCCATGAAAAGATGGTTGCTATAATACTTGTAAGGCAGAGTGTTAAGTAAATATTAAATACAAAATGTTGTTATGAAGGCCACATTTTTTTTTAAGATTTTATTTATTTATTTGACAGAGAAAGATCACAAGTAGGCAGAGAGAGAGAGGGAAGCAGGCTCCCCGCTGAGCAGAGATCCCAATGCGGGACTCGATCCCAGGACCCCGAGATCATGACCTGAGCCGAAGGCAGTGGCTTAACCCACTGAGCCACCCAGGTGCCCCGAAGGCCACAGATTTGATGAAATTTTGAACGTGGGGATATTTAGAAGCTCATCTGCCAGGTTACATTTGAAAAGTTTCCTAATGTCTCAGCACTCTTGTAAGCTTGGTGGGGACTCTGTTATCTTTTTGACAAGTTCATTGGCCTATTGCAACTTGTTTGATTTGTGCTTATGTTCCAGTACCTAAAATAATATTAATTTCTTGAATAATTAGAAAGTCTGAATATGATGTTTCTTCATAAATGGGACTATAATATATGCCAATATTAGATCAGTAATTCACTTCTTTATGTTTGCAGTTGCTTAATTAAATCTTCTTTATAAAATAGCAAAATTCTTATGTATAACCTTCTCTTTAATATTTGGGGAAAGTGTATGGGCAGGAGGGGATGAATGATTTAAATGGTACTAAATCAGTCAAAACTATTTTCTCCATGAAGGTATAATCAAGACTGTGGATGTAGCACGGATTAGCTAACATACATTGATATTTTATTGGAGCTATAATGTGTATTGATTCCATGTTGAAAATTTTGAGTAAGTCTCTTTGGAATGAGGTAAAGGATGAAAATCATTATTTCTCAATAAGAATACATTTATTATTTGAGGCAAGTGTTTTCCTCTCTAATTGATTTTGTTTCAAATGCCAAATCAGTTTTTTCCTAGTTTTGAGTTATAATAAAGCTAAGTAGAAGTCACAGAAAGACACTGAAAGTATATGGGTACCATGCTAGATTTTGTGTGTAGGATATTCACTTAAAATGGTGTTGGTTTTATTGGACATTGTTGTCTCTGAGGCCAGTCTGTTAAGTAATGCTTATGAAAACATATAACTAAACTTTTCATAATAGAGGAGTTACTTTTTTTTCCCAAAGCACCATGAAAAGCCACTATCTACATCTAAGAGGATAAATGAAATGACAATAGGCCTAATTTGGACAGCTTTCTTCCTTTCTTTCTTTCTTCTTTTTTTTTTTTTTTCATGTTTAAATAGATGTGATAGCTTACTTTACCAAAGTGAGCACACTCAATTTTGTATGAATACTTGGTGTGCTTAGTGTGCCCTCCTTGAAAAATTTGGGCAATAAGGTTTAATTGCATGCTCATCAAGCAAATAAACTGGGTGGGATATTTTTCTGAGCGGTGGGCTCTCACAGCTCCCATTGATGTTAATGGGAGTTACACGTGTATATTGAGGAGAGAATAATATAGCCTTTGAAGCTGGAGTTGCTAGTTGAATGCTTTCCTCAGCTGTGCTCAGCTTCACGGGCTAAGCTGAGTTAGAGTGGTCTACAGTGTCTAAGATGTCAGTCTTTGTAAAGCCCCCAGAACGTTATCAATGCAGACTGCAGACCGGCAGTCAAAGAAGTGGGGTTTGGGGGAGGGAGAGACTTTCTCTACCTCAAATGGAGAAAGAATTTTCAAGTCAAACTAAAGAAGGAGCAAAGAACTCAAGAAGAGACATTCCTTTCCTTTAAAGTGGCATGAGTTGGTTTAGTTCAGAAAGTGGAAAAGTCCGAGCCCCTCTCCTTTGGGAGAGCTGTCTGCCCTGTGTGGATTCATCATACTCAGAACTGAATGATGTGCCCTTCTGTCTTGCACTTTGGCCAGCGGATAAGCAGAGGACGTACTTGCCCTGGTATGTGATTTGTTCATGTTGTACCTCCCTAGATGTTGTCTATGATCCCAAGTTTCCAGGCTTCCTATTCCCCCTCTTTTTCCTTGCAAAAACTCCTTTCAGCAGTAGTCTTTGTAAGGATATGAAAACGTTGTAGAGCAGTCCCATCTTATATGCAGGTGATGTATTCCAAAATCCCCAGTGGATTCTGAAATGGCGGATAGTCCCAAACCTCACATATACTATTTTTCCCCCTAGACACACATACTTACAATAAAGTTTAATTTATTAATTAGACACAATAAAAGCAATGATAATAAGTGATCGTAGCAATATACTATAATAAAAGTTATGTGAATATAGTCTCTCTTTCTTAAAATAGCTCATTGTATTGTACTTACCCTTCTTCTTGGGATGATGTAAGATGATAAAATGCCCACATGATGAGATAAAGTGAAATGAACGACATAGGTGTTGTGACATAGCATCAGGCTACCATTGACCATCTGATGAGCTGTTAGAAGGACTGTTTCTCAGCTGTAGTTGACTATGGGTAACTGAAACTGCAGAAAGAAAAACCACAGATAAGACTACCATAGAATTCTCTATCGTAGGGTTCTTTAAAAACAGGAAAATGGTATAGAGGGTACGGAGTGCATGGAGCACTGGGTGTGGTGAAAAAATAATGAATACTGTTTTTCTGAAAATAAATAAATTGAAAAAATTTAAAAAAAAAAAGGAAAATGGAATTGACTTACTCCTTAAAAAAGATATCTTCTCTACTAGAGTTGATCATCATCATTCATGGATTTCATTTTTATGAATTCCCCTACTTTTTAAGATCTATTTGCCACCCCTAAATTAATACTCATGGCACTTTGATGGTCATTTTACAGAGTTGCAAAAAATTTGTGTCACCCACTGTGCATGTTCCCAGCTGAGGTCAAAGGAGGTGACCAGTTCATGCTGTTGGTGTAATTAATACAAGAGTAATGAATTCAAAGGTTTGCTTATCTTATGACCAGATATAGATTTGCCTGTATTCAGTCTGATAAGACTCCCCACAGATTAATGGTGGGTACTATAACGAAATCCAAGACAAAATCTATGGCTAGCTCAGTATAATGCCATTTCTGTTCTGGAAACAAATCATGTTTACTCATAATGTGTTAGTTATGCCATATTTATGTCTAAAAGGCTGTATAATTAATATAATAATGCAGTATCAAAAACCAAATAAGAGAAAGTTATATTCTGGTAAATTGCCTTCCAGATTTACCAAACTATATAGAGTTTTAATTTTACTGTGTTTTAGGGGA
Source organism: Mustela erminea (assembly GCF_009829155.1). Taxonomy (NCBI): domain Eukaryota; kingdom Metazoa; phylum Chordata; class Mammalia; order Carnivora; family Mustelidae; genus Mustela; species Mustela erminea. Next base: position 59,641,510 of record NC_045625.1, read on the forward strand.
AAATAATAGTTCAGGAATAACTATATTCTTCTCTGAATAGGAACTGTCTCTAAGAAGACAGACTATTCATTTAAGAAAGTTCTTACAGAGAAGACAGTTGGGCTGAGATGTGGAAATGCAATTTTTCTGGTCCCTCAGGGGCTTAAGAAAAATAACTAAACCAGTTCTGAAGCTGGTGGTTGCCCCTGTGGACTGACATGTAGAAGAGGGATTAGACTCATTTTATGTTAGCTCAGACAGCCCAATGAGGATTGGAGAGTGGCAGATTTCTGGATTGGTCCCACAAAGAACACTGGAATGATCTTAGCTTCCTGAAATTACCAGAGCAATTTTAGGAGGTAGAGATGAATGATAATTTTCTGGGAGTGCTGGAAAGGCAGAGGATTTAGGCTTTGGGTAGAAAACATGGTGTGATGATGTCACAGATTCTGTGGTGCTATAATATAATGATCTGCCTTTATTCCCACTTGGATTTATTTTTAGTTAAAGGAAAAAAAAAAACAAAGAAAGAAAAAAGAATCACTAGAGGGATAGTCTAACCCTCTAGGATGAAGGTGTTGGTCTGTGATAAAGCCCACGTTCTCAGCAGCAGTGTCAGCGATAGGCCCAGTTCTTCTCTTCCCCTGTCCTCTCTTCCTCCAAAATGGGTGAGGTGATTAAAACAAACAAACAAAAATGCAATTTGTCCTTTAAAACATTTGCCATGTAACTTTGTCTTGATGTGTCCATAATTTTTAAATTTGCTTTTCAAAAGTCATGTATGTTAAAACCTATTATGTATTGGATATAATAGAAAACTACATACTCCCTCATACACACAGGAGATAAGTAAAATATAATCCCTTTATTAATGAAATAAATCTTAGGGTTGTGTCATTGGCTGATAGAATGGGGAGTGTAAACATGCTAAAGCTTAGCTTTTGATGTGATATACTAACCCTGTTGTCAATTTAAATATCTAATAATATCTAGTATTCTGTAGTAAGTCTTATCAGTGCTATCATAGCTAATCATAGAACTGTACTGATTCAAAGTCATTTATTGTAATTTGAAGTAATCACACCTGAGATAATTGGTAAGCCATGCTAATAATTTTTCAAGGAAGATAATGTGAAATTTCTTGTGTTTATTTTCATCTTAATAAATTTCTTTTTAATTTTAAAACATATGTAAATGATACAGAAATACATTTTCTTTCAAACCATTTTACCTATTTCACACCATAAACACGGAAGATGCTCTTCATCACCTCCTCCCTCAGAAGTGGTCACATGTATATATCTTCCCAGACCTTTTTCAGTATACTGTGGGTTAATAGCTGTGGAAGGCATACATTGGGGTTTACAGTTTTTATCTTGTTTTTCTTTAACCAGTATTTCATAGATCATTCTGCAGTTTGATTTTATTTTCACAGAACAATATTTCACCTGCTACCATGTCGAAACATATAGATCCACCACTGGGAGGTTACACAGCTATCTGTATAATGCAGTGTAACTTACTCCATCGTTAATGACTGCTCCAAACCCAGCTCATACAGCGCATGCCACAAACACCCTCAAAGATGCCTTGCTGCACAAGATAGGATTGCAGTAGGGTTATCACCTACAGGTAGATTCAGTCTCATTTGAACTAGTAACAGTATGGAGCTGTAGGTGGATTATGCATAATGATTGATAAAATGGACACTGCTATGTAAGGATTAATGCCGCCAGTGTAATTGGAAGTATTTTGAATTATATTTTGAATAAAGTATTTTGAATATACAATACACAAAATGTATTTTGTGTAAAGTATTTTGAGTTACTATTTTGAAAACAACTCTTTCGTAGTATGAATTACATATTCATAAATCCATATATTCTTGAAAAGTTATTTTAATGAATATTTTTCATGTCTACTCAAGATTCATTTTAGACTTATTTGTCATTCTAAGTTTTAACCAGAACTCACTTTTTCTTGGTGTTTGGTGACTTTTTTTTAAACATAATTTTTATGAGAGTTATTTTTATAGAGATTGTATGGACACTTGCAGCAAAAAAGAGAAAAACACACTAGCAGCTAAAACTGACTTCTATACTAACTTTTAATGCAACAGAGACTTTAAGGATGGAAAAAGATTGTTTTTTTTAATTAAATACTACTGCTTTAAGCACCTGGGCCACATGTAGAGAAATGTTTTCCCTAATATCAATCACTCCTACAAAAGCTGTGTCATGGACATAGAAACTCACACAGATACTTAAGAACGTAGATGATAGTGCCACAGCAATTGTGAACCTTTTAAAAGTTAATACATCCTTTGGTAGAGTTTAAATGCCATGGTTTGTGCACATGAAAGATACACAGTGTCAGGGCTATGGCATTCCGTTTGGACAATGCTAAAGCAAAGACAACTAAGTATCACCTGGTTTGGGATTGAGGCCTATGGTCTACTTGTCAATGAACTTGAATGACTGGGCCCCTTGTCCCATCCAGTGGCATTTTGTATACTAACCCAGTGAAGATGGAGCTTCAGAAAATTATTCCAACTGATGTGGCATAAATCCACCAGGCTTTAATTTCCCAGCAGAAACACATTTCTTACTATTGACTGACTTAGGACCCAGCCATGGTCTTTGGGACAGACATCTAGTTGGCACAGGCTGGCTCTATGCTTCCCAGTAATTTCCACATTGCTCCAGGTTGATCTCAGTCGAAGGAACTATAGTTTAAGGACCTGATTTTAGAGTTTTCACCAGACAGGAGCTGCTGCGGCACTGGTTCTTTGCTTCCTGCTTGGGCAGACTCACCGGGATCAGCCACTGTCAGTGGTAACCTGCCTAAAACTGATTAGAGGATTTTCTTGTGGACACAGAACCTCCCTCGTTTCCCTTCAAAGGTGAAGCATCTGGCCTACTGGCCTAGAGGTGTGGAGGGGCACTTGACTGTCATGGTGGGAGAGTTTCCATGGGAACCACCTGCCTTCTTCTGTGCCCTACTGTGCTCTGCAGGATGCTGGAAAGTAGAAGGAAAGTGCCCCTTGTTTCCTACTAGACCAGGGTTGAGAATAGCCCTTCTTGTGCTTAGATGGTTCCACCAGTATCAGTGCGTCCCAGAAAAGGTTTCGTCCTCTCCCCATTGAAATAAGCTCCCTTCCAGGTACCATGTTCATCTTACAATCCACAGCCTCACCGGGCTTCCATGCTGCTCCTCAGGTCAGAAGTGTCTGCATTTTTGTTGACTTCTTTCACAGTCTTGCCTTTTCTGATATAGGCAGTCCCACACCATAATTTACACAGTGATCCTTCTTTTCTTCCATGTCTTTCTATTGGGCCACCTATGCCTTAATTGAAAATAGTCCTTTCTCCTACTACAATAGCTATCAACTGAGCTCTCCACAGTCTCTCATGCCCTTCACTCATTCCACGGAATGCTGCCAGATGTTCCCTTTGCTGCTAGACTGGAATTCATGCACAACATTAGGAGAAAAACAAATGCATAGGGGTGCCTGGGTGGCTCAGTGGGTTAAAGCCTCTGCGTTTGTCTCAGGTCAGAATCCCAGGGTCCTGGGATCAAGCCCTACATTAGGCTCTCTGCTGTGTGG